>NC_133164.1:107087301-107397301 GCF_040802235.1 Manis javanica | reverse complement strand
CTATAGTGTGTTAAGCTTGGAGCATCTTCCATCTTTTACAAAGCAAATTTGTGATTGTTTATACAATGGATCTACTCCAGAACATTTCTCATCCTGATGAAAAGCAGAGATGTATAACCAGAAAATAGTAAGTTACATCTTTCTTTGAGAGAGAAAAGTCCACTCAGTTATATATTTAATAAATAATATGAAGAATTACTAATTGAAAAATAATGGAGGAAGGAAAGAAATAGAATTAAATGGCTTTAATAAAGTTTTATTTTAATTGCATATATGTAGTAAGTAGGTTAGCAAAATGGTGGGAAATTACCTCTGCAGCACTGACTTGACAGAACAGTTAAAATTATTTATAATTAGCATAATGGCTTTAAAAATATTTGTTTTAAATTGCTTGAAAAATAGATTTTTCCTTTTATGTAAGGAAAGCATTTTCATGCCCACTTCCAACCATGTGTGTATATATCTGTACACTACACAGCCATCCTTTGTTTACAGGTAAAATTACCAACAACAAAAGACACTGACTTTCGTTGATGCTTAAAAGAATATTTACTGATTTCTGTTATTCTCAACAACAGCATCCAAAAGATATAAGAAGTTACAATGCCCTTCTGTGTTCACTACCCCAACTAGTGGTTATCAGTCCTATCTGTACATATTTTGAAAAATAAAGATTTCTGGCCCATTCTTGATTTTGATTCAGTAGAACTCAGTGGAAAGCAAGTATGGGTCACACATTGATTTATATTTGGCACTTACCAAGAACTCTAAATAACAGAATCCAAACTTGTAAGTTTATTACTATCTGCATTTTCTCCTGTATTTCAGCATATAACAGGTACAAGTAAATGTTTACTCAAAGTACTGAGTACTTTTATAAGATTACTGAAAAAAATAGGAGAAAACAAACTTTTTACTGAAAATATTGATAACATTTAAAAATATTAAATGTCAAAATCATTTAAAAGACAAGTTAAGTGAAAATAATTTTACATAATATAAAAAGAAAATATGGTAATAAATATATTTAACATGCCCTTACAATACAGAATATTCTTTTCCTATTACATATGGAATTTCTATATTAAAGACTAAAACTTCGGAATAATAGAAGGCTGCATTCTCATTTGATAACTTTTTATTTCATCATTAACAGCTTTCCAACACAAATATATATACACTGGATTTACTTTGTATGAAAATTGTATTATTTAAAACACCACAAAATAAAGACTCTCCACATTAAATAGTGAGGCCTAATAAATGGTAATGTTAAACCGAAATATTGTTATGGGGTGAAATTCCTTGTTATTGTGATGATACTTGAACTGGTTAAGTAAATCTTGCTTTAAAAGTGGTTATTTAGGTAGTTGTTTAGTTATAAGTTGGCAGTTATTGGCTATGGAATCACCTATGGTCCTAATAGTAGTTCTGGTTGTGGTCTGAGAGTGATGACAGGGAATGATAGGATTTAATTTGCAGGCATCCCCTAACTACATTTGCAAAGGAAGAGGTGATTATGAATTTGCCATTTCTGTCAAGGGTAATGATAGTATGACTTAATGGATTTATCATAAATAGAAGCAGCATTTGGTTCTTTGAATAACATGTCAGTAGAAGTTACAATGTTTATAGATTCAGGTGATAGGGCATCAAAGGGTTTAGTGAAGTTCTGTCTGTTACACTAGTATGTACAGTAGAAATGGTGAGGAAATAACGATGCATAGAAATGGTAGTATTACTGTAGGATCACTTGATGTGGTGGTCCCTATTATGAAATTTCAGTAGAAGTTATGGTAAAAGCGTGTTTCATTGATGTAATGTTATTATTGTGGCTATGGATTCATTTGAAGGGGCAGTGGTATTGCTAACGGTATTGTAATAGTACATAGAAGTTGCCGCATTTTCTATTAACAGGTAATGTTGGTTATGGAGACTATAAATTCCGCTGACATCATTACGGTTATGTGATTGGAAAGTCAGTGGAGTTCGTAGCATCTATGTTGATTTTATCTTTACTTGAGGTGGTGGCAGTGGGGGTTGAAGATGACACTTTAGTTTTGTAAGAAAACAGACTAGACTTAATCCCTGAGGTGGAGGTGACTATTGCAGGCCATATAAATTCAGTTATAGAGCAGAAAGCAGTATCTGGAAATTTGGTTAAACCAATGAAAATTGTAGGTTCATTTGAAATGGGAATGAATCAATGTGAGTTGAAGTTGTTGGATGACTATGTAGATGTAGCTTCCAAGTGTGGTAAAAGAGTTACCACTGTGGATAAGAAATACTTGAACTGCTGCTGTAATCTCATAATAGTATATTAAGTAAAATTCATGGCAATTGTAGACTCAGTTAATATGAACTTGAAAAAAATGGCTGTGGGTGCAGTTGAAATGATAATTGTACTTGTGGTAATGCACTCAATTGAAAGGACAGTGACTGCAGTTTATGTGGTAGATTCAGATTAAAAGTATTGGTCACTGTTATGCTGCTGGTTCAGATGAAGGGGTGACTATTATGATGGTTGTTGATTTGTAGAAGTGGTAGTGGTAACTATTAGGGTTGTAGCTTTACTGGTACTACTTGGTGGCAGTCATTGTGGGAGGCTTCACTAGAAGTGATGGGTGCAGTTGTGTTTGCATATTCAGTAGAGGTGGTATAGTAATGGCTGTGGTTATAGCCTCAATGGTGGTACTGGCAGCTGTTGTGGTAATCAGTTCAGCTGAAGTGGCTGCTACTGCTGTGGTTGTAGATTCAGAGGTGGCAGTGGTGAACACTGTGGTTATAACCTCAATGGTAGCACTGGCAGTTGTGGTAGTCAGTTTGGTTGAAGAAGTGGCTGTTTGTGGTCATTGTAGGTTCAGTATGAAAGGTAGTGATGGCCATTCCGATTACAGCCTAAGTGGTAGTAGTGCCAGTTGTTGTGGTACTCAGTTCAGCTGAAGTAGTAGCAGCAATGATGCTTGTAGGTTATATAGAAGCTTCAGTAGTGGCTCCTGTGGTTGCAGTTGCAGTGGTGGTGCTGGCAGTTGTGGTAGTCAGTTCAGTTGTAGTTGTGGCTGCTGTAGTTCTGGGTTCAGTGGAAGCTGTGGTTGTAGCCTCAGCAGTTGTGCTGCCAGTTGTTGTGGTAGTCGGCTGAGTTGTAGTGGTGGCCTCTGTGGTTGTGGTTTCACTGGAAGTTGTTGTGGCAGCCTCTGTGGTTGTAGCCTCAGTGGTAGTACTGGTAGTTGTGGTAGTCGGTTCAGTTGTAGTGGTGGGTGCTGTAGTTGTGGGTTCAGTGGAGGCTGTGGTTGAGGCTTCTGTGGTGGTAGCCTCAGTGCTCATGCTGGCAGTGGTTGTGGTAGTCAATTCAGTTGTAGTGGTGGGTGCTGTAGTTGTGGGTTCAGTGGAGTCTGTGGTGGTGACTGCTGTGGTTGTAGCCTCAGTGGTCGTGCTGGCAGTTGTTGCAGCAGTTTGTTCAGTTGTACTGGTGGCCACTGTGGTCGTGCTGGCAGTTGTAGTGGTGGGTGCTGTGGTTGTGGGTTCAGTGGAAGCTGTGGTTGAGGCCTCTGTGGTGGTAGCCTCAGTGCTCGTGCTGGCAGTGGTTGTGGTAGTCAATTCAGTTGTAGTGGTGGGTGCTGTGGTTATAGGTTCAGTGGAAGCTGTGGTGGTGGCCTCTGTGGTTGTAGCCTCAGTAGTGGTACTGGTAGTTGTGGTAGTCAGTTCCATTGTAGTGGTGGGTGCTATAGTTGTGGGTTCACTGGAAGCTGTGGTTGAGAACTCTGTGGTGGTAGCCTCAGTGGTGGTACTGGCAGTTGTTGTGGTAGTTGGTTCAGTTGTAGTGGTGGCTGCTGTGGTTGTAGGTTCACTGGAAGCTGTGGTGGTGGCCTCTGTGGTGGTACTGGCAGTTGTTGTGGTAGTCGGTTCAGTTGTAGTGGTGGCTGCTGTGGTTGTAGGTTCAGTGGAAGCTGTGGTGGTGGCCTCAGTGGTAGTACTGGCAGTTGTTATGGTAGTCGGTTCAGTTGTAGAGGTCAGTGCTATAGTTGTTGGTTCAGTCGAAGCTGTGGTGGTGACCTCTGCGGTTGTAGCCTCAGTGGTGGTACTGGCAGTTGTTGTGGTAGTCGCTTCAGTTGTAGTGGTGGATGCTGTGGTTGTAGGTTCACTGGAAGCTGTGGTTGTGGCCTCTGTGGTTGTAGCCTCAGTGGTCACGCTGGCAGTTGTAGGTTCAGTGGAAGCTGTGGTTGTAGCCTCTGTGGTGGTAGCCTCAGAGGTTGTGCTGGCAGTTGTTGTGGTAGTCGCTTCAGTTGTAGTGGTGGGTGCTGTGGTTGTGGGTTCAGTGGAAGTTGTGGTTGAGGCCTCTGTGGTAGTAGTCTCAGTGGTCATGCTGGCAGTTGTGGTAGTAGATTCAGTTGTACTGGTGGGTGCTCTGGTTGTGGGTTCAGTGGAAGCTGTGGTGGTGGCCTCTGTAGTTGTAGTCTCAGTGGTAGTACTGGCAGTTGTTGTGGTAGTCGCTTCTGTTGTAGTGGTGGGTGCTGTGGTTGTGGGTTCGGTGGAAGTTGTGGTGGTGGCTCCTGTGGTTGCAGCCTCAGTTGTGGTGCTGGCAGTTGTGGTAGTCAGTTCAGTTGTAGTGGTGGATGCTGTGGTTGTAGGTTCAGTGGAAGCTGTGGTTGTAGCCTCTGTGGTGGTAGCCTCAGTGGTGGTAGCCTCAGTGGTTGTGCTGACAGTTGTAGTCATTGGTTCAGTTGTGGTGGTGGCTGCTGTGGTTGTGGGTTCAGTGGAAGCTGTGGTTGAGGCCTCTGTGGTAGTAGTCTCAGTGGTCGTGCTGGCAGTTGTGGTAGTTGGTTCAGTTGTGGTGGTGGCTGCTGTGGTTGTGGGTTCAGTGGAAGCTGTGGTGGTAGCCTCAGTGGTTGTGCTGGAAGTTGTGGTCATTGGTTCAGTTGTGGTGGTGGCTGCTGTGGTTGTGGGTTCAGTGGAAGCTGTGGTTGAGGCCTCTGTGGTAGTAGTCTCAGTGGTCGTGCTGGCAGTTGTGGTAGTTGGTTCAGTTGTGGTGGTGGCTGCTGTGGTTGTGGGTTCAGTGGAAGCTGTGGTGGTAGCCTCAGTGGTTGTGCTGGAAGTTGTGGTCATTGGTTCAGTTGTGGTGGTGGCTGCTGTGGTTGTGGGTTCAGTGGAAGCTGTGGTTGAGGCCTCTGTGGTAGTAGTCTCAGTGGTCGTGCTGGCAGTTGTGGTAGTTGGTTCAGTTGTGGTGGTGGCTGCTGTGGTTGTGGGTTCAGTGGAAGCTGTGGTGGTAGCCTCAGTGGTTGTGCTGGAAGTTGTGGTCATTGGTTCAGTTGTGGTGGTGGCTGCTGTGGTTGTGGGTTCAGTGGAAGCTGTGGTGGTGATCTCTGTGGTTGTAGCCTCAGTGGTGGTACTGGCAGTTGTGGTAGTCAGTTCAGTTGTAGTGGTGGGTGCTGTGGTTGTAGGTTCACTGGAAGCTGTGGTGGTGGCCTCTGTGGTTGTAGCCTCAGTGGTTGTGCTGGCCGTTGTGGTGGCTGCTGTGGTTGTAGATTCAGTGGAAGCTGTGGTGGTGGCCTCTGTAGTGGTGGCCTCAGTGGTAGTACTGGCAGTTGTTGTGGTAGTACTGGCAGTTTTTATGGTAGTCGGTTCAGTTGTAGAGGTCGGTGCTGTGGTTGTGGGTTCAGTCAAAGCTGTGGTGGTGACTTCTGTGGTTGTAGCCTCGGTGGTCGTGCTGGCCATTGTGGTGGTCTGTGTGGTTGTAGCCTCAGTGGTGGTACTGGCAGTTGTTGTGGTGGTCAGTTCAGTTGTAGAGGTCGGTGCTGTGGTTGTGGGTTCAGTCGAAGCTGTGGTGGTGGCCTCTGTGGTTGTAGTCTCAGTGGTGGTACTGGCAGTTGTGGTAGTCGGTTCAGTTGTAGTGGTGGGTGCTGTGGTTGTGGGTTCAGTGGTAGCTGTGGTGGTGACCTCTATGGTTGTAGCCTCAGGGGTCATGCTGGCACTTGTGGTGGCTTCTGTGGTTGTAGATTCAGTGGAAGCTGTAGTGGTGGTCTCTGTGCTTGTAGCATAAGTGGTAGTACTGGTAGTTGTTGTGGTAGTCGGTTCATTTGTAGTGGTGGCCGCTGTGGTTGTGCTGGCAGTTGTTGTGGTGGCTGCTGTTGTTGTAGGTTCAGTGGAAGCTGTGGTTGTGGTCTCAGTGGTAGTACTGGCAGTTGTGGTAGTTGGTTCAGTTGTAGTGGTGGCCAGTGTGGTTGTGGGTTCAGTGTAAGCTGTAGTAGTGGCCTCTGTGGTGGTAGCCTCAGTGGTAGTGCTGGCAGTTGTTGTGGTAATTGGTTCAGTGGCTGCTGTAGTTGTGGGTTCAGTGGAAGCTGTAGTAGTGCTGGCAGTTGTAACTGGTTCAGTTGTAGTGGTGGCCTCTGTGGTTGTAACCTCAGTGGTAGTGATGGCAGTTCTGGTGGTTAGCTTAGTTGAAGGGGTGGCTGCTGTGGTGGTTGTAGTTTCAGTAGAGGTGATAGTTGTGGCTGCTGTTGTGGTAGCCTCAGTGGTAGTACTAGTAGTTGTTGGGGTAGTCAATATACTTGAAGTGGTGGTTACCATGGTGGTCACAGGTTCAACTGAAGTGGATGATGTTAAAGTAGTAGGAACTATAGCTTCAGAACTAGTAGATGAGGTTGTTCCAGTTGTAGGTAAGGTTGTCCCATGGTTTTGGGGAAGTTGAATAACAATGGAAGCATTACTATTTTTCCCATTATACACCAGACACACTATGAGTACTCCAATTGCTGTTGTTATCACACACGCTAAGAGACAAGCCAGGAAGATTTTCCACAGAGACCAGTCACTGAAGAAATTTCGTGTCACCTGTAAAGGATATAACTAAAAGTACTTAAAATAGGTTTTAGGCAAATTAATGCCATTGATAATCCTTTTTATATTTAGATTACTTTATGGAAAGAATTTATAAACATAAAAAATACCTAATAGCCTATTATAATATATATTGACTTAAATTTAAGTTTTCATTTAGGAAAGACTTGGTCCTTGTATTGTCTTCAATATGGGAACAAAGTAATTTCTACTGACCTCTCATACTTTCTTTTAATTTGTCTTTATTTCAAACTAAAAAATAATAATAAGTATCTTTTTAATAACTCCTTATTCTTCCCACTGTCAAAAGGAGTATCTATATATATGTGTGGATGATTGTTGTATACAGTGAATTGGAGGGACCTAAAAGATCATCTGATTAAATTTTCCTACCCTTCTGGCCTATCAGAAATTTGGCTGCTTTGGAGTCTTCCACTGTAACTGCATTAATTAATGGCTTATCAAATTTTCTAGCAAACTTTTCACACAGATTAGTGTTCAGCAGCATGAAACGTGGAGTCTGAAAATATTTGTTGAAATCTAGCTTCTGCTATCACCAGCTATTTTCATTGGGTAAGATACTTACCTCTTTGATCTTATTCTTTCATCCATAAAAATCTATCTGATAAGATTAGAATAAGGATTAAAACTTATAAAAAGTAAAATTACTTTGCAAACTCCCCAAAGTACCATGCCTATATATATATATATGTGTGTGTGTGTGTGTACACATATATAGACATTTATGCATACACAGAAATATATATAATTTGTTATTGTAGAGGAAGCATTGTATAATGTAAAATATTTAAGTTTTGAGATCAGCAAGTCTTGAATGTAATCCCATACCATTAATATTCTGAGAAAATTTCTTCACTTGTCTAATTCTCAACCTCCCTTACAGCCTTATATCAAAAGTAGTGATACTAATATCTACCTCCAAGTATTGTTAAGAAAATAAGAATAAAAAATGTCTTGCATAATTAGATTTTTATGGAAGACAATGCCTTTTAGTAAGTAAGAGCATAGGCATCAGAATCTACTAGATTTAGGTTTAAATACTAACTCTACCTTTTACTAAATGGATGATGACATTTGGAAATTTGCATTATCTTGCAAAGCCTTGATTCTCTCACATGGATAATATCACCTATTTCACAGGGTAGCTGTAAATAAATTAGAAACAGTGTGGGTAATGTTTTCCTAGCATTAATAGACTCAAAGACACTGAGAAGTGACTGGTGATTACTATGGGGGAGAAGTTGAGGTGGATGGGTGGGAGGTTAAGGGGGATAAAGAGGCACAAAAATCTCAATCGTAATATAAGTTGGTCCCAAGTAGGGCAGCAAGAATACAGTAAATGGTTCCACAACATCTTTCTATGTTGACAGATAATAACTGTACTAGTGGGGGTTAAGGATTTAATTGTGTTTAACTGTTTTTTTAAATAATGTGTTTAACTGTTGAATCACTGTGTTGTATACTTGAAACCAAGATGATATTGTATATTAACTATACTACAATTAAGAAAAAACTTGAAACATTCAAAAAATTGATTTCCCTAACTAGCTTAATATAATCCCTATGACTGAAAGCAAATCACTAAGGCAAATAAACACAGATGTCTTTGGGGCATGCAGAATAGCTCTTAAATGTCCTAAAATGTGAACAATAAACCTTAGTCTGGGTGAGAGCATCATCCACTAGGCAACGGAGCAGTGCTAGGGCATTGAGCACCAAGGCTGTGGGAATTCAGAGCACCAACTCTAAGAGCCCAAAGACAAATAACATCTCCTGCCCCATGTTATTAGGGCCTTTGAAAGGAAGTCGAAAAGGAAGGGAAGGACCACACTCACATCTCAGACATGAGAAGCAATTACCCTCCTTTTCCATTTGAATCTTTAAAAAGAGGAGCAAAAATAATAGAAACTCATCTTAACCTCACCTCAGACCCGTGCTCCAGTGCTATTACTGCCACTAACTGGCTGTGTGAATTCTTAACAAACATTCTAACTTGCTAGACCACATTGTTGTCCACCTGTGGCTAAGTAAGGCACTTAAAATAACTTTCAGCTCTCTGATTGGTCTGATTTGTTTGAAGTTATCAGAAACATATTCTCTAAATAATTCCTATCTATCAAAAGCATTCTGACATAAAGAGTTTATTCTCTTTTGTCAGCATCTCTCCAAACTGTCGCTATAGCAGAATTAATCAGGGGAGGGGTGTAGTCCAGAGCTAAAAGCATTGAACCAAACTTCCAAGCAACATCAATCAGTCCAAATCAAGTTTTCGCCTTGTGGGGAAGACTCAGAGATCAGACCTTCAGGTGAAGAAAAGAAAATAACAACAGGTCAGTAATAGAGGAAATCTGATTCTAGGCACCAAACCAAGGTGGTACTAAATGTCTCTAAGTCAAGGTTGAAAACACATGAGGTCAGAACCAGGAGGCTCATGAAGGCTCACCATCAGGCTCAGAGGCAGGAAGGGAAGGAGAGTGAAGCAGCTCATCCACGGACTAGGGCCCCAGGGCCTTAACACATAACCTCATCTTCCACTGAGCCAGAGTTAGTTACATGGTCGTTCACTGCCAAATAATTTGCTGCCATCATCTACTCAGTTCTCCAAACAAAATAAGCCAAAACTGCTTCATTTTCTTTGACCCTTTTTATTTTTTCTAAACACTTTACATGTTTTTTCTTTCCATCAAGATCATTAGCTCCTTAAGTGAAAAGCCCCATAAGAACTACCTCTTTTGCATTGCCTCTTAGTAACTTGACACATTCAAAAAATGCTGCATATTTTTCAAAAGAACAATGTTAATGTTTACCAGTTGAATGTTTTTCCTCCAAAATACTAGTTCAAGAGCACTTCCACATGGATTACATCATAACTCAGAGAAACAGTATTGCCCCAAATATTACCTGGCAATGTTGGAATTCTCTGTTTGGAAAGTCTGAGTGTTCAAGGGTCCCTGTGTTAGTGCAGACACCAGTTAAATTGGTACTGACATCACCAGTTAAATTAGTTGATGTCTGAAACTGACATGCTGAACTGTGAGCTTCTTGGTTTCCTGGATTCAAGAATGGCTGTATATAGAAGAGAATGGGAAAAAGAAAGTAAGAGGCTACTGTATTTGATGCCTAAAGTAATATAATTCTGACAAACATATCAGATTATGACATATTATGACATTTTTGATCAAATAAATTCATCTGAAACCTGAATGAATAAATGAATACATTCATGACATTTCTTCTCAAAATAGGAAATCTAGTTTGATCATAAGTTATGTTTAATTATTTTACATAAATTGATGTTAAAATCCAGGTAAGGCATTATCTTTCATCCTCATCATATTAATGCATTTCTTAAATATCAATATGTTGCACACTGGTGTAAGGAAATCATATTTTTTTAAAATCCCACAATGAAAATTCTAGAGACCTTAAGGCATATTAAAAACACCTTTTGGATTATATATAAAATGAGAAAATCAAATCAAGATCTAAAGAGATTCTGGGCACAGTAAATTGCAATAGGCTACTTCTGCCATACAATCAATCCATCAATAATAGAGAAACTTTGAAATAAATGAAACTTTGATTATTTAAATTTTAAAAAGGAAAAAACTTTTCCAAAGTGATCTAACAATTATAAGCTATTTTCTTTTCTAGGGGCATCTATTGATTCTGAATATGAGCTGAGGTTCTGACTACCAAAGAAGTCAGCAAAACTTTTTATGCTCATGTGAGGCTGGTCTGACATTAGAAAATAATGAAACCTCAACACAAGGCTTTTGTAATGTTCTGGGATAGCTCCGGAGGCTGGAGCAGAGTAGTCTCCACCAGTACCATAGTGATTGATAAATATAAAATTCTGCTAGAAGAAAGGCAACTGGTTCCCCCTTTAGGATATTTGTCAAATTTTGATGATGCCTGGCATAGAGAGTTAAAAAATTGACCTTAAGACCTCTGAAGGTCAATCTCTCAAGAATATAGTTACAAACATTCTAAATAATCTAACAGTAAGTTAAATCCAAAAATATAAAAAAGATTAAAAAATTATGACCGAGTAAGGTCTACCTCAGGAATACAAGTTTTTAACATTCAAAACAGTTAATAAAATTCACCACATTAACAGGAACAAAGGAGAAAAGGGAGTAAAAGTCAACAAAATGTACATATGTCAAAAAATGCAGAAAGAGTTTGGCAAAATTCAAAATCATTTATGATAAAATTTCATAGCAAACTAATAATAGAAGGGATATCATAAATTAATAAAGCATAGCTCCATAAAACCTAATGCTAACCTTATAATTAATGGTGAAACACTTCATGCTTTCCCCCTGAATTTGGGAATAACACAAGATCTTCCCTTTTACCACTTCCTTTCAACATTATAAATTGAAGGTCTTAGCCAGTGCATTAAGAAAACAAAATGAAAGTTTTAAAATTTGAAAAAAGAGAATAATGACATCATTGTATTCACAGGAAATCCAAAAAAATCTACAAACAAAATATTATAATGAATAAGTGAAGTAATGAGGTCACTGGTTACAAGGTAAATATATAAAACTCAACTGGATTTGTATATAATAGTAAGAAAACATTTGAAATTGAACTTCATATGCCATTCAAAACAACACAAAAAACATCCAGAAATAAATCTCAAAATAAATGTTCTCAATCTCGACATTAAAATCTAAGATCACTGCTAGTAAAGTTATAGAGGGTCAAAATAAATAGAGAAATAAGCCATGCTCAAAAAATGGAAGAACTTGGATAGTAAGATGTTAATTCTCACAAATTAATATATAGACTCTATAATATCCCAATCAAAACTGCAGAAGTAGTTTTACAGAAATCAACAAGCTGATTCTAAAAATATAACTTGGAGATAACTTGAAGAGTAATGATGAAGTACTACCAAATTTTAAGATTTACTATATATAAAATTAGAATGTCAAGACAGCGTAGTAGTGTTATAGGAATAGATAAACAGAACAATGGAACAGATTAGAGTCCTGAAACAGACCCACAAATATAAAGTCTCCTGATTTACAAAAAAGGCCTCAAATCAGTAGAGACAGGATCTTAACAATTATCTGTGCAGAAAAAATTTCCATATAAAAAAATGTTCGATCCTATTTCCCACCATACATAAAAATAAATTCTAAATGGATCATAGACCTAAATGTATGAGTAGACAATCAAGTTTCCAGGTAAAAACATAGGAGAATATCTTCATGTTCTTAGAATAGGCAAAGATTTGTTAAGCAGAATACTGAAAGCATAATCATAAAAGAAAAGACTGACAAAATTCATTTAAGTTAAGAACTTTACCACCAAAACATGCCTATAAAAAAATGAAAAAGCAAGCCACTGGTTGGAAGAAAGGAGTCACAGTAAGTATAACAAACATGAACTCATATCCAACATATATATAAAGAACTATTTCCAATCATAGGCAAAATCCAGACAACCCCATTTTAAAAGGTAAAAGAAAACTTAATACATACTTCAAAAAAGAGGCTGTAAATGATTGGCAGATGGTAGCAGTCAGATTTCACTGTTGGGGTGGAAGTTTGCAGAGAAGCAAGGGGAGAAGGTCGGAATAGTCCATGTGGTACAGGACTAAAGCTGGATTTATCCGTATGAACTACTGTTTAGCTTAATGTAAATACAGAGGGCTACATATAGCAAAACTCATAGGTATGTATATACATGGTGGTTAATATACACATACATATTTCCATCCTTTCACAACTGAGAGACCTGGAAGGAACAGTATACAAGTAGCAACAAGAACTTCATCTTGGTTTCTGATACCATTTTCCAATGAAAGGAACCAGGGATCCTGGAAAAATGGCCAATTCTAGGGCTGGAGCAGGAAAAATACAAGATGAGTCTAGGGTATCTTATAGTACCCAAGAGTAAGGAAATCCCCCATGTTCCACCGAAACAACACCACAATTATGGGGGTATGTCACTATGTCAAAGGGACAGAGGAACCAACTGAAAGAGCTCTCAATGGCCAAAGTAACAACAATTTGAGCAAAAAAAATTAAGTAAGTATTGGATTATAACCCAAAGAATGAAATAAATATCCATGAATCCATACTCATATAAATAAATAATTGAAAAAATAAATAAATGAGAGAGAAAAGACAAATCTCCTATGCAAATTTCCAGATGACTGATATAAATGCTACATCCTCAAAGAATATAACTCCCCACTCTTTTTGGGATTGAACAGTGACTTCCAAAGACTATAGTATGGAAAGGGGGGTTGTGGGGTAGGGGAAAGAGCAACTTTAAAGTGAAGAAACATGCCAAATACTATCTCAGCCAGGTAATCAAAGTCAACCTCAGCAATGGTAAGTCAAGTTGATAATAGGTACTGTTGATATGTGATGAGAATGGCACTTTGCCTCTGTGGTCTTCCCCCAAAAAACCCACAAGCTCAGTGTAATCATGAAAAAAGAAACAAATCCAAGTTGAGGGAAATTCTACAAAATATCTGATCAGTACTCCTCAAAATTATCAAAGTCATCAAAAACAAGTAAAGTCTGAGAAATTGTCACAGCCAAGAGAAGGCTAAGGAGTCATGACTAAATGTAATGTTATCTGGGATGGGATTCTGGACAGAAAAGGGTCATTAAGTAAAAACTAAGAAAGTTTGATTAAAGTACAGACTTCAGTTAATAATAATATATCAATATTGGTTTGTTAGTTGTATCAAATGTACTGTATTAATATAATAATAGGGAAAACTGGGGGCTGTACTGTGGTTGCAACTTTCTATAAGTCTAAAAGTATTATTAAAAATAAAATTTTTCAAAGAAGTAACAAAGTTACATTATTCAGGTTATAGTGCCCAGAATTTGTAAATCTAGTAAGTACAATACCCATTTGTCCACAAGTTCCCCTACCAGAATGGTCCCATTCTAATTACTAATGCCATCCTCTTTTCAAGGGAACTAGGCAGTCCGTGGAAGTATGGAAAGCAAGTCATTTAGAAAGCTCTCCATATGCATGTTCTAGTTTCTTTTTGTTTTTTTTTAACTCTTAGAGATTTTGATCTTCATTGGTAAGGTACAACAGACTTGTCTGAATTTAACAAAATAGGCAAAGATATATGTGATAATGATTAGAAGCTGGAAAAAGGGGTACAACTATATTCAACATAGTCTTTTTTTAGGTGGGTAGCACAAAGAAGAAAGGAAATGGTGTTGGGAAGATATAAACAAAAGAATTCACAAACTTGCAACAAGCAGTAAAAAAGCCATATTGATCTAATATACAGCATGATTATAGACAACAGTACTTAACTATATATAATTATGTGATGTGATAAATGTTGCTACAACAGAAATCATACTGCAATATATAAATACATCAAAGTAACACATTGCACTGATAAGGGGAATTTTAGTTAGTAGGGTGTGGACAGACCTTAAATTTACACAATGTTGTATGTCATATGTATACAATTAAAAAATAAATAAAAATTTCAACTATACCTGTAATGGTTTATTTCTTAAACTTGGTATTCAGTACACGCATGTCTATTATGTTATTATTTAAATCTTTTAAATACATTTTGAATTTTAAAAAGTAAATTAATTAAAAGGGTGGGTTCAAATAAGAAGTCTTGGAGGTTAGATTTTCCTTGAAGTTAAAAGAAAAATAACCCCAGATACAGTTTTAAGAAAAACAAGAAGAGTAACCTGTTTTATAAATTCATGGAAGTGAAAACTGTTACAAGTAAATTTGCTACAGCTGAAAAATAATAGCAGGGTTATCTAGAATTTTTTCCTAATAGGACAATAAGAATTTTACTTAAGTATAATCTCTCTTGATTATAATGATTAAAGACCCAATTCTAAATAGTTATTTAAAAGGCTATTGACATTGCTAGTTCAATTAATCTCTAAATTCTATTAAAACAATCAAACTAAATATGTGTACAGACATTGGGCATTGAATGACAATAATTTAGAATAAAAGGGAATATAATTACATTTAAATATAGTTAAGAAGAAATAGTTGTACATAAAAAATTAGTTTTTTTTGAAGTCTATTTTTCTAAAGGTACAATGTCATGCCAAACAAATAGAGAATAGTTATGCAGTGATACTGAATAAGAGAAGATTTGATACACACAAGCATTTAAACAAATTTCCATCTGTTTTTAAATAGATAGCTTTGAGAAAACCAAAGATTTATAGTTGATAAAAGCTTTGTATTTCTGTATATTACTGTTGCTATCCTTCAACTTTTCAGTTTGCTTGTGGCTGGTGAGCAGGGACATTATTTGAACTTTCATAATTACATAGAAATTCACTGGCCAGATCAACTTGCCAGAATTCAAAATATTTAGAAGTAAGATGATGGGTGTCAACACAAGAATGTAGAAGCCTAGATACTGGAGCTTTGGGGTTAATATCATTCTCACTGTCTCAGTTTCCTCTGTCTCTTAATAAAACTAGAGTCTAAAGTTAAAATTCTGAGCAGCTGCGGGGCTATGAACTAGAGTTAATTGTATCTTGTAGAAGCCAATAGTCTCCATTATATAATCTCATATGCACTATCTAGGTTCCTGTAATAAAATTTTAAATTTTCTGCTCTGAACTTAAAAGAGATTAGTTTTTCATTTCATGTTTCTTAAGAAGGAAAAAACAAACTTCTACATTTTCCTTTATTATGTGACCTTCAACAGGTATTTTAATCCATTGGTAAAAATGAACCTCAATGGGAAAAAACATGTCTCTACCATTATGTCCAAATATTCATATGTTAAATGAAACATTGTCAGTGATCAAGATACATGCATTTTACTTGAAAACTCTCAGTACTGTTTAAGAAAATCTTCAAGATGACTTATTCCTTACTAAAGGGATCTTGTGACCTGAGTATTTTGACACAGTGACAAGAGTTGCTAAGCTAGAAGGACTAGGACAAACATCCTTAGGAGAAGGGGTTACTGATCTAGATTCAAGAGAACAATTTATCTGCCTTATAACCTCCCTATTAGTGCACAGGAAAAAAATATTTTCCTCACAAAATGTAATTGTCCATTCAAACTTACCCTGATTTCATTCAGCACATTTCTGTTCCTGTTTTCAATATGAAGAGCTCTAATCAGACATGCGGTTACATAAACGGCAATCACAAAATACATAGTACTAAATTGTTTTTCTAAAAACATCAGTAATAGTCAAATAATATTATATACACTGAACTCTAATATTTCACCTGAATACAATTGTTGACCTAAAAAGAAATTTATCAGTAGTAATACAGAGACCAATCTTAAGGATTTGCTATATAATTTATTTCCTAGGCCTACACTTCATTTACAAGATTATCTTCATATTGTCAGATATGTAGAAATCATTGAATTCTGACAAATCTACAGGACATTAAAAATCTAGGCAGTTAACAGAAAAATCTATGAATCACATTTAAAAATACTATTAATGCAATCAAATACAGATGTATTAGCTTCTGCTGGAATTATGATAACTGCAGAAAATTATTTGAACAGGTTATTAAATTGTTACCCACAAAATTGCTAATATCTTAGATTAAGGAGAATGAAAATAAATTTCTCAATTATGTGTGTAATGATATACAGAAAAACATACAAGTTTTCTAATAAGTAGTAACAGAGTAGCTAAAAATTCACTTCCAAGTAAAACTTTGATTAGTAATTCCTTTTGAGGAAGAACCATGTTGTAATAAAAAAGTGGAGTTGTATAAATAATAAAAACAAGACTCTGAGCTATCAGATACCACAGTGACAGCATCAATACTCACCAACTGTTTTCCAGAGTGTTCAATATTCACTATGTATTTCCCATGTTTTCTGTCCATTCTTGAGGTGTCAATATCACAAGCTTAACTCTAGAAACATTTTTCAGCCTGTTCATTGCCCTTTATACCTGCAACCTTGAGAAATAATTGAGTTGATTAAGACTAAATCTACTATGAGACATTGGTGTCAGTGTGGATTAGACTAAATGATAAATAATTATTCTTTACAGGGGATCCACCTTAAAGGAAGAAGTGGGGTGTTAAGCAGTTATGTAAGAATATAAGGAAATCAATCCCACCACTGTGATTACACTCTCAATACTCTTCTACCCGGCAGCACGCCTAGTAGAAAGAAACTACAATCATACAATTCTTTAACTCTCCTATCATGTCATTTCATAGAACGCTTTCTCCTGACTTCAGGAATAGCCCAGGACAGAAATCTGAAATAAGTGAATATTGCTGTTGCTTCTTTGTACTGACCAGACATGAACATCTTTTCCCTCTTATTGGCAACAACTTTTAGGCAGTCACGATCAGTGGATCAAGACTCATCAAGTCTTGACTTTCTTGGGTTCCTGCCCAGCTCTAAAACTTTTTCAAACTATTCTTTCTCCGCTTCTGGAAAAAATTAATCTAACTTGGTTTATACTTCCTTAAGCCCCAATCCTACATAGGTAGTTAATCTGGTGAACTAATCTCTGTGAATACATTCACCAGGGTCCCTTTCGCTTCTGTTTCTGTGGGATCCATTTGGCATAGTTGCCCAGATTACTTCTGATTCTGTTCATAGTTAGTAACAGGACACTTCATCAAGCAGGGCTCTTCTGACTACAAATTATATTCAAAAGCGAAGGACTTTTTTATTATCTGTAGAAATATCTTTGGCAGGATCTGAGAGACAATTGGCAAGAATTAAATAATTTTTAACTTCAAATGAAAAGTTATCAAGTAGCTCCCAACACATGTATCCAGGGAGTCCCAAATAAAACTGGTGCAAAAAGTTGTTTGTGAATCACCTGAAGTCTACATATCTCTCTTCAGTACTAATTGATCCATAGATAACTTCTTACAAGTGAAGTAACAAAGACAAAGTAATTAGGCTTTTTTTGTGAAAACACCTCATGTGGCTCTTTTTATCTGCTCAGATACTATCAGTTTTCAAAGACAAGAATTACCTGGTAGTATAGCTGCCAGAGGTCTGAGGTCTTGTAGTTCAGCCCTGTCATTTTAAAGTTGAAGAAACTTGGTGTCCACAGAGGAGACATGATAAAACCAGCTGTGTGGCAGAACACGGCCTCCTCTCAGTCTAGTCCCTCTCCATAACTGGCTCATTAATAATGAAGTTGTAGAAAGATGGATCGTCTAGTAGGAAGTCAAGCAAGTGTCCTTTTGAAAACAAAGTGAAACAATGATTTCAATGACTTGGAGTTGCAAAGGATCCTAGATGGGATGCCTGTTATATACCTGAAGCCATCTGAGACTTACTAAACCAGACTTCAATGGGTAGGATCAGAGAGTCTGATTTTAGCCAAATGCTAAATAATCCTGTTTTCAAAGAATATTTGAGAAATATTACATTAAACAACAATTTCAAGGGTGGTCATGGAGTGTCTTAATATCTTTAAGAGAGAAATTATACGTATGAAGAAACCTCCCTTTTCTTGAGTTAAAAAATGGGTAAGTTTTTAAATTATTCATTCAACAAGCACTATTGAGTCTCTACTATAGCCACACATTACTCAAGGTGCTGAGTGTTCAATGGTGAATAAGAGTCAAGATTCCTGTCCTTCTGGAGTACAATAAAATATATATTGACTATGTATTAAAACATTTTTTTTCTATCATTTCTAAAGTTCTCTTATAAATGCATTCCATAGCTAAAAGTTTTCATTGGAATCCATGGAAGCAAAATAAAATGGTTCTGGGGTCTATAGAACGCAAAAGGTGTGAAAAGCTAGGGAACAGATTTGTTCTGAAGAGAAAAGTGAGGCAATGCTTTACCCCTCCATGCTGACACTAAGTCGATGAGTCTGCGGCTTTGGGGACTGTATAAGTAGAGTAATCATATAATTTATTGCCCCAAACCAAAATACTGCTGAGAGCAGAAGGAAGCAGTATGAGTAATTTAATTTCACAGAGACAACACTACCCTATGCAAACCAGGACATGTGGTCACTTAACTATAAGGAACCCATGTGAGTTAGAAGATTCACTAGTACTAACCATGACCTTTGGATATGCCAATGAATTTAAAAATCAATTTAATATCATTAGCTAATTCATTTCAGTTGAATAGAATAAATATTTTGTATTACGCTTTTAAAAGAATCTAGTATGACATTGTGGTATTAAGACGCTTATTTAAATTTCGCAGTGGAGCTCCAAAACCATTGAGTAGGTGAAATTCCACAATGTATATCATTAATTCACTGACAAAATAATATCAAAGTCTGACCTCAACATCATTAATTGGTTAACTGTTGCAAGAGCCAAAGTAAGAATGAACAAGTAAATTCCCATGCACTTGAATTTTTCGGTATAAAATTCAAACTTTCTCTAGTTTTCTGAAGAACAGTTTCTGTGCTTTTATGACATCACAGACCAACTGCTGGGGTTGAGTACACCTGGACTATTACAACGTGCAAAGAAATACAGTTAACTCTCACTGGCATACTGAATATCTCCTAGAAAAACTCTTTGATATCTGCAGAAATTTAGGCCAAAAAAATTTGGAAGTCAATATACTAAGAGTGGTTGACAGTCCTTTAAAATATGTTAATTTACCCAAAAGAATGCATATCCTGTTAATATGTCATCTGTTATAAAATGAACCACACTGTGATTTTAAAGATTACACCAAAATTAATTTATTGATAAAGTTCCCTCCCCGCTTGAAACACTTCCATAACTGAAATTTAATCCAGATTTGATACTACCAATCAAAACACCTTTGTATTTCTGCTTTGGTCTTTTAGTGCGATGACAACCAAAATGACAGCTCCAGCTCTCTCAACTTTAGCAATTTTTTAGGCCAGAACATAACTAGTTCATCATGATGTGTTGAGTGATTAAAATGATAACCAAACAGATAGATACCACATGTCAAAGGCTTCAGTATAGTACTTAGATCTGCATTTCCTGTTAATTTCAACTTGATCAGATAATCATTCAAAATGCATAGAAATGGTAGAAGTGATTCAAGTGTCGTCAAAATAAAATCAATGCACTGACTATTCAAAAAAAAAGAATGATCAGTTGGAGAATGAAAAAACTAAAACTATCTGCATATTTGTTTAATAACCTCTCTTGACCATCCCAACAAAAAAACACTTACATAAATTAAGGGATTATTGTTCTTTCACATTAGGAAAAGGCTGCAGGAGGACAGCTCAGACGTGGGTGAGAGGTACAAAAACAAAAGTTTCATCTCTTGTCGAAGAATGTCATTGGGGCACACTAAATGGGCGCTGCTCTCTACCTGGGTGGCTTCTGACTCAACCACATCTTGTCATTAATATTATTGACATTTCTTGTGAAGGCGCCTCTTCCATTGCATACCACACTGATCATATCTAATCCTCCAAATACCTTCCTGAATTAAGTATCATTACCCCATTTTCCTGATGAAATACCAAAACATTTAGTGATACTCAATCCCAAGATAAGTTTGTGGTTCCCCATTCATTCACTGAAGTAGTTTTTAAACACTTAATATATTCACTGTGTCACATTAGATGCTGAGAAAAACTGGAATGAAGAGAGGGAAATATATTTAGAAACTTAATCTCTATGAATAGAAAAAACATTAAGAAAACAACTAGAGACTCTAGTGATGTGCCTCAGGATACATCAAGGCAGCATGGTTGTTTACTGGCATCGAGAAAGACATGGTGTTAATGCCTGGAGCAGACTTGCCTACTAGGGAGAAAATGCTGGAATTTACATCACAGGCTTAGAAATTCCTGGTCAGAAGGCAAGACTTACTAGCTTTGGAGACTACATATCTGTCTGGGGTTCAGGCAAATGATCAGCATGAAAGAATCCAAACAAAAATACCAAGGCTTCCCAAGATGCAATTCAACTGGAGAATTATCAGGAGTTTGAGCACTCATTGCCTTCTGTGTCATGGCTTGCCTACAGATAGCAGGGCTCTAGCACCTGGATAAACGAGACTCAAGTCCTTTAAAGGGGGCTAAAAAAGGAAAAGACAAGGCTTCCACCCTATTGGGTGAACCAGGAGAAACAGCTGATTGCTAGAACAGGACCTCAGAGGGGAAACCAGGAGGGTCTCAGGCTCATAAAATGAGTCATAGAGAGGACTTGGACTTGTAAATTTCATTATCATGATTTGGTTATCAGACCCGGGGTACCCCCTGAAAGTTGGGATGAGCACTGACCTCAAGACTATAATGAGAATAATACTCTTTGTACCATTTGTCAAATGTTCTAGCTCAAGCTTTTCCAATACATGACAGAGTTGCACTTCCTGTCCTCTGTTTCTTAGCTTCCTTAAAGTCAGGTTTCTTCTGGCCAGAACTGTGAGTAGAAGAGCGGTGTATCACTATAGAGCTGGAACACTGAGACAACTCATAAGCTATGGTCAATGGCAATGTTCCACAAAGAAACCAGGTTCCATTAGCCTGAGTCCCAGAATGAGGACAATGATAAATGGAGCACAGCCCATAGGTGACCGGTAATGGACAAGTACTGTGACCAGGAAATAAACATTTGTTGTCATTGCAATACCTGTGCTGTTTGTTACTATAGCAAAACCCAGTTCACCCAGGCTGAAACAGGGCTCCAAGTGGTCAGCAGTAGGACATTACACCTCATCTCAAGGCTTCAACATTAGACATCAAAGCATGGTAGATGATGCAATACTCCAGCACCCTAATGCTCAAAACTGGGGCTTTTACTATCTGGTCTGCTGTCTTAGTCATGGTAGCTCTGGAATTTGGGCAGGACAGATGCTGCTGTAAGGTAGCACTGAGTAGACCCAATTAGGAGGAAAACTGACAGTAAATATACAAAGAGTAATGTCAATCCAAAATATGCATAGAGCAAAGGAGTGATGGATGTAGAATAAAGCCAGGCACTGAAGGCTTCCTGGTGGTGTGAATCTTGAGCCAGATCTGAAAGGATATTGGGAGTTGGCAAAAAGAAGTAAGGTCAGACATCATAAATGAAGACAGCCTTTGAAAAATAATGTGTGTTGTGAGGGAGATGCCAGAGAATGGCCTGGTTGTGGAGAAGAACTACAAACATGTCTCCTACTCCCTACTAATTGTCAGGCCCTGTATTAAAGATTCTCTTTCTCTGGCTACTAACAGCAGCCTCATCATTAGCCTTCCTACTCTGCTCTCTTCCAAGGATTCAAAGTGACCCTTAAATGCCAAATACATGATGCCACACCCCACTCAGTACTCTAAAAGATTCCCCAGGCATGTAAGAAAAAAAGAGCCAATCTTCTACAAAGCCAAAAAAGGCCCTGGCAAAATCTAGCCCCATCTGTCTGTAAAACCTTAGCTTGCATCACTATTCCCCTCACTGACCACCCTTCAAACACATTCTCCTTTCTCTTGAACTTGATGAAAGCCTCTTCAAGATCTCTACTTGTGTTCTCCTTGGAAGGTCACCCCCAACCCCTGACAGCCTTCTGCAAGTTTATTTCTATCCATTTGTGGAAAGTAAAATAATGACTCACCAAAGTTGTCCACATTCGAGCCTCATGGATATGTCAGGTTACAGAGCACAGGGGATATAAGGTTATAGAAGGAAGTGAGATGGCTAATTAGCTAACCTTAAAATAGGGAGATTATCCTAGATTTTCCAAGTGGACCCAGTGTAATCACAGGGTCCTTAAAAGTGGAAGAGGGAGACAGAACTGAATTAAAGAAAGAAATGATTATGGAAAGAATGGTCAGATAGATGCAACTGGTGGCTCTGAAGAAGGAAGGGCACCTAAGCCAAGGAATGTGAGAAGACACTAGAATCTGGATAAAGCCAGAAAACAGGTTCTTACCTAAAATCCCCAGAACACATTCCTTCCAATATAGAGATTTTATCCCAGTGAGACTGATGTTGGACTTCTGACCTTCAGAACTGTAAAATTGTTTTAAGCCACTAAGGTTTTGCTCTTTCTTATAGCAGCCATAGAAAACTAATACACCATCCTTCAGCTCTGCTTAAATATCTGTCTCCATTTTAAACTAGTTCTCCTATTTTTATAATCTTCCCAGAATTGTGTTCTTTCTTATCACTTTTTAAAGTTGGTAATTATAAATTCATTTTGTGATTATTTATTTACTATCATCTTCTTTGGACTCAGGTTTCCGTGAGGATGGAGACGGTGCAGTTTATCATCACTGCATCCTCAGCACATGGCACAGTGCTTTACACATGGTAGATCCTCAGGAAGTATTTATAGAAAAAGCACAGAGAAAAATTCCACATGCCTGCAACACGTTTTACACGTTTAAAAAAAATGAAGTTCAGATTCATTAATTTATGTAAGGCACACAGCAACTACGTTGCAGATTTGGAACTTGAACACCAGCAATGTGAACCTGAGACTCACTCTCTACTGTGTAGGTCTGTGGCTGGGTCACTCATAATTCATTTCTTAGCAGAACCTCTGGGGGTAAAACTCTGATAGTTATTCTCTCTCAGCGAACAAATCCTTCCCAACTAGCTCTTGCTTTTAAAGCAAGTAGAGTTCTGCAGCTCACACTGAATAGCTTCCAGAAATTAATTGAGACCCACTGACTACAACACCCAAAACTGCACCAAAATTGATCAGGGCAAAATCCCAGTGTTCATTCATAAAATAAAGAAGGATTTGAACACAAAACAACAAAGAATCTTAGCACTCTTTAATTTTTGCCTTTAAGTGAAGGGATAAATGTAAGGGATTCTTCATGATTTAATTATTTTTAAATTAAAGAGTACTGGGTAAGAGTCAATTAACTAGACAATAATTAGGCAGTGACCCTGTATTACCAGCTTTGCCATGACCTTTCAGGACTGCACCTATACAGCACATTCATTCATTCATTCATGCATTCAACAATTAAGCTTTATTCCATGCCAGGCCTATGCCAAGTACTCCATAAACATTTTATCATTTAATCATCACAACTACATTCACCAGCAGGCAATTACTAGTGACTCCATTTCACTTGTAAGGAAACAAGCTTCTGAGGTGTAAGCAATTTGCCCAACGTCACACAACCAGTGAGTAACTGGGCCTGTTTTACTCTAGTAAATTTCTACCTTTCAAAATCCAGCTTGACTGCCGCCCCTCAGGTGCGGTCTTTCCACATGGCCTCAGGCAGAGCTTCCCGGGCTGTCTGCTTGCTCCATCGCCCACAGTTCTGTCTCTAAATGGCTCTTTTATCAGTGATTTGTGATTATCTTTGTATTTTTCTTTCTGCCTCAGATGTAAGCTCCTGAAGGAAATGGATGGTGGAAAATTAAGTTTTTCACCTTTATCTCTTATCTTAAAAGAAAAAAATTGTAAACTAGTAAAGATGAAGCGAAAGTATAAATAGCTGATATCCACAAGGCCAGAAAGTGGAATGGAGGAAGTTTTTTTTTCCTCTTCCATTTTTGATAATAATGATTCAGGCTTAAACAACATGTGAGAATTAATACAATTAAAATTAGAAAGTGTTCCTCTGCAAGCACAGTGCCGAATAACCTTGGATCATTCCTTCCCTTCTCTGAGTGTAGGCACAGTGCTGGTGCCACCTCTCCCAAAGTCGGCACCACCCCCAGAGTCAGGCCTAAGCACCTGGGGCCTCCCGGTTCCCAGTGACCGGAGATGCCTTGTGTCTTAGCGGCAGAGCTGAACACTTTCTCCAGGTATGCTTGCCATAAAATCTAGGACAGCCACACAAAAAGAGCTTGCTCCAGGGATTAAGGGAGAAGCTATGGAGAGAAGAAAATCCAGCCAAGAATGACCACAGGTTTGGGTGTTCAGGCTGTAGGTCCTAGAAATAGGACTCTGTCTCTTAGTGGCTTCCTGGTCCTAGACCCAAAATGGAGTCCACAAACCATACCCCACACCACGATGCTTAGGGATGACAGCTCTCCATAAGGGAAGCCCTCCAGCACCATTTGTTAAATAGGAAGAAAAGGCTTCTGTATCCCAGACCTCGTCATTTATTAATATTTACTTAATGAACACTTACATATTACTGAGTGCCAGGCAAATGTTTTAAGCACTTTACAAACATTAGCTCATTTAATTCTCAGAACAATTCTAGGAGACACTTTCCTGATTTTACAGACAAGGCTCCATTTCTGAGACAGAGAAAGGTTAAGCAGCTAGTAGAGGTTACACAGGCAGGAAGTGGTAGAGTCAAAATATACACCCAAGTAGTTTAGTTTCAGAGTCTTTTCTCTTAACCACTATACTATGCTGCCTCATATTTTTAAGTAGCATAATTCATATTAAATGACATCCAACTTTCATATTAAAATAATGTCCCAAATTCCTGAAACACTGGCAACAACTTTAATGATTCTTTACATCTAGTGAATTCACCAGATCCTATACAATGGCCCCTTCCTGCCATTCCCCCTGCCTGCACCCTAGCTCATGATTTCACTTCATTTCATTCTGGATTTCCTGAAGCAGCCTCCAGATACTCCCTGCTGACAGTCTACACCCATCCAGTTAATATAATTGCTACTTAATCAAACTCTATTACACAGACTTCTTCATGGTCCACCTTCATCAACAGTTTTCTGTTTCCCAATGACCGAGCTCTGCCTTCTCTTGTCTGGCTTCCAAAGCCCAGTGGTCCCTTCTCATCTGTTCAGGTGCACTTTAATGACCTCCCCCCTCACCCATGCGTAACCTGTCTCTTTGGGCCAAGTCCAGCCATGTCCTCAGTGCAGGGAGACCACCACTTCGTTCTCCCACTTAAGTTCCTTCCCTCGTGTTGTTCCTTTGCACTGCTTGGGATGTCCTTCCTTTCCTATCTATCCAAAAGTGACCTGTTAGTGAAGGCCCACCTATGGAGGCTTCCCCAAAAGCCTCAGCTTCTTTGAGTTTCCTTCCACCTGATTCCACCTTAGGGACTGGGGTCAGAGCCTTTAATTATGCACAAATGAACTCTGACATGAACTAGCTCACTCCTACTTCTTGTCTTCTTCCAAGTCTTCATCCTGTGTTTAGCCTCAAACCAGACTGTCTTGAGGTCAGATCTCCTTGCGTGCTCCCTTCTCACTCCCTTTGCCCTCCTGCCTACTCACTGCTGTCCCCACACATTTATTTTACTCCTCTTCTTTAATGCAGGTGCAGAGGGCTGGGTGAATCTTATTCCTTAGTTCACTGCACAGTATTAACATTGATCCTTGCATGATTCTGCCCTTACTTTATTCACCCTTATGTCCCTCCATTCTCTTCTACCTTACAGATTTTAATGTTTTTATGAAGGTTTTGCAAAATGAGTATGACTGTTTTAGATTCTTGCTGTTTCCCCATGCTTTAGGACCTGCTGATAGTGTACTCAGTACATTAACCTAACCGCTGTCTGTGCAGCCACCTGAACCATTTACTCGCCCAAGTGCTTATCAAACTGTTTCCAGCTTCCAGTCATTACAAATAATGTTTCAATCAACACCTTGTACAAGTCCTTTGATGGAGCCAATGAAAAACTTCTTTGGCATGTATGCACCTAGGGGCAGAACTGCTGAGGTATAGATTTGAATGTCCTTAATTTGAGCAAACAGTGCCAGAGTCTCCAGAATTACAGCCATCCCTGCGAGTACTCAATCCAGTGCGTGCTTTATGTCCGTGCCAGAGGCCTCCAATTCTGGCTCTGTAATACCTGGAGAAACAACTTAGGGACTTTTAAATAAAATCAGTGCCCGAATCCCACCCAGAAATGTTAGATCTGAATCTCTTAGGGTAGGACCTGGGTGTTGGGTTTTTAAAAACCTTTCTAGGTGATTCTAATGCACAGCTAGGTTTGGGAATCTGTGACATAAGGGTTAGTTTATTGTTTTAATTTGCCTTCTTCTCTGATTACTCATGATTTTGGAGGAGTTAATTTATGTTGTGTTAAAGTGCCACCTGCAGCAAACATTGAGATATCTGCACAAAATGTGTCTGTGGAATATTCCTCTCCATGTTTATTCCAACAGCAACTCCTTACATTAAGTCCCACTCCATCAGCCATGGTCCATTTTTACTTTGTGGTTATTTCCATTCATTATTAACAGCTTTTGGAATGCAAGGACTATTTTTGAAAGGAAATGAGCCAGTCAGACATATCTGGGGGCTTCACAGATGGCATTTTTTAGAATAGTTTTGTTTTCATTTTGCTATTGAAAAGTCCTTTTAGACCCCTTTGCAACATGCAATAATGCACTCACATTAACTGATACATGATGTGTGCTTCTGCTATTTTTCCTCTGCTTCACTTGGCAATTAAACACATGATTTCCCTGCAAATGACTATAATTTTTTGCTTCCATAATATTTATGTCAACTCCAGAGGAGCTGGGAGTTGGCATCCTGAAAACCTGACCATTTGAGGCAATGGCAGCAGCTTGTAATTTCATCTGTATCCACTAATTACTGGATGATCAGAACACCAGAAATAAAAAAAAAATCATATGCTGAAAAAACCATACTGCGTGCCCTCAGCTGGCTAAATCAGTAATTTGAAGCCATGTGCAAATGAGCACATAACTTTCTGAGTGATTTATTGCTGTTTGGGGAATACATACTGAGTTTCAAAAACATTTCATTTGACCTGAACTGCAAACTTCAAGCTGATCTTACCAAGAGGTCTCCAGAAGCGGTTCTTTCTTGTATCAAAAGGCATGGTCAGAACACATGCTCTACAGAACTGTCAGTGAGACTGTCTGAACAGGTGGCATTCAGTTGAAGGCAGAATTCATACACTGAAACATCTGTGGTTATTTGTATTTCTGCATTTGGACATCATGGAAAGAATATAATGCAGGGGTTAAGATTTTGTTATTTCTCAGGAAGTGCTAACTCCCTCTTTTTTATATTCCATGTTCAATGGGCCTTAAACAGTAAACTAGCCCACTTGCCCCATTTTGCATATAAGAAAACTGAGATAAAGGGAGGTAAAATTATTTTCCCTAAATTACACATTGAAAGACTGGCAGAGCCCAGCTAGGAGCCCAGTGTCTTTATTCCAGACTTATTCCTTACTACCACGGTCCTTGCTGTGTTCGCAGCTGGCTTCTTGCCTCACAGGGGAGGACTCACCCAGCTGGTTGTACCTGGCTCTGCACAGGCAGTGGTCGCCCTGGCCAACACACAGATCCCCAGGCTGCAGCCTACCAGAATTCTTCCTGTTTCTGCACCTTGTTCCACATCCTTAGCTCTCATTGACTTAGCAAATACTCAGTAGCTAGTGAGGATTCCACTAAATAAACATACATTGAGATTTACATTATTCAGACCCTGGAGATTTAAAAAAACACGTACAGTCAATTCTTGTTTCTTGCAGTAGTTATGTTCTATAAAATAACTGCAAACACTGATTAGTAAATACTGAACTGCTGCTCCCAGAAGAAAAAAGGATTCTACTTATGCAAGCCTCTAGGTACATTTTCATGAACTGATTAACATGTAACCTTGCTCTGTGTGTGTTTCTGCTTAAAGACATCTTAATATATATTGTTGATTCATTAACATAAAATTTATGGCTGACAGCAGTATCATTCATGCCAAAATAATGCTTATCTAACACATGTGTTCCCTCCATATGGCCTATCACAGCTTTCCTGGGTTCAAGGACACTAAACAGCACTTGAGCTCTGCGCTTGAGGGCCATGTTAAACAACATAATTACCAAGAAGGCTCTGCGGGATCTGGCTCACCCCGTACCATAAATTCTCTGACATCAGTTACTACAGCCTTTCCAGACACTCACTCCACTCCATCCACACTGGCCTTCTCTGACACCATGCCAGTCACATTCCCATCTCAGGGATGTTGTACTTACTTTTCCATCTACCTTGGTATCCTTTTCCACCACATATATTTACTACTTTCTCACTTCCTTCAGATCTTCATTTGTATGTGAATTTCTCAGGGAGGTCTCCTCTGCCCTTCCAATTTAAAATTGAGCACATGAACACATACACACACATGCTTCATCTCCTTATTTGCTTTTACTTTTTTCTAAAGCAATTACCACCATTCAAAATACTATATATTGTACTTAGTTACTTACATCAGGAAATTGTCCAAAACTTGGAAATAGACAAAAGATTTCTGGTGTTCTTTGAATGCAGTGCCAGGATTTACTTCTCGACTGCACAGGCTTTTTAAAACTTTTGTAGAAGAAGAGGTCAGCATGAAGATTTTTGTCTAGTAAAGATGCAAGTAACTTCTATATTGGCAGAACAGAAAAAATAAGTTTATATAATTTGTGTCCCTATTGATCACTAACCAGTTTTCTATCTAATCCAGCAAACTTGTCCTAACATTGGCTATAAATACCTGAATTCTTGAGTGATCTTTAAAGTTATTTTAACATTACTCATTCCTTCATCAATTGATGAGTTAAATACAATCTTTGACACATGTCAACTTTATAGTTGCAAGTAAGTCATTATATGGCCCTCTTGAAAATTATATTTCAACAGTTTGTTCATTGCCTGCCTTCTCACATTAGCATATAAGGTGAATGACAGAAGGAATTTTTGTCTGTATTATCGGTGCCTACCACTGTTCCTAGCACACTATATACACAAAACCCTGTAAATTGAGAATTTCACTTTTAGGAATTCTAAATAATCTTGAGCATCCTTCTTCCTTCTGTTGACTTTTAAACATGATCCCATAAATCACTGCTCCTCTTTGACTTTCATTACTTTTTCCTAGCAAAGGAATAGGGGGAACACACAGGAAGAAAAAGGTTTCTTAATCTGTTCCTGTCATGAGACTTCTTCGCCCATGCAGATTTGTGATCAGATGAGGTACTTAAGAGGTATGTCTAGTGGAAGAGAAAATTAGTCCCTTAAAGGTACTAATAAATAGTGTTTAATGTACATAAGATCAGACAAATCACCTCAAAATGAACTGAAAGTTATTGTCTGGCAAAGAGAAGCTATCTTATGGTTTCCAACTATTTGTCAACTGAAGGAATTTTTATAGGAACTCTGCCCAAGTCATTTCTAACCAAAATGTACCTCCTCTCCAACCAGGTGGTAAAAGACAGAGTGAAGAAAACCTGTATAGAAAGGAAAAAAGAATGTTGGGGGTCTTATTCTCCAGGTAATCAACTTAATCTCTACTTTGGCAGCTTAGTGCCTTCTAGAAGAAAGGATGGGAAGGATGGATGTAGGGAGAGGGAATGGATCCCCAAATCCATCCAGACAAGGGCTAGAGCTTTTAAGAACACCTTAGGAAGGTTCTTAGAGAGCACTCTTCTATAGAAATATACCATGAGCATTAAATGTGAGGCATATATACAATTTAAAATTCTCCTGAAGCCACATTCAAAAAAGAAGACATAAAAGTGAAATTTTTATATATCCAAAAATAGTATTTCAAAATGTAGTCAATATAAAAAATGACTAATGAAAAATTTTTCATTCTTCTTTTTCCTATTAAATCTTCAAAATCTGCTGTGTATTTTACACTTTGAACACATACAATTCAGACCAGCCACTTATCAAGTGTTCAATAGCCACACATACCTTGGAGCTACCATATGGACCTATGTAGGCCTAGAAGGAGGCTATTCCCTTTACATAGCCTTGGGCTAGTCATTTATATCTACCCTTTCTGTAATAGAGTGTTACAGTTAAGGATGTTATTATTTTAAATGTCTAGATGAAGAGAATAACAAAAATTTATCAAAAGACCACTAGAGTTAACAAAGAGCACTGATTTTCTCTTTTTCATTTTGACTACTGTGAAGAATAAGGCCTTAGGCCACACCTTTAATTAAAAATGCAGCCCTGAAGTAGTTTCTGCCTGAGAGCTTTCTGTCATCCATTGGTTCACTTCAGTCCTTCAAGGCAGTTTTCAAAAAATGATTTAGAAGCATGTAAAGAGTTAGATATTATTATCACGTATTATGATTTGCATGTTTATGATTCTTTATTTGGCTTCTTCAGTTCTATTAGAATCCATATAAGCTAAAAATTATTTTGTGTGTCCCCGAACTACTCTTTTCCCAGTACCTTCATTTTAACTTAACAACCATAATTGTTTCTAATAATAACCATAATTATCCTTCACATTTATATTGATGTTTCACACATATTATCTTGTTTGAGCCTCAGAGCAATCTCAGGAGGTAAACCCAGTTTATGGGGCCAGAGATTGTGATTCCCATAGGGTTCAGGGGCTTATCAAGGTCATGCAGCCTGTAAGTAGGGGGAAAAAAACAAGAACTGAAATGGGTCTTGGTTCTTGAAAACATACAAAGAAGCGTCCTCCTGAGATGAATTTTCAGATACTTTTAGTGTTGGCTTTACTTTTCTTACAGAAGTTAAATTATTACACCATTGATAAATAATTGTGAGAACAGGGCTGCAAGATGACTTTCTCATGAAATATTCTTGGGTTTAAGTAGTTTGTATGCCTACCAAAGAAATCACCATTTATGTCTGTTTTTCCCCAAGTTGTCAAGGCAAGGACTGGAAATTATTCAAGAGTGAGCAACCCCTAGCTTACTGTCTGGGACATAGTAAACACACAATATATTTTGATAAATGAATGAATGTACAAATTGTTTACAGACTTTTTCAAATACCTTTAAAAGGAGGCCATGAAAAGAGAACATGCTCTAGAAATTATTTGCTTTATTTTATTGAAGAGGAAATTTATACACAAAAAGGTTACCTTGGGCCAGCACTGTCCAGTAGAAATATAATCCAAGCTGTATACATAATCTAAGATTTTCTAATAATCACATTTTTTAAAAAGAAGAGTGAAATTAATTTAAATGATATGTTTTTAACCTAATATATCCAGAACATTATCATTTGAACATTTAATAAATATTTTAAAAATTGGTAATGAGATAGCTTGCATTCAGATGAAGTCTTGGACATTTGGGATACATTTTATACTTAAAACACATCTTATCAGACTAGCTACATTTCCGAGGCCCACCAGCTATGTGTGGCTCACGGATATTGCACTGATGACACAGTCTTGGGTGGAAGAGAGAAAGGACGTCAGCCTTCTCCTGCTCCCACTCCTCACCATCCCACAAATATACCTGGTATCAGGGATAAAATTTGGGGGAAAAATCAAATGAGGCTCTCAAATTGTCACATACTTGAGGAACACTAAACTAAGTGACTGAATATGCGAATGGACCACGGATAGACTACATATGACAACAGACTTCAGATTCACCACTTCCAGCAGCAGCCACTCAGGAGAGCCAAACCACACTCAGCCTAGAATGGTCAGGACTTGGTCAATGACTGACAGCTTTCCTAATTTTTGCTCCCTCTTCCAACTCAGGACAACCAGGGAAAGGCATTTATGCTCGCCAAACCAACTACATAGGATGTCCTGCTTCTAGTCAAGCACCCCCAGCTTCCTCACACCAACAACCTCCAGCCGGGCACGCCTGAAGCCTTCCCTTTGCTCCACTGTAGCTTTCCCACTCCCCTGCCTCCTCTGAGTCTCTTCCAAACACACGTGATGGTGGTTGTAAGTTCTGAATGAAGAGCCTGTGTCTGTTCTTATATGGTGGTCTTCATTCACCTCCACAAAATCTTTGCTTAGTGTTTTCTTAATGACTAAAATAATCAAACATCCTCTTTTAACTTTTCCTGTGGAATCAGTTTTTCATTTTATTTGCATGATTCATTCATGCAATGACTATGCTATGCTCTAGTAGGTGTCAGCCACTATGCTGAGTCTTTGGAACTAAGTAAAGGACCAGATATCCAGTCTTTTCTCTTAGGGAGCTTTGAGCTTAGCAAAAGCACACACAAACAAATGTTTAATTACTAAGCCCTAGAAAGGAAACCAGTACCTTGAAGAGAGAGCTGTGACTCATGTTCACTGCAGCATTATGCACAACAGCCAAGATATGGAAACAACCTAGGTGTCCATCAGTGGATGAAAGGAAAAAGAACATATGATATATACATACAATGGAATATTATTCAGTCATTAAAAAGAAGGAAATCCTGCTGCTTGTGAAAACATGGATGAAACTTGAAAATAGTACGCTAAGTGAAATAAGCCAGACACAGAAAAATGCTGCATTACCTGGCTTATATGTGAAATCTAAAAAAAAAAAAACCAAATTCACAGAAACAGTAGTTGAAAGATGATTCCCTGGAGTAGGGAGATGGGGGAAGTGGAGAGATGTTTACCAAAGACCACAAAGTCGCAGTTATTCAGGATGAAAATATAGTCTAGAGAGCTAACATACAGCATGACTGTAGTTAATAATATTGTATTATATACTAGAAATTTGCTAAGAGAGTAGATCTCAGGTGCTCTCACCACAAAAAAAAAAAGGTAACTATGTAAGGAGATGGATATGTTAATTAGCTTGACTGTAGTAACCATTTCACTAGGTGTATGCACAGCTGATCCTTGGACAATGTTGGGGATAAGGGCATCAATACCCCACACAGTCACCTACGATAACTTTTGACTACCCTAAAACTTAACTAATGGTCCACTGTTGGCTGGAAGTCTTACTGATATCTTAAAACAATCAAGGAACACATATTTTGCATGTTAAATGAATTATATACTATATTCTTACAATAAAGTAAGCTAGAGAAAAGACAAAGGTTTTTCAAGTTGTTGCAAATCTCCAAAAAATTTTCCAGTATATGCATTGCAAAAATCTGTGTAGGGTGAAGCTGCACAGCTCAAACCCATGTTGTTCAAAGGTCAACGTGTATCAAAACATTATATTATATACCTCAAATATGTACAATTTTTATTTTTTTAAGTACAGGAAAATGCACGATGAATAAGTATATAATGGGACCTCAATGCTTTAATTTTCATAAGATATGAGTGCCCTTCTTCACAGGTCTTTTATTCTACTACTTATTGTAAACTCAACAAATGCTTGGCAAAATGAGAAGTACTATTTTCCCAGTATATTTGTGCACTGAACATCAGACATTTTTCCTTATCTGTTTCCTTATCTCTTATTGCTCATTTCTCATTTTACTTCAGTGAACACACCTGAATAATTTCTGGCACTCCTTTAGCAAGCCAAAAAAAAAACAAAACAGAAGTTTCCTATTAAATAAAATAACTAGAGCTCACTCATGGGTAGTTTAAATAATTGTTCCCTAACTTTATACAGTTCTCATTTTATCCAAAGAATGGTGCCAAGATTCAATTGCATTAAACCTGAAATAATTTTCATTCTTGATAAACTTCAGATAGTTCAAAAATCAGAAGTGTTTTCTTTTCATTTGGGCACTTGTTATAATTTTGCTAAAGTCATCTTTAAATCTTGGAAAATTACACTGAGTCATATTTTAATTTTACACTTATTTGACTGCTATATGTTTTTCAATAGTTCTTTCATTTAATGAACTTCAATTTATATGCATTTGCTTTGGCAAAGAAAAACTACGATGATTAACTGGAATATTTGGTAAACTTAACATAAGAAGTGTTCTGATATTTGGACCATATAACTAGATGTACCCTGTTTAATTTACCTTCATAATGGCTTAAGCCGGTTACCTGAAAAATTACTTTAAAATTTTTTATTAATTATTAATAGTTTTAATTATTAATACAGTCTTAATTATTAATACTGTTGGGAAGGAAAAATTTCCCCTACCCTTCGAAATTCTTCTAACTAGTCTGAGAAGTAAATTGGCATGAGACAGATTAACAGGAGCAAAATCAAACATAAGTTTACTAACACTTATATCTCCTATATAGATGGGAAAGACCAAGAAAATTGAGTAACTCCCTAAAACAGCCAAAGCCATCACTTTAAATACCATCTTTACCTAAAGACAAAAGATGTTGGGGTGGGGAATCAGTTATGGGAGGTTACAAGGAAAAGCACAGTAAACAAGAGTGAGGTTGCTATGCAGATGTAAGTCTTTCCCTTCTCCATTAATAACAGTTTCTAGAGATTTAGAGTCTTGCCCCTCTATCTGCTACAGGGAGGGGGACATCCTTACAAATGAAGATTTTCCTTATACATGTTAATGTCTCTTATAAAAGGGTAACTTCTACTCTGTTTTCAGAACTTCTCTTGTGTCTGCAGTTTCTTAAAAATAGCCAGGTTAAAATAATCAATATGCCTAAAAGGCATATCTTTGGGTGGCAAATTTGCTCCCCTACAATACATATGCTCTTACTATCTTTTTGTGGCTTATATCCTTAGCATTCTAATATCTAACTGGTCTAACATCATAAAATCTAGGCTGATTCATTTGAAGCAAAGGTAGACCAGAATATTTATTCATCTCATTTAATGATACAAAGTCATTTACCTTTCAAGACCATTATTTGAATAATTTAGAGATTTTTAATTGCATATTTTATGAAATTCTATACACATTATCAAATAAAATATGAATATCCATTAATGTGCATATTTTTTCAAAATAAAACTGTGAAAAATAAAAAACATTTAGTTCTTCAAAATAAAATAACATCAAGCACCAAGATGTTATTATCTTCCAAAGGGAGTTTGAATTTCTGTATAATTGGAGTAGAAGCTACACTCCAAGTAATAACTGTCAGAAGAACAAGCTTTTGTTTATATTGTACCATATAAAAGATGAACTTTCATTTAGAACTTGGCCACAGATAAGATACTTCTTGATCCCTCTCAATTTATATAATTTTATATTCTTTGAAAATCACTCCATTTTTTTTTTGGTGTAGTCCTATTTTATTATAAGGATTTTAATTTTTTTGTTTTTTTTGTTTGTTTTTTATTTGTTTATTTATTTATTTTTATTTTTTTATTTTTGAGAGGGCATCTCTCATATTTATTGATCAAATGGTTGTTAACAACAATAAAATTCTGTATAGGGGGGGTCAATGCTCAATGCACAATCATTAATCCATCTCAAGCCTAATTCTCGTCAGTCTCCAATCTTCTGAAGCATAACGAACAAGTTCTTACATGGTGAACGAATTCTTGCATAGTGAATAAATTCTTACATGGTGAACAGTACAAGGGCATTCATCACAGAAACTTTCGGTTTTGATCACGCATTATGACCTATAAACAATCAGGTCAAATATGAATATTTGTTTGATTTTTATACTTGATTTATATGTGGATCCCACATTTCTCCCTTTATTATTATTATTTTTTTTATTTTTTTATTTTATTTTATTTATTTTTTTTTTTTGAGAGGGCATCTCTCATATTTATTGATCAAATGGTTGTTAACAACAATAAAATTCAGTATAGGGGGGTCAACGCTCAATGTACAATCATTAATCCATCTCAAGCCTAATTCTCGTCAGTCTCCAATCTTCTGAAGCATAACGAACAAGTTCTTACATGGTGAACGAATTCTTACATAGTGAATAAATTCTTACATGGTGAACAGTACAAGGGCAGTCATCACAGAAACTTTCGGTTTTGATCATGCAATATGACCTATAAACAATCAGGTCAAATATGAATATTCGTTTGATTTTTGTACTTGATCTATATGTTGATCCCCCATTTCTCCTACTATTATTATTATTTTTATTTTTAATAAAATGCTGAAGTGGTAGGTAGATGTAAGATAAAGGTAGAAAACATAGTTTAGTGTTGTAAGAGAGCAATTGTAGATGATCAGGTGTGTGCCTGTAGACTATGTGTTAATCCAAGCCAGAAAAGAGCATTAAAACATCCACGGAGGATGTCTTGCTGCCCTCGTCTAGCCTGGATTAATACTTAGTCCATAGGCACACACTTGATCATCTGATCATCTACATTTGCCCTCTTACAGCACTAAACTATGTTTTCTACCTTTATCTTGCATCTACCTACCACTTCAGCATTTTATTAAAAATAAAAATAATAATAATAATAGGAGAAATGTGGGATCAACATATAAATCAAGTACAAAAATCAAACGAATATTCATATTTGACCTGATTGTTTATAGGTCATAATGCATGATCAAAACCGAAAGTTTCTGTGATGAATGCCCTTGTACTGTTCACCATGTAAGAATTTATTCACTATGTAAGAATTCGTTCACCATGTAAGAACTTGTTCGTTAATCTTCAGAAGATTGGAGACTGACGAGAATTAGGCTTGAGATGGATTAATGATTGTACATTGAGCGTTGACCCCCCTATACTGAATTTTATTGTTGTTAACAACCATTTGATCAATAAATATGAGAGATGCCCTCTCAAAAAATATATATATAAATAAAAATAAAAAAAAAAAAATAATAATAATAATAATAATAATAATAAAGGGAGAAATGTGGGATCAACATATAAATCAAGTATAAAAATCAAATGAATATTCATATTTGACCTGATTGTTTATAGTTCATAATGCATGATCAAAACCAAAAGTTTCTGTGATGACTGCCCTTGTACTGTTCACTGTGAGGGCCGGGCCCCTGGCCAGGGCTCGGTCCCAGGGCTGATCCACCGCAGCTCCCTTGCCCAGTGGTAGTTCTAAGACCTGGTATTTTAGCCTCATCACCAGCTGGAGAAGATGGCGCCCATTTCCTGCTCACCACCCTTTCCCCTCTTCCCTGTTGGGGATTGGCCCAGCAGACTTCCGTACCCGTGCACAGCTCGTGCTGCCCGCTTAGAGTGGCGCGTGACACCTATCCGCTTAAAGGTCACGCATGATACTGTCCCGGATTGGTTGGGTGACTGAATATAAGGGAGCCCGCCGGGAGGGAGGAGAGCTTCCCAACAACTGCTGTAACCAGAGTGAGAGATTAGACAATAAAGCCTAGAGAAGAATCAAGACCTTGGGCGTGTTGCTTCGGTCCTTGAAGGGTCGCGACAGTTCACCATGTAAGAACTTATTCACTATGTAAGAATTTGTTCACCAAGTAAGAACTTGTTCGTTATGCTTCAGAAGATTGGAGACTGACGAGAGTTAGGCTTGAGATGGATTAATGATTGTACATTGAGCATTGACCCCCCTATACTGAATTTTATTGTTGTTAACAACCATTTGATCAATAAACATGAGAGATGCCCTCTCAAAAAAAAAAACAAAAAAAAAAACATCCACAGATGCAGAAGATTTCTCTCAAAACAGGGGGGGGTGAGGTTCTAAGTCTCACCTCTGTTGATCCCCAATTTCTCACCTGATGGGCCCCCTGCGACTGTGCCTGTCTTAGGTTGTTCTTCTCTTGAGGAATCTTACCCGTCTCTGGCTAACCAGTCATCTTCTGGGGCCATACAGAGAAATGTAAAGTTGGTAAGTGAGAGAGAAGTCATATTGTTTGAAAAGATTAGCTTTTTACTTCTTTGAAGATTTATGCCCTGTGGCTTCTTTGCCCAGCACTTGTCTCGAGGTATCTTTACCATCAGGAGGAATTATGATACTCGGTAAATTCGATATGGGGCACGAATTCTATTTAAGGGTTGTAATTAGGAAGGAAGAAGAAAAGCTATAGAGGTAGCATATGGAAGAAAACATGGGAGGATTGATTATTTCTTTGACATATCTTCTTGTAGAATAACTTAAGCATGTATAGGTTTTAAACTACTAACTAACTTGCACTCACATATTAACATAATAGGAATACGGTGACATAAACAAAGCAAATCTATATTTACCATCCATCTCCAGTGAAGCCAAGAAAACCATTTAGGCACCCTATGATATGATATGTCTATGATATGATGTATATTGTCCAACTGTACTTGAACAGTCTGAGAGAAATCAGACAAATTAAAGCAACCCATTTCTGGGATCTGTTCACATCCCATATGTTCTTTTAACCGTAGATAGTCTATAGTCATAAGATTTTGGAGCTCTACAACTTGCACCCCTCCCAACTCCTGGTGGAGTTCCAACAGTACAGATCCGGTCAAATTTGTTGTCTCACTGTATGCACATGCCAGCCTAGACATCTCCCTCCTCATTCCAATGGCAAGTCCAGGAGACGGTGGGCTGGATGCAGCCACAACCGCATCATCGCCCGGATCCCTGGAAAATCACTCCATTTTTATAAAGCAATACAGCCCTTCAACAATGAACAAAACAAACAAGGAATTCATACTCCTATAATCCTACCTTAGTTTACTTAGTTTAATTCAAAGAACAATTTATACCACACCTGTGTAAATCTTAAGTGCAAGGAGCTCACTGCAGAATAAAAAGAACATTTTTCCTGGTAGCATATCTGTCTGGGTGTAACTCTAGGGGGGAAAATATGTTCCCACCTGGGGCAAATAACCTTTGAAGCTGAAATTAGTCATAGGGAGAAATAAAGTGTGAGAAATCCGTTTATTGCCTACAAGCAATTGTCTACTTCTGCTCACCCATGTCTCTTGTGACTCAGTTGCAAAAGGACCCCACCAAACTTCTCTGGTCCATGTAAGTGTTTTCTCTCTGCCTCCCCTGTATTCACCTACTGATATGGAGATGCACTAAGGCCAGGTGAGATTCTGGAACTTTTGCAATTTTACCCACACTTGGTCTCACAATCTACAAAGGCTCTCCTCAACTTGATCTGAAGAGCAAATCTCTGAAGATACAAGGTAAGAGATCATGAATGACAGACATGGACAGAGAATAGCTGTTCATCCACTGGATTACTGAGGAAGAAACCACTGAGATCTAAAAGCTTTGCCCACAGGCAGCCTACATATATGTTCCCTACACTTCACACCTACGCTCCCTTTCCTCTCACTCTCCTCACAAGAATAATTTTTTCAAAAACACCTCTTCCTGGGAGATGGATCATAAATTCACAAGATACTCATGCTCTCCATCTGGAATCTATTCTTCCCTCCAACTCACTTAATCCTCACTAAAGCTACTTCCAAGACCTTTCTATCTTTAACTCAGGTTTTTTTCCTATTATGTTTCTCCTGACTACTCTGAATACATACTGAGCTCTCCCTTCTCTAAGTTTCAGTAGTTCTTGCTGTCAGTTCCTGTCATCATACATGTAACCTATACTGTTTTGCACTATTTTTTCAATATAATGTGTCTCTCACATTGGTCTGGGAACAAGGACCATTAATGCACATTTAGCTGTTACAATCACAGACCAAATAAACCTGAAGTTGTAAAAGTCAACCAAAAGAACATTTCCCAAAGCCAGGAAAGGGGAAAATTTTGCATTGATTTACACTGTAGAATTTAGGCTATTAAATTCTACTATATAAATTAACTATATTATAAAAAGAACTAAAAACTTTTTTTTTTGAGAGGGCATCTCTCATATTTATTGATCAAATGGTTGTTAACAACAATAAAATTCTGTATAGGGGACTCAATGCACAATCATTAATCAACCCCAAGCCTAATTCTCAACAGTCTCCAATCTTCTGAAGCATAATGAACAAGTTCTTACATGGTGAACAAGTTCTTACATAGTGAATAAGTTCTTACATGGTGAACAGTACAAGGGCATTCATCACAGAAACTTTCGGTTTTGATCACGCATCATGAACTATAAACAATCAGGTCAAATATGATTATTCATTTGATTTTTACATTGATTTATATGTGAATCCCACATTTCTCCCTTATTATTATTTTTTTTTTAATAAAATGCTGAAGTGGCAGGTAGATGCAAGATAAAGGTAGAAAACATAGTTTAGTGCTGTAAGAAGGGCAAATGTAGATGATCAGGTCTGTGCCTATAGACTAAGTATTAATCCAAGCTAGACAAGGGCAACAAAACATCCACGGATGCAGAGGATTTCTCTCAAAACAGGGGGGGTGAGGTTCTAAGCCTCACCTCTGTTGATCCCCAATTTCTCACCTGATGGCCCCCCTGCGACTGTGCCTGTCTTAGGTTGTTCCTCCCTTGAGGAATAGAACTAAAAACTTTTATCATAAAAAATTGTTATGGATTTAATAAGCTCAAAAGCTCTAATCCCCTAAATAGCACCTTGTTTATGAAAAAATATATTATCAGGAGAAGCTGATAGTTCTAGTCCAAAGTATATAAAGAAATTTGGCCATTTGGACTACTTGAAATTTTCAAGAGACATTTCAACAAATCCAAATCTTGTATTTGGCTCTTAAATCTGTGTTGAACATTCCTTAAATAGCTGTTTATCTAACCAAATAATATCAAACCAAGCAAACAAAAAAAACCCAGAAGAACCTAAGGAAGAATGATAAAATGAATTTATCATCAAACAGCATGGAGGTCACCCAGTATAGAGACACACCTCTCTATTTCCCTCAGGTAAGGAACTCTCAGGGAATTTAATCAGCTTGGTCAAGTCCTACCCAGCACTGCATGGCCAAAAGCACAAATTAAGCAATTTTTGTCACACATCTTGGTTTAGCCAAACCTACAAACTTAAGCAAAGAAACCTTAAAAATTAAGAGAAGATGTCAAAGAGTAGAAGGATAATTTCCTCTATACATGTCAGAGAGGGTTCACTGTAACAAAACAAACACACAAATATTTTCAGTAAACATTTTAAGCAAAGACTCTTGCTCTTCCTGTGACTCTGGACAAACTGTTTACCTCAGCTTGCTTGTATATTAGATGAAAATATTGTATAACATCTCACAAAGTCACTGTAAAGAATTACTAAGGAACTGGTCATATATGCAAAATATGCTCTATAAACTAAAAACCACCATTACTTCTGACCTCCTAAGCCTGTCTAATACACCCATGTAGCATACTGTCACTCCCCATTAAAATCTTACCATTGATATCCCAAAGACTTCCCTAGCACTAATATTTATTTCCTTTTGTTTATTTCCAGCCTATGAATGAAAGCCCCTTTGGCTATCAGAGTCAGGTGATCTGGCTTATCCCCTCCAGAGCAGCTACAAGCTTCTTCCATAGAGAAGCAGTTGGAAGGAGGTTGGAAGGAATAGATGAAACAGGTGTCTTCCAGCTTTCAAGGAATCTAGGAAAGACAGCAGCGAGCTCCTAGTGCCTACTGAATTAGAAGGCTGAATTAGAAGGCCCCCATGCAACAGCTTTTAAACTATGCAGATAAACCTCTTTCAGGGGAAACTGGAGAAAGGCAACTTTGTCAATTTCCTCTCCACTGAGTCCTCTCCACTGGGGAATAGCCTTGATGAATGAGCACTCACCCACCAAGAATCACTTCTTGGTTTGCTAGTCCTGTGGGTCTCATCAACACAAGCCCCACTGGCTTTCAGAGATAGGTGTTTTGGGAGCTCATCCCTCTGATGGGAGTCTTAAATTTTGGGGTGGTAGATGTGGGGTCCAAACCCTTTGCTCCTTAAGGAAAAGCTGAGAGTTCCCTCCCAATTGTAAGGTGCAGTGTCAGGGGTGGAGTTTATGGTGAGAGTGTGTCTTAGCTTTTCCTACCTGTTTTGTTGTGGATATTTTCCTATTATTCAGATGTATAGGAGTCATTCAGCTAGCTTCTGGATCTCTTTCAGAAGGAACTGTTCCACATGCAGCTGTGCATTTGGTGAGTTTATGTGAGGAAGGGAGCTCAGGAGCCTCCTGTGTCACCATCTTGCTCAACTCCTCTTAACTTCGGTGTGGGTAAAATTGCAGTATTTCCAGAATCTCTTACCTGGCCTTAGTTCATCTCCATATCAATAGGTGCTTCCAAGGGGTGGAGAGAAGTAGCCATCTCCATATTAATAAGTAATTACAAGGGAAGAGACAGCGGCGTATCTGGACCAGAGAGTCTGGGTGGGGTCTCTTCTGCTGCAGCCGGGTGGAAGAGACACGGGATGACTCGTGTAAGAAATAAATGGTTTTCTCTCACTTTATTTCTCCCTTTGACTCATTTCAGTTTCAAAGGTATTTTGTCCCGAGATTTTCCCCTGGAGTTATGTTAGGTTATGGGTTTTTTGAATGAATGTCACAGAGGGAAAGCACCCTTCTCATCACAACGTACCAGGAGTATGTAATACTAGGTGACATCACCAGGGATATTAATCTTAAGGCTAAGGTAGTTAGCGTTTGTTAGGTTCTCCACTGCAAATTTACTATTTTTCCCTCTAGTCTTTGGAGGTGTGACTCTTACATCATTTAGAAGCAGATAAATTTTAAATATGCTAGAGAAAAATAAAGGAGGAGCAACCAGAGAGATAGAAAGAAAATCCAGACTATTGTCCATTTAGCCAAGAAAGACAAAAGAGCATTTTAGGAATGGGGTAATGGTCAACAATGTCAAATGCTACGGGAAGTAAAGTAAGATAATTACTGAAGCATCAAATGAAAGGTTGTGATGCTTCCAATAAGAGTGATGGAACAAAGCAAGAATGCCATGGGCTGGGCTAATTACAGAAAGTAGATTCAGTGTGTAAATTACATATTCTGGAAGGCTGACTATGAAGGAAGCATGCGGAAAGGGTGGTGGCTAGGGAGACAGTCACAGGGTCAAAGGAGGTGTTTGAGGGGTTTTTATTTATAATTCTTTTTAATGTAAAAAAGACTTAAGAAAAATGTATATGCTCAGGGAAAGGCATTTGAAAGAGAGAGGAAAAGAGATAAAAAGTGTGGGAGGGTGGGAATTAAAGACTCAGGCAATGTGGATAGAAAAAGGGCACGTGGATTATGTCACAGAATCTATCACAAGGAGAGTTTGGATTAGTCTTCATTAAGCAATAGTGACTGAAATTATTACTGACTTGTTTGTCAACGATGCTTACAGCTTTAATGAGACAGAAACTACCAGTTCAGAAAGTACAGTCTCTTATAAAGAAAAAACAATAATAGTGATATCATTTCTTAGATGTGTTCAATTCTCCAAGAAGCTGCTCTTCCAGATTTTTAGTTAATACTCCCGAAATATTTAGTAATTACAAAGGCAAAAATATTAAGTTTATGGTGGAGAATCCTGGCAGGCACTGCCTTAGCTATGTGGTCAAGATTAACATCACCATGTATCAGTTGAAAGCTTAGCATGTACCCTTGATGTGATATACTGGGAAGGGCACATCATTCTGAGCTAGCCTTCCCAGTAATACAAAACCTCAATATAGACATGAGAAAACAACAAACAAATTCAAACTGAGGAACACTCTACAAAATAATTGACCAGGATTGCTCCGAACTGTCAAGGTCAAGGCAAGGTGAGACAGAGGAATTCTCACAAACATAACTGACAACGATGGAAGATCCTGGATTCGATTCTGGAGCATCCAAGGAACATGAGCAGAAAAACTGGTGAAATCATATAAAGGTCTGTTCTTTATAATCAGCAATACTGTACCAAAGTTAATTTCTTAGTTTAGATAAATGTTCTATAGTTAGGAAAGATGTTACATACAATAGCTGGTTAAAGGGCATGTGGGAACTCTTATTTTTACAACTCTAAGTCTAAAATTGTCTCTCAAAAAAGAAAAAACAAACACTGTAAGTAAAGTCCCCACTGTCACTCTACAGTTCCATTCTTCTACCTCTGTCCCCCCAAAACTTTCAAGGTAAAATTCAATGTTCTTAACTCAGCCCACAAAGTGGTCATTGTATCCTGGCCCCAACTCCATCTCTAGCTTTCTCCTGCCACTCTCCAACACTCTTTGATCCAGTCAAACAAAAACACTGCATATTTCCTAAACATTTCAATGTGTACCATGTCTCTACACCTTCACTCATACTATTTCTTCTGCACAGGATGCCCTTCCATACCTATATCCACCAAATACCTACTGAACTTCCAAAATGGCCCAAGTGCCTTTCTTGAGGAACCTGTCTCATTAGAGATTTCCTTACTCTGTACTCACAGGGCATTCTGTCTTAACATTTATTACACTGTATATTATACTATAATTTTGGATTTATTTGTCTTTCTTTACTAGATTATCAACTTCCTCAGAATCAGAGTCATGTTTCACCTAAGGGTACATATCTAACAACTAGAAACCTTCAGGACACTCAACAATAACTATTTGATGAAATGAATGAATGAATGGTCCAGCTAACCAACCCAAATTGAACTTAAGCATCTGAAATTATGTAACCACATTTGTAAGTACCAATAATAGCCAGCCATAGTCTCCTACTCATGTTTGATTAAAGTAAGGGGACAGTTTTTAATCACTTTTGAAACAATGAGGGGCACTATGAAATTTAAGTAAATATCAAGGATTTATCCAGTCCAATGGAGAAGTTAAAACACTAGGAAAATATTTCCAAATGTATAAAGTACTCAAAAGGTTAAAACCAAAGTATAAAGAGTCAGACTGTGTTTCCTTGAGAGTAAGGACTGGCAGATAAGAAAGTACTGCTGTGAATATAAGGTGGTACAAATGTTCTGGAAAGCCACTTAATGTAGCAAAATTCTTTCTTAAATGTGTATAATCTTTGACCTAGCAATTCCATTTCTAGATATTTTTCCTAAGGAAATGTTTGATTGAATAAGTAAGCAAAGATGTATGTAAAAAGACAGCATTTATGTAGGCAAACATTTGGAAAATTTTCCAGATGCCCACTACAGGGACTAGTTAAGTAAATAATGACATATCCATTATAGTGTTAGTATTCAGCCATTAAAAACAATAGTATGAATCTATATATATTAATTTGGAAAGCTATCAAGGATATACTATCTGAAAAACAAATGGGTTTTTTTAAAACCCAATTTTACTTTATATATACATATATATACTTTTAATTTATGTATACATTTATATATGTATATATGTACACACACACATATACATGGAAACAAACATACTAAATATGAACAATGGTTGGCTCTAGGTAATGGGATTGCAGATAATCTGTTTTCTTCTTCATGTTTTCTTGTACACTGATTTTTTAAAACAGTACTTGTCATGAGAAAAACAAACTTAATATTCACATACATATGAATACACTGAAATTTCCTGACCAATAACTTTCTTTCTTGGTTCTGCAAGGAACATTGCTGACCACCATGTGGTTGCACTTGATTCTGCATCCCACGGTCTCCTCCCAACCTACCCTCAGTGGGATACAAATGACAACGATTCTCCTTGGAATGTGGGGCTGACCTGTCATGTTTCCCAAGCCCCCAGAGAGCAGTAAAGCAGTGATGATAACCCAAGCAACTCCCAAAGAAGCATAACTTCCTCACCCAGTGCTTGCTGAATGGGGGGGCCAAGACAGAGGAGACAAAGCCCCCCTCTGTCATTCTGTAATTGGTTTTGCCTAAATGAATACTTCTTCCAAAATATGCTGCTAATCAGTGGGAAACTTTTAAAGTACATGAGTAATTTATCTTACTGACAGTACAGGGAAAACAGGCTGAACTTACCATGTACTTTCACACACATGAAGGCATTTGAGACTCACAAGCCGTAAGATAGGGAGGAAAGGGATGCCCTTTCACTTGAGGAAACTAAGAAGTTATGCTGCACATACAAAACTTTTCACTGAGTGAGTGTTAAAGTCTGGATTCAAACTCAGACCTTCTGGTGCCCAGTTCTGAGCCCTTCCATCCACCACAGGGCATCCCAAACTGGCCTGACTGTAAGAATCAATCACCTGAGAAGCCTAGGAAAAAATTTCCAATTCCAGAACCACCTTTTCCTTGATTCCTGATGATTCTGATTCAGCAGGTGTGAGATGGAGCCTGGAAATTTGTTAAGTTCACCAAGTGATTTCTATGATTAGGTCAGTTTGAGAAATGCCAACACCATAACACATATCCCTTATATGGAGAAATATTTATTCTCAGTGACTACTGGATTTTTAAATATCAAGATTAAGACAAGGCCAGTGCCTTTGCATGGGGACTGGCCTATTCCAGCCCAAACATGGTATATATACCTTTGGCCTTTTATGGTATGTATATTTGTTTGCCTGTTTGGTGGTCTTCTCTAGAAACAGCAGAAACCACACCTTTGGTCTGACACCTCCCCTTCTTTAGCTGACTTCACGTTCTCTGTGGTTGAGTCTTCTTTATGCAGTGGCCTCATTCTCTGGTCTCTTCCATCTCTCCCTGGGGCCTAGTATGTGAATCTCCCTCACAAACTTCACCTCAGAGACTGACCCACAAGCTGACTCAGCTTACTTCCAAATCAGCAGTTTAGCTACTGAGCAGTAACAACTTGCCAGTGGAGAAGCTTCTAGAAATCCCACAACCCAGAATCCATGAAGCTGAGCCCCACCTCACCACACACTGATGTATCAATTCCTTTCCTGTGAAGAAAGCTGCTAACAGGACTGCTCTCTATGGAAGCATGCTCGGCTGGCTGAAAGGGCTGATGGGAAGCCAGTAATCCTCAGAACAAAAGATCCTTTCGTGGCTTTGACGCTGCCTACCAGCTGCGTGCTGCACGGCCTAGCTGTGGCTGCTCCCATGGGCTGGGTCTGTCTGCAGTTATTCACTAGCCTCTCCTCAAGGCTCTGCCACTGTATTAGTCTTATCCAGCTGCCTTTCTCAAATCTGAGTAACACAGGAGAGGTACAGATAAAGTGCTTTGGGTGTTGTAAGCAGGGAGTGATGGCTCTAGGAAAGAATTCAGAAAAGCTGTCTGGACTGCAATGCATTTGATCCAGACTGTAAAGTCTGAGCTGGATTTGGACATGTGGGAATGTCTGGAAAGCCCCTGGAAATGGAGGAAGAGAGCGTAAACACAACCAAGAAAAGGAGGTGGGTGAGTCCTGATTATCCTATGATTCTAAAAATTACTTCTTAGCTAGTTAGTTTTCAATACAATGTGATAGGCTGTAATTCCTTTTAGAAATCCAAACCCATGAAGAACTTTTTTAAAAAGCCTAGATTCTTTAAGAGAAGGAACTAATAGTTACAGAATACCTTCTACATAGTGCCAGTAAAGGAGCTCCCTAATCCTCAAAACAACACCTGGGAGGTGGGTATTATCTAACCTTTCCCCCAACTTCATATATGAGAAAAGTGACACATAAGAAGTTAAACTAACTTGTCCTTGGCCACACAGCTTACAAAAAAAAAAAATCAGTAAAGGTTTTCAAACTGAGGTTTGGTGGCCCCTGAGTCTCACAGTCTATTTACCTGACCACAGTCCTCAGGATGACATAAAGAGGGTCCCAACACTATTGCAGGGCATTCTTCAGCTGAGATCTATCCCGGGTCTGCAAGGCCCCATTACAAGAGGCAGTTGGTTTCAGCAGGATATCATCTATCATATTAAATTAATCATGTTAATTTGAATTTTATTGGTGTTAAAGTATTGTTTGTCCTTCATTTATAAATTAATTTTGGTCTTTTATTTGATTATTAGCTTAGAGTATTAAAGAAGTATATAAGTAGTGTTATATTTGTACATTTCAAGTAACATTATAATAAAAATATTTTTTCATATTCAAAGGATGTAAAATATTAATTTTTCCATTAAAAAGTACCCATGCATTACTCAATTCTGAGAATGACTGGAATAACACATTGCCCAAGAATAACCATTAGCTATAACATAAGACTTCTTTTTATGTTGACAAGCCTCTGGAGCAACAATATTACTGTACGGGGGGAGAGCTGAGAGTTTTCTGGCTTCATATTCACTCTGATACCAGGGCAGGAAACAAAGCCCAGGACAATGTGTCATGTGATATTATAAGCACTGCACTCATGTCTGTTGAACTGAAGTCAAAACTAATTGGGGAAGAAACTATTTTTTTGTTTAATCTTCATCACTTTGAAATTTCAAAATTTTACAGATGTTGAAAGACCCTATATTTTTTCAAGTTCTTCTTTCTGATGAAAGAAATAGGTGTATATAATTCCTGCCCTGTTGGTCCCAGAAACACTATAAATGTCAGATACTTCTTCCAATATTTATATCATATTTCTGTGATACATTTCATAATGCACATATTCTAGATATTTGTGATTTATATATGTCGCCTTTCTTCTTGTTCTCTTTCCCATTTCCAGTCTGCTCCTTCTATTATGATAAATGGAACTGAATATTTAAGAGGGGATTCCCTCTTTAATAAAAAACAAAACAAAACAAATCATGTCTTGTGGCAAATTTTCAAAAGCAAGAAACAGCAAGCACTGACTTCATCTCTAGATTAAGATGAAAAACTTTAATTACTCGGTATAAAACTCAATACATGCTTTCAATCCATTATTTGGATTCTTAAACCCTGTTCCTGCTGACCCAAGAGACACATATGTAGATCATGCTGTCAACACCTAATGAAAGAAAGTTCCAGGCAGACCATCCCTATTTATCATCAATGCCTTGACTTCTCTAGTCTCATTTCTGCTTTATGCTTTTTCTTCTAGCTATGCAACCCTGGAAAATCCCCTACATTTGTTCCCACCACCATCTCACCCCTCAGTGATGACAATCTGGCATATCTAGTTTTGACCCTGGACGTCTTCTTCAGATCTGGTTTTGTTATTGTCTTTAGGCCCCATCCTCTTCAGGCTATTGTGAATGACTAACCACCCCCGCAAATGCTGCCAGTTCTGTAACCTACACCCTCCAATGCGTCACTGACAGGAGTAGCAGCTGAGGTTGCCTCAAAAAGAGACTGTAAACATTCAAACTTAAAAATATGAAAAAAAAATGCTTAAACATGAGCCAGCATAAAATATCACCTTGACATTTGGTAGAGAAGGAATGGAAAGATGTATACAGAACAAAAACCTCTCAGGTGATCATCTTTATACCAGGAAATCTGGATAAGAGAATGAAGGACATCATTTCTGTGGGTAAGGGAACATCTGCTGCCGCCTCCACTGGTCCCATGTAAAGATACCCCATCCAAAACAGGAATGCAGAGCGACCTGACTGCCTCATTCACCATTGCATTCCACTGCCGCTAGAACAGCCTTTGCTGAAATGTGAGGGACTTTCATCCATGCATCAAAACAGTATTTTTACCAGCTTTAAAGACATGTATTTGACATACAACAAACTGCAAATATTTAAAGTGCACAGCTTGTATATGCCAGTGAAACCATCATCAATCTCAAGACAATGAACATACCCATCACCCCCAGAAATTTCCTTGGGAAGCATTTTATCCCTCCCTCCTGCTCCTTACCACACTGCCCCATTCCCAAGCAACTACTGAGCTGCTTACTGTTCCTACATATTTGTTTGCATTTTTCAGATTATATAAATGGAACCATACAGTATCTACATTTTCATCTATCTTCTTTCACTCAGTATAATTGAGATTCATGTCATTGCATGTATCAAAAGTTAATTTCTTTCTATTGATGAGTAGATTTAATTAGATAGACAGACCATAATAGTTTATCCATTCACCTGTTGATGGAAATTTTGGGTTGTTTCCAGTTTGGGACCACTCTGAATAAAGCTGCTATGAGTATTTGTGTAGAAGTCTTTTTTTATACAATTATATGTTTGTTCTTCTCTAGTCCACCTGATTGATTTTCAGATGGAAAATCCAGCCTTACATCCCTGGAATGAACACTACTTAGTTGAGATACATTACTCTTTTAATATATTTTTAGATTTTATTTGCCAAAATTTTGTTAATAATTTTTTCATCTATGTTCATGAGAGATATTACTTTGCAGTTTTCTTCTCTAATGTCATTGTCTGGATTTGATAAAAAGGTAATGCTGACTTCATATTAGTTAGGAAATACTTTAATATGGGGGATATTTTATGTAGCCTTGGTATTAGCTCTTCTTTAAATGTTTGATAGAAATCGTGATTGAATCCATCTAGACCTGGAGTTTTCTTTGTGGAAATCTTTTTAACAACAAAATCATTTTTTTTTAAAGACACAGGACTATTCAGGTTATATATTTCTTCTTGAATGAAGTTTGGTCCTTTATATCTTTTAAGGAACTTGTCAATTTCATCTGTATTATTGAATTAATTAGCATGAAGTTATTAACATTATTCTTATTATACTCTTACTATCTGAAGAATCTCTCTTATTCTTAATGATAATTTGTCTCATCTATTTTTCATGATTAGTCTGACTAGAGGTTTATCAATTTTATTGTTCTTTCCAAAGAACCAGGTTTTAGTCATTGATTTTTCTCTATTATTTTTCTGTTTTCTATTTTATTTTTTTCATTAAACGAGTCAAATTTGACAAATTCAAATTTTTTGAACCAATATATTTGACAGCAGGATATACAGAATTCTGTGTTAATGAAAAACATTAATGTGACAAAGCTACCCACATGCATAAAGCACTGATGAAGAATGAAGGCAAGAAGGGCTCCACCAAAGGAACACTTACAACAGATTTGGGGTTGCAACTACTTGCAACTAATAATGCAAGTAGTTTCATTATTTTGTTTTTTTGTAAATTGTTTAGGTGGTAAACTACAACTGAGTTCCTGTGTGCAGGAAAACATCACCTACAGGTGTGGAACAGAGTGCACAGGAGCACTAGAACCGGCAAGGGATCCCGAAATATGTTCTCAATTTTTTGGAAAATCCACATCATAATAACTCATCTCCACTGTAGCTATAAGTACTTTCTAGAACTCAAGGAAGTATACTTTTAGAAGATTTCAAATTAGGAAGGCTGTGGTCCCCCAGCCTACATCCTTACTGTCACACACCTTCATGATCCCATTTAGCCCACTTCTTTGAGTAACCTCAGAGATCACTGATTACCTCCTCCGCTTCATTAGTTGTTAATTCTGACGAAGAATCTACCTCTAAGGGGAACTGATGGGCAGCACTGGACTTGTCTTTACCAAAACACTCATCACAACCTGTAAGAATGACCCTTCTATTTGTCTGAGTCATGGTAAGCTCCCCTGAGGCTGGGACAGTGTCTATTCATTTCCCATTTCCTAGAATTGGAAACACAGCACTAGAACCAGGGAAATAATAGGTACCCAGGAAATGTTTCTGAATGAAAGAATAAATTCTACTGGGAAACACCAGGCAAACATGTAATATGTCCCTTCTTGTAGTTTATAAGATTTTGCACTTGGAACAGGACAATGGTCTCAAACTTTTATTCTAGAAATCTTATTTGCCAAACAGTATTTTTAAATTTACTCCTAAACTCGAAGAATTAGTTGATACAGTGAGTAAAAGAGTGATACTGCTTTTCTATTTTAAAAATTCACATCACATTAATTGATCTCTACAAAGTAAAAGTATCTAATTTAAATCCTGAACATACCAATGAGTGCTATGTAGAGATGACTGTTATAATGCCCTTAATTCTGACCATTTCACCTTACAGTTTAAAAAGAAAACAAAACATAAACACACAAACAGTAATAAGAATAGGCCAGTGGTATTGCAGAGTAGCAAAATACACCGTCCCAAAATATGTCACTTGGGCATAACAATTATTTTGAGCCAAAGGCAACCGAAAAAAGTAAATACAAGAAAAGCTCTCTGCCATCCCCTTATTTGCCTAAAACAAGACATATATATACAAAGGGGTCCCTTCTCCCCTCTACCAGGAAGCTCAAAAGTTAATCACCAAAGATAACTTTATACCCTTGTCAGCCTAAAGATGGCACCAGAGGAATCTACAAAACTAACTTTATACTAGCCAGCCCTTATTTTTCATTAGTTTCCCATATATTTGCCTTTCCATAATTTGCTGCCCCTGGAGACTCAAGGTCCTTTTCCTTTTTGTGTTTCTCTAAAAATGTATTGTTCCTTTGCTAAAACACTAACTAAGCCTCTGAGTTACTCATCTCTAGTACTCCCATGTGATATATGCATGATGCACACATTAACAAACATTTATTTGTTTTCTCTTGTTAATCTGTCTTTGGCCAGTCTAATTTACAGTGCCCCTGCTGAAGAACCTAAGATGGACAGAGGAAGGGATTTTCCTTCTCCTTCAGCATCAACTATGAAAAAAAAGACGGCATTTGTGGCAAACCACAAGTGTTTCTCTGTCAGCAACAACCTATATTTTACATTTTTATTAGGTTTATGCATACAATTATTCACAAGGATATTTGTTTATTTCGTTTGTATGTTTTTAATTTCATCCTAGTTTCCAGCCTTTAAAAAACTACAGCTGAGAATAACATATGCAAGAAGAACAGAATATGTGATGAGGCAAGAAAACGACAATAACAAGACTATTCTAGAGAAGACTGAGGGTACATTGTCCGCTGTGATTTTTAGGGATCATATCACTGAACAACTATTCAAATTTCTGAATTGTTACATCTAGATAAGTCTAAGAACACATACATAATTAAAGGACTTCTTGAAAGGATATTAGAATTTTTCTTAAGCCCACTATAAAAACAGGATATAACCACATTTGTCATATCTGTACCATGTTAACTTGTTGGTGAGCTGAACAGTGTTTCTTGTACAAATAAATGATATGGTCTGTTTTATATGAATTTTTTAGAAAAACATAAGTTCCTAGGATTATCCTTCGCATAAGGGCCTGTGTTGTGGAAATGGGCATACCACTTAAATTCTCTCATCTTCTTTGTCAGTTCTAATCATGTGTCTAGACATGCAGAAGGAAGTAAAAAATTGAAGCAATCAACTACATAATTTGGACAAAAATCACATACAGCTGAAATATTGAGTTGATCGGCTAAAATGAAATAAACTTCCTACCAGTTCTCACTTTTCACTGCCTCCTCAGACACAATTCTTGTCCAAGATTCAGTAAGTGGGCTCAAAACTGGCAGAAACAAATAATTTGAAAAATCTATGCAATCCATCTAAATTTTTGTCAATTAGTTCATCTGCACCATAGAAACAGGGACTACTAGTCACAACAAAATAAACCACCAGCTGTCCATGGTCACAATTCCTTGGCCAGAACCTAAGCTTATATGTATATTATCCCCTGCAAAAGAAAAAAACTGGATAGAAACTGGCATTTTGGGCAAATATGCAGACTTGATGAACCTGCAGACAGATAAACCATCTGATCTTCATATTTTCAGTTTCTCTATATATTTATAAAGTGGCTATTAACTAAACCTTTTTCTTCAAATACCAAAACACGACTATAACATTAGGCATTTGTGGGTAGGTTTGATTGTGGAGACTGGATGAAAAGAAGGTTCCAGGAACCCTACAACCCTACATGTAAGTTTTCTCATGTAATCCTCACAGAAATCCTTCATTTTTCCATTCAACAAAAAAATGACTGAGTGCCCACTATTGCAGCACAGTAAAAAAAAAAAAAAGGTGGCCCCCTCTCTCATAGAACTCACAGGGAGATTGACACTGAGCAAATAATTGCCCCACAGCCAAGAAGTCATGGAGGCAGGATTCCCTCCTAATCTTGACCAACTCCAGAACCTTCGCTCTTTCCCTCATGCTCATCGAGGGCTCCTTAAGACAACTGTGTAAGAGACAGGAGGCAGTCACACAGCGGGGAAGGAAGATTCTTCACACCTCCCTTTCTTTAAGCCCATTCAGTTTAGTACTTCCTACAAAGATCCCTCTAAGTCTGAAGTAAAGGTTACAAATCCTTGCAGGATGGATTAATTCTGCTTTTGTTTAGACACTGCACCCCTCTGGCTTTGTGCTGGGATTTGATGTGGGTAGCTGAGTAGGTCCATGAATTCTTGGTTGGTATTTATACTCACTATTGCATGTTACAAATACCATGTGGGAGACAATGATGAAAATACTCCAGAGCCCTAGAGCACGCACAGATATTAGTGGTCGACAGCATGGCTACCACCCTTCTATGTAAATTAACATAGAAATTACCAGTAAGCTCATTTCATACTTCCTATAGTAGTATTTTCCAATTGTACAATTTCCAGATTCAATTTGTGTATTATGTTATAGATAAAATTCAGCCTTTTGGAATCTTAGGACACCTTTAAGGTAATCAACTGAAATTGTATGCAATTAAACAATGACAGATTTTGACAAAAATAATTATTCCAGGGTGTTACAGGAAACAACACCACAGCCTGAAATACATGTTCATCATGATTATTATTAAGTGATTAAAATATTTTTCTCTTCGTTACAGAAAAAAAAGGAAGTTGTAAAGTGTAGCTATGTCAATAATAGAATGTTATTTTCTTGGTATTAAGTTATATAAACGAAAATAACATTTAGTAACTTTTGCTATGAGAAATGTGGTCAAGTCTCCATCTTCAGACCCAGCTTCATCCAGCAGAGAGAAAGCCAGCCAAGTCAGAACCATCTCAGAAGGAAGAACCAGGTTGTTTTGCTGCCAGTATTACTCTGCTTTCTCAACTCAGTCTCCCAGAGGTCCTTTGAGGGCTCATGTTCTATACACTTCAAGGCTAGCAGAGACATATTATTGTTAGTTTTATTATTAATTATGGGATATTTAATGGGTACCAGGCTTTTTCTCCGGCTGCATAAATTACTGTAAATCCTTACAACTATGAATGGTAGGAAGTGTTTTTTAAACTTTTACAAACAAAGAAGAGGCACAGAAGGGTTGATTAACCTTGCAAATATCACCCAGTAGAAAGAGTGGCAGCAGGATCAGAGCACCATGCTTATGAAGTTAAAACACAGCATAAACTAATATTTTTGCTTCTCTCAGAATTCACTTTAGAAAATAAAAGAGGTCTTAGTTTCTATTTTGTCCTATCTTATTTTGTTTTTCAAGTGGGGCATGTCAGTTATTCAGACTACTTTTCCTGTGATATTTTAAATATTCTAATTATTCATACTAAAATAAATTACACATATTGTTGGCATCAAGATGGATTTGATCTTTAAGACATATTCTATATTTTGTTTCTGCATCCTAATGTCTATGCAAAGTCTCAGCATTTGAAAGCCTTACAGCATTGTTTCTTGTTAGTTTTTTCATTATCCTCACCTCCTTCCAAAAATCAACTAAACCTGACTAGTATGTTAATCCAAACAAAATAATATAGTTAATTTTTTATAATTGTAAAATTATTAGAAATAGATATGTTAAGTTTTAGAAAGATAATTATTGATATTAAAAACAATTTAGTTTTGAGTTTCAGTTATATAAAATAGGTAAACAAGTGGGAGTATATAATTCTCATTATTCATTTTATTAAAAAGCAAACAAGTTTCTTAGAAGAGTCAAACATTTTCCTGGCAATAAATATTAAAAGGCATTTTAAAAAATTACTTTCTTTAGTGAGTGTCCAATTGGTGCTAGGCCCTGGGCTTGGCAAAATAAGTATACTACCTTTTAAAAAGAACAAATATATCAATTCTTCTAATAGGCTTATGGAATAAAAGAAATATCTCTGCAGCACTATTTACAACAGCCAAGAAATGTAAGCAACCTAAGTGTCCATCAGTAGAGGAATGGATAAAAAAGATATGGTATTTTTACACAATGGAATATTATTCAGCCATAAGAAGAAAACAAATCCTACCATTTGCAACAACATGGATGGAGCTACAGGGTATTATGCTCAGTGAAATAAGCCAGGCAGAGACAGACAAGTACCAAATGATTTCACTCATCTATGGAGTATAAGAACAAAGCAAAAACTAAAGGAACAAACAGCAGCAGACTCACAGAACCCAAGAATGGACTAACAGTTACCAAAGGGAAAGGGACTGGGTGGGAAGGGAGGGATAAGGGGGAAAATGGGGCATTATGATCAGCGCACATAATGTAGGGGGGTCATGCAGAAGGCAGTATAGCACAGATAAGACAAGTAGTGACTCCATAGCATCTTATTACGCTGATGGACAGTGACTGTAATGGGGTATGTGGTGGGGACTTGATAATGGGGGGAATCTAGTAACCACAATGTTGCTAATGTGATTGTATATTAATGATACCATAATAAAAAATAAGTACATAAAAAAATTTTAAGTACATATTTTTGGCTTATTATTATGAGAATTATTCTCATTCATTCTTCAGATGAATATTTTTGTCTGCCTTCTATTTAAAAAAAAGACGATGGAGCATTACTAATGCAGGAAGAGCATTTCTGGAAATGGAGATGAATAAAAGATTATATAGCCTGGCAAGTTTTGATTTCTGAGGAGCTGGCCTAATGCAGGAATAGAATGAAAGAACAGGAGGGAAGAAGGGAGGGAGGAAGGAAAGAAGGCAGGCAGGTAAATCCCCTCACCAGGTCTATGAAATACCAAATACCATAAGTAAGCATTTGGCATTTGCAAGACTGCAGTCAGTTTACAGATGAATTACTTAATATGTTCCCATTTCATGGTGCTCTTTGTTTGCCAAAAAACAAAAACAAAAAAATCTCTGATATACAAAAAGGAGTGTTAGACTCCTGTGGAATTTTAAGCAAAAAATTGGCACATGTAGAATCTGTTATCCTGCTTTTGTTTTAAATAAATTGAATGTATATTTATAACTTGGATTAGGTAACGTTAATTTTAACTTGCAAATATATACTATTTTTAAAATGGGAAATATACTAGTTAGGATGCAGTTTACATCATCGCTGTAGGTAAACTTTGAATTTGCTTTTGTATTTTATATTCCCCTTCCAGGTTTTCTGTTTTCATTATTTGAGATAAACAATGCCTACATTCTGTAATTCTCTTTTTTTGTACTTTTTTAAATGAAGCATTTAAATGTAAGGCATATTCACTTTTTATATTTATTGTATTATAGCATTTTTCATGTTTCATCCACCTTAATACTTGGAGTTGAACTCAGAGTTTTATGAAGAACATAAAGGGACTACATGGAAATAACTGGAAAATACACTACCCTCGAATGATAGATACATACACTTATAACACCGTGAACTTACACTCAACCTATATACATATAAACTATGAATGTGATTCAAGGTGACTAGTTACTAGTGAGAAATAACCAAGAAAAATATTTTCTCTTAGGCATTCTAGATCCTTTTTTGGGTTCTGTAAATTATTTCTTGCTCTGTAGCTCAGTTCTGCTCTTGGGTGTTTTGGACAATTATTAACAGCAGGCAGAAAACAATTAGCTTTTCATTATGAATTTGCTCAAAGCATCTTTGGGGTTACTATAATTTATTTTTGTGACAGTTTGCATCTTTCAGAAATCACACTCAAATACCTCCTACCACTTATTTAAAATCAAGGTGGGCTATTTTCTCCTTAAATTGAAAACAGTAAGTCCTCACTATGTGTGCTCTGTCTGTGGACAAAAGAAATGGCCTCTCCCAGATTTCTTCCAGGTAGGGTCTCATTGACACTGGATTCTCTCTTTGCATGAACATGGAATCCTGACATGTCTGGTAACCCCATTAAATCCACTCCTCAACTGGTCTTCAGCTCACAGCACTCCCTTATAATTATTTCAAGCCCTTGCTATTGTGAGCTATCCCATAACCATCCACTTGAGAAGTGTGTTCTTCAGTTGCACCAAACTGTTCTGTGAACCCTATTAACTAAATTTTATTGTGCTCCTTTCAATTTATCTGAAATGCCAAACAGCTGGTCTGAGAGAACTGAACACTAACCCATCACAGTGCTGTGTTCGTGAGCTCATTTCTTCACGTCCACAAGTGCATTCCCATTGGTCTGTGTTTCTCAAAGAGTGGCTCACATATTACCATCTCCTAGGGAGTTCATTAAAACTAAAGACCCCCAGACTCCAAGTATTCAATGAGAACCTCTCTGAGGTAAGGATAGCGCTCAAGTTTTTGTTTTTAATTTCCCAGAATGAATCCCAGTTTAGCTATTTACAGTGCATCTTTAGGAGAGTTACCTAAGTTCTCTCAGTCTCCCTGAGCCTTGGTGTTGTCAGCTGCAAAATGAGAAGAATAAACTATCATTCAGGAATATTTGGTGTCGCCCTACTATATAGTTCATGTTCAGCTCAGTGAATGATAGGTTTGTTCTTAATTTGCTGGATTGCTATTCAGCTGGGGCTTCAGAGGTTTTCTGAGGACTACGGGGCAGTTCATAGCCAGCAGCCTCTGCTGCCTGAAAACAGATACAAAAAGGACAGAGGCCAACAGGTGTTCTAATTCATCTAGACACAATGAGTTATTTTAATTATGTTTTACTTATTATTAAAAAAGCACAGAGGGCTGACAATTTAAACTTCCAAATGATCTAAGTAGGAGTTATTAAGTAAAGAGTGTGTGTTGGCCTACACAAAGGGGGCTGGTTAAGATATTGGCTTTCAATTTCATGTGTCAACTTGACTGGGCCATGGGGTACCCAGTAATTTGGTCAAACATTACTCTGGGTGTTTTGGTAAAGGTGTTTTGGGATAAAATTAACATTTAAATTGGTGGACTTTGAGTAAAGAAGATTGTCCTCCATAGTGTGGATGGGTCTCATCCAGACAGTTGAAGGCCTGAATAGAATAAAAGGAGCAGCCCACCCTGAGTAAGAGATAATTGTCCAGCACACTGCCTTCAGACTCCATGGGCAACATCGGCTCTTCCTTGTTCCATAGCAGAATGTCTCTGGACTCAAACTGGAACATCCGGTCTCCTGGCTCCAGCCTGCCAGTCTTCCAACTGGAACTGCAGTATCAGTAGCCTACCAGCCCACTCTGCAGACTTTAGACTTGCCAGCCTCCCCATTAGTATATGAGCCAATTTCACATAATGGATCTCCTTCCAAAAATATATATGCATCCTACTGGTTCCTTTACTCTGGAGAACTCTGACAAATACAAATGCCTTAAATAACAAGCCAGGTCGTAAGAGTCTTTCTTCTGTAGGTAATGGGAAAACTTTACAGTTGCATGGCCAAGGCTAAGCTGAACTGCAGGAATTGGGAGAGTGGAGCACAGAATCATGTACAAAAGAGAGACCAGAAGTAGGATGATTACTTTAAAAGTTACTGTGAGAGTTTAGTGTGGTAGCATTGAGAAAGGAGAGAGGGGACAGATGGAAATTTCAGAAGTAGACTCAACAGAACTTGGTGCCTTGTTAGAGGTAGGATCTGAGCAAGGGTGAGGGAGAAGTCAGTGAGGACAGAGCTCAAGGACAGAGAGCTGGAACAATAGTGATGCTCTTAACCCAAATAGGAATATCAAGAAAAAGAGCTGGTTAGTGGGGAAGTGCTTGTGAGTTCAGGTTGCAAATACTGCATTTGATTTGCCAGCAAGACATCTAGAACAGTTGGAAAATTAAGACTAGTATTAAAAGAGGAACAGTGGTAAAAATTTATTGAGAAAGTACTATATGCTATGCACAATGTTCCCCATCTTAGAAGCCTAATCCGTTATAATCTCTTCAGCATCATGAGAAACTCTCAACTATACAAATATTCCTTTTGTACAAAGGAAACTGAAGCTTCAGCACACTAAACCCTTAGCAGACAGCAAGCACAGTGAGTTAAAGAAACAGTAAGACCAGTGTGGCTGAGGGCAATGACCAAGAGGTGAGGGGGGAAGAAAACACGACTATCACATGGCTAGGAGGCAGGTCAGGGAGGGCCTCTCTAAGGTATTTGCATGGATTCTAAGGGCGATAAGAAGTCACTGGGGAAGCAGGGGACCCAGATTTTTAACATAATTTAATGTTTCAGAAGAACCACTCTGGCTGGAAGGTGAGAATAGACTGTAGGAGACAAGAATAGAAACAAGATACCAAGGTAGGAGGCTCTGTGAGAATCCAGGCCAGAGGAGATGATGCTTTGGACCAGAGTAAGGGAGATGAGATTAGGGTGAGGAAACATTTTGAAATTAGAGCCTCCAGGCTTTATTTAGGAACTCAGTGTGAAGTAGTAGAAAAAAGAAGTCAAGGATGACTCCAGGGACTGTGGACTCAGCAACTGAGTACCTGGTGGTGGTGCCATTTACAACTGGTGGGAAGCACAGTGAGTGAGGGTTGGGGACAAGTTAGAATGGAGAAACCATGGGTCCTGTGGTAGACATGTAGAAGTTCTCATCATAACTTAGTATAAATAAAAGTATCCCAAATAGGCACAGCCTGAGCATAGGTTCACAGAGCAGAATCTGAAATGCTGAATGGTATTCTAGACAAGTACTGTCTTCCTGTTATCATGAAGGGCCATGACTTTAAGGACTGAATCATTTTCGTGTGTATTATAAACCTAACCTGAACTAAGTATCCCACAAACCCTAAACCAAACAGAAAGCACTAATATGTTATATGGTAAGGCCTAAGCAAAATCTTGGGGGAGCACAAGAGATAAATGAGGGGCTAACTTTCCCTTGTGGAGAGGGAGAAGCCGATCGAGGCTCTGGAACAACAACATGGACGAGTATTTAAGGGGAACTTACTGTGCTAAGTCTTAACCTGAAAGTTTCATTTAACAATATAGATTAGGTAGTTTTACGACCCTCACTGAATAGAGAACTCAGGTAAGCAACATACTAGAAAGATTTATTTGGTGGTAATATGCTAAGCAGAATAGAAGGAAAAAGTTGAAGTCTAGAAGTCTAATGATAATAGCTCATGTTTATTAATGAGGGATGGCAGAAACAGTTAAGAAAATGGACACAGCATCGGAGGGACATGATTAAAATGTAAGCCCCAAGGGGGCAGGAACTCATCTTTCTTGATCACAGCAGTCTTGTTACACTCTGAGTGCCTGGAACAATGACTGGAATATAGTAGACAATAAGTACGTGCTAAAGGAATAAACAGAGGGAAAAAGGAAGAGAGAAGGAGAAAGGGGATGAAGGGAGCAGGGAAGGAAGGGGGGAAGGAAGGAAAAGGAAAGGTAAGGAGATAAAACTGGTTTTCTATCTGCGTATTTAGGAACGATTAAACAGTGGGAATTTTCACTGCCAGGCTTCTCAAGTTTTCTAAAAGTCTGTCTATTCTCCTTAAACAAACTCCAGTTTCTCTATCTAAACTTGCAGCCTAGTATCATGTTTTTTCAGTACCACAAATAGGTGTTAGCAATCTTTCAATTGCCATTAGGTGTTCCCTAATTTCTTCCTCATTCCTCAAAAGGTGCCCCAAATGTTTGAAGGTGTGTAGAGCTTAATGGAGAAATAAAACACCCAACCATTACAACTGTAAATTTTTTTATTGTTGCTTATGTAATAGCTTACTTCAGTTCTCCATTTTTTCAAAATGGTATATAGTTACATGTGAGTTTAACAAATAGGGATTAATCATGAATAGAATCCTCTGCCCAAAGACCTAATATTTTTAGCTCAACATGTTTGCTATCCAAATGATTTATTGTAAAGTACATAGGTAGCTACTTTTGCCAAGTATCTGGACATGCAAATATCTGACATAAAATTTTAAAAATAAAAGGATGTAATAATAGAAGAAAAAAAATCTCTGGAAATTCAAATACATCAGTAAAAATTGTTTCCAATATGCACTGAATCTAAGTGAGTTATGTTAAAATAAATCTGACATATGTTGTTTTCCACTCTGTCTTTTCAAGACATCATTCTAATGTTTCCTGCTTTGTTTCCTTTTTCTTTTTTCCTCTTCTAATTGTCACTTATATGTGAGTTTAGGGCTCAATCTGGAGAGTCCTTAGCACAATGGAAAGTACTAATATTCCTGGGATATTGTCTTCACTGATTGCTCCAACAATGAACAGATTGTCATAGATATTCTCACTTTAAATGAAATAAAACAATGCTTCTGAAAAAACTCATCCCTGAAAACTCTGGGTATTCTTTACTGTGCAATGTTTAAATTTCATTGTAAGCAAAGGTTACAAAGTCAGAGATGATTCTGCATTTTGGTGGCAACAGAGAATACTGGTTAAGAGCAAGGCCCTGGAGTCAGGATGCCCAGGTTCAGGTTCAGGCCCCGCTGCTTCTATTTAACTTCTCTGTGCCTCCATTTTGTCTCTATAAAATGGGAATACTGATGATAATAATGGTACCTAACTCACAGGACTGTTGTGAGAAATAAACAGGACAGTTTACGTAAAACATGATGATGCCTGGCACTTACTATCATTTCTTCCTAAAGCACACACTGCTGGTGAGAAAGCCACTTTGATGAAATCTAAAAGGTAAGAATCTTTACTGATATTTAACAAACATGGATCTTCACTGAGATTTAACAAACATGGAAATTCTCACCCAGAGAAACTTATCTTCATTCTTTGATTAGGATGGGAACTGTTGCTGTTCTGATACATAAAGTTCCAGGGGGAAAATTTTTTTTAGAATGGAAGATAATATCTGAGTTTGTTTTGGTAGACTTTAGAAGACCTGGTGAATAATTGGCTTTTATTTACTTTAATTTCATAATTTTTTAATAACATACAAAAATCTGGCCCTAGCTCCTTTTCCAGTCCCAATAAATTCATTTTTAAAAGTTTTATTTTGCTAAGTGTCCTCGAATTGTTTCACGTTTATTAGTCTTGTTCTCATTGGAACAGAAAGTTGACTGAGTCCTGAAGGCGTGTTGGGCCCCTCGGCATTTTCCTTGCCATTTTCCTTTCCAGCCCCAGTTTCCTTGCCATGGGTGGGCATTATAGGTCTTTTCCTGGACTGGCAGTCCTCAAGCCCAAGCTCTCCCCAGACCCAAGCACCACATTTCAGGCTCTCAAAATCTTTGTTGAATGACTGCTAATAAGGCCTTTCATTTGTGTAATATTTTATCATTTACAAAGCACTCCCATCATATACCATTGCATTTTGTCCTCACAAAAAAAGAACATCAATATTTTCCAGTTTAGGAAACTGGGGTTGAATAAAATAAAATAATTTGCCAAAGATCATAAAAACTAGTATTAAAAGCCAAACTTTGAGTCTTGATCCTCAGAGCAAGCCCAGCATTCTTGGCACTCCACACTCCCCACAACTGGCCCCCTGTCCTCAACCCCCATACCTGGGGGTCTCTCAGGCATACCAGGACCCTCAGTTTATGTACTCAGGAGTAGAATGGCTTATCCAGGGCCAAGGTTTGGAAGCCAGTTCCTGATTCCCAGCCCAGTGCTCTCCGCATAGATGAGAAAGTGTGTGAGCTGGATTTGGAAGGGGAAGGGCAACTGGAAAGTAAAGCCAATGACTCCCTCGCCACTCATGCCCATAATGATTTGCAAACCCCTACAATTTCAAAGTGTGTGTATTCTCTAAAATAAATCCTGGCTAGGGCTTTTGAACACTCAAGTTATATGGAAAAACAACCCTATATTTTACTGACACTTTTTACTTCTCCTCTCCCTTAATACATGAAGCTACATGCAGTTTCTTCTTTTGTTGGGAGTACTCAGACATTTGCCTTTGGTGTGAAAGATCAATATTTTCCCCTCAAATCAATTAGTCATGAATTAATTCAAGTGTAGCAAATACGAATTTCAATCCACAAGCTCAGGTGTTCAAGAAATATTGCTGTTTTATTGCTTTTTAATCAGCTTAATACGGCACCAAACCTGCATTTTCATCCTAGTCATTATGAGCGCCCCTTCCCAGGTTGCACCAGAACTGAGGGAGTCACATGGAGCACAGGAAAGGCAGGAAGAGCCTTGGGTGAACATCCTCACTCTCCAAGCCTAGGGTAGTCCTGTAAGGGCAGCAGCCCCAGTTTCCTTGCCATGGGTGGGCATTATAGGTCTTTTCCTGGACTGGCAGTCCTCAAGCCCAAGCTCTCCCTCTAGGTGACATTTTTCTGAGGTCTTCCCACTTGCTCAGCCATTATCTATCCCAAAGCTATGTATTAATTCCCACTCCCATGAGGACTCACCTCTTTCTTATCAGTTTGGGGAGAATCTTCCACCTTGATATCTCCAGGCGCTCAAAGGTTTTATCTACTGTCTTTCTCCTGACAGGCCATTCCCACCATTAATTATCAAGCTCTTAATCATCAAATCTTTTCCAAGGAAGGAAAGAAAGAAGACATTAAAGAATGAAGAAAGGAGGGAGCTGTTTCTCCCTTCCATCCTACAAATCTGAGCCAAAAAAACACACACAGCGAGCTATATATTCCTCAAACTGAAAAGGAGGGGGAAGAGCAGGAGAAAACAATCAGCTCACATTTCAGTAATTTTCCTGCCATACTACTTTTGCTTCTAGGTCTTAGAAACTAATAAGGAAGTGACGCTAATATTTCACACAAAACAAGATTTAACAAGACTGGATCCTTGAAACTCTGAAGGTAAGCACGCATTAAGAAGCATTATGCAAATACAAACTTCCAACAGGCCCTGTGGACACAGTACAAAGCTGCCAAATAGACAATGATCCCTCTTCTGGAAAGGAAGCAGGTGAGAGAGGTGATGATGGCTGAAGCCTAGCTCAACCAGAGTAGAAATCTCTAATACACCTGCTTTCTTTCTCCTAGATCCTCTCCTTATCCTTCCACACCTTCAAATGCATCCATTTTTTCCAGGGCTCACCAAAAGGGAAATAGAAACAGCCTTTGGAGAATAAGTAACACTTATGTTTCACTTTTCCAGAAATATTCCTCCTTTAGCTAAAGGAATAGTTTTCGAATACTCATGAAATAATATTTGGGGAAAGCAGGGAGAGAAAGGATGGAGAGAAAAAGAAGGAATGAGCCTGTCAGTGTACTCTCCTGGCTATCCGCAAAACAGCTAGCTACCCCAGCCTCCCTTTTCTAAGTGAAAGGAAAAAAATAAAAAGACGCTAAGAAATTGACCCCAACAGCATCATACAGGATTACAAGCTTAAAAATCACTTCAAAGAAAGGCGAAAGAACTTCCTACATTGTTTTAAAAGCTTCTTTAAGAGAGAATGTCTCCCTACAAGATTCCTGTTTCCCTGTTTAACTTGTTATTGTTAAGACTTCTTTAGGATGTCCTGCAGTGTTTTTGTTTGTTTTTGAAATTAACATTTGTTTACCACTAGATACTATGTTTTGATCTGAGATTGAAAAGTGAATTGGACTTTGGAATTTCAGATTCTTCTGCATATGAGATTTGCTTAGTCTCCCCCCACTTAATTATTATTCAATCATGTGTTTATGTCAGAATTCAGATTTATTTTACATTTTGAGTTATAATCTGGTATTATTTTATTTGGTTGCCCAAATTGTTCCAGTGTTGTAAAATCATCTTTTTTATCAAATATTAATATTTGATTAATAATAATTCTAAAACAGCAATAAAAAGGACAACCCTATAAAGTAGAGATTATCCCCATTTTACAAAAGAGAAACTGAAGCTCAGACATCTTAAGTCATTTTTCAAAGAGAATGATTTGAATCCTCAACTACAGGGCTCCAAGGCAAGTATAAATTTAACACACCATTCCCTCCAATGGCCAACAGAAAAACTGGAGAAAGGCCAATCCCAATGTTTGTATACACTTACATGAAAATGAACCATCTATTAAAACAGATTATTACAAGACAGAAATGTAACATGAGCCACACAGTCACTTAATATTATTCTATCTGGACATACATCAGATCTTACCAATTATTGAAGAGCAAGTAGATGTAGAAAAACACCAAATAAATGCCAACAATGAGTAATAAGACCTTTGGGAAGTAAGCTGAAGCAATACTAATACTGTTCACCCAGGCATTACCAGCTGGCTCCATGTCTCCAAATTTTCAAGCTTGAAAATTTGAATTCTCTCTCATTTTCCCCCACTTCCTCAATCCCATTTTTTAAAAAGTTCCCTTTAAAATCTTTGGATTGCAGAGATGAACTGAACCGAGGAGCAAAGCTCTAAAAAGTAATTTAGGAAAATTTTAAAGTCTGGGGCAAATCTAAACGTCAATAGGCTGAGTAGGAACTGTCCATGGTCCCCTGGTGGAAAAACTCAAGACAGAAGAGGGGTGGAGAGAGGTAGGATGGGTCCAGCCTGCCTTATCCCAGGCCCACAGTGCCCACAGAGCAACCTAAGCAGCTCAGGCAAGGAAACTCAGGCTGTCACCTCATCTGAGGTCATACAGCTAATTAGTGACAGAGTGACAGTCTCAAGTCTCTACTTCAAATGGCTATATTATGGATTAAATACTTCATAGGGCTTATTATGGATTAAGTTTCTGATGCACCCTAATATTTGGCACAATACCTGGCATGTAGTAAGTGCTTAATAAATAATCTTAAAAATAAAGTCCCAATCCAGCCAGGAAAAAATTATCACCTTGCCTCAAAAAAAAGACCTTATTCATTCCTGCTTTGGGTCACAATATAGCTCCACTCCTCAAGTACCCTCCATATTGCCCAACATGCAAAGTCTGAACAGAATCTACCCTCCCTCCTAAGGCCTTAAATGATCATTCTGTCCCTTCCCTCAACTCTACAGATGTACCGTCTTGTTTCTATCACTCAGTGTCACTTAATCCCACACTATTTTTCATTATAACTTAAACTTTCATGTGTATTAGGTCTTTCTTCCATTAGAGTTTAAATTTCAGAACATATTCTTTTCCTTTAGATCACAAATCCTTATTTAGCCCAACATGGTGTGCTCCCAAAATTTTCATTAAAGGAATAAATGATACCCTTCAAACAAATGCGCTTGTGTAGCTTTCAGAGAGCCAAGTAGAATAAATGTCATTCTATTCATATACTGAATAACCAAATGGCAGAATACCTTAAACTTTAAAAATCAAATTAATGGAATTTTGACATTTGCAATCATGCACGAAGCCAATACCATGTACTTTAAAATTTTCCTTGACAGGAATAGTTCCCTTCCTAACAGCAGGTAAGTTCTAGCTGCAAATTCAGCTTCCTGCACAGCTGTTTCCCCTGCCATTTCTAAGCCCATCATGATGCTATATTTTGTTGGGCTTTAATCAAGTAATATTAATTTATTTCTCAAACATTTATGTGCTAAGTAACTCTTGGGGCATCAAAAATAAATTATTCAAGAGATTTCCAATCTATTGTGGCTTGCTACTCACCTACTTCTTGGTGAGCTGTTAATATCTGTGCCTTACATCACAAGAACAAACTCAGGGGAGGACAAGAGATATCTGTGTCCATTGGAGGTCTAACTTTAGGCGAAGGTATTAACTGTTACTCTGCACAGCAATAGACTGAAATTAAGGTTTTGTGCCTAAGTCAATCTAGGTAAATTCTTACTAAATGATTTGCTGGCCATACAGAATTTGACAAGTGTTAGCTAGTAGTAGTAGTAGTAGTATTCATATTAATTAGTATTATTTAGATCTTAAATCACAATATTCAATGTAATGTCAAAAATAACTCACCCCCAGCTATATGTATTAATAACATTTGAAGCCTAGAAAAGGGTAGAGGTAAAAAGTACAATCAGATGAGCTTGGTGCAGTTGTCCATAACTAGGAACTTATCAATTAATTGGTCTTTCATGATCCAGAGTTAATTAGGAATGCAGAAATTAAAGTGCAATAAAATTATTATGTAAATATATTCCTGATGTACCTATCCAGCATGTGTTTTCACTTTTATCACAAAACAGCAGAAAGAAGGCAAGAATGCTCCAATGGGATACATTTAATGAATATGTAGAGCCCTACACACTTATGATATTAGAAACATAAAAATGAAGAAATGTATTTAAGTTATTTAGCTCAAAAGCTTAGAGATTTTTACAAGGATACACAAATGATCCAGACGATAAATTGTGTATTTTGTGTATTTTATGGTAAATTTTGAAAGAGTACACAAAACAATGCAATTATTTTCAAAATCTCTAAAATGTTCAGTTAGCAACAATCATGCAATCATGCTGATACCTACAAAGGTTTTTGTAACTTCAATGTAAATGAAGTTTATGCAAAAGCATTAGCAGTCCATCACAAGAAGAGCTAATTTTTAAGCAAAATAGGATTGATTAGGAAGATTGACTTGCTTACCAGTTTAAAAGGAAAAAAATTTATAATCCAGGTACACATTCAAGATTTCCTCGGCCTTAAAAGGAAACCCTACTCTAGATGTACAGCTAAGTGGAAGTTTCTGTTTGAGGAAAAGTATAAAGGGCTGAAGATGGAGAGATATGAAATACGAAGTCATAATATGAAAATAGCAATTGAAAGTTGTGTCTATTTAATAGTGAGTCTAATAGTGAGATGATTGGTGTAGATCCTAGGCACTACAGGTATCTGCCTGAAGGGGATCAGAGCTGGAGTAAGGACCTGGGAAGGCTTCCTTAAAGAGGCAGGGTATGAGATGTGTCCTTTAGGACTACAGACAGGCAGGAATAAGCAAAGATACTGTATACTTCAGGGAAAGGAGACAAAAGACAAGATTTTGAGGGACAATGAGCACATAGGGAATTAATCAGTAAAGTCTCTTTGTGTGGCTGAATTTATTCATCTATTTTCCCCTTGAGTCATTTCTAGTGGTTGTAATGAGGTCCATGGAATTCTGGTAGAGCTAGCAGTGTCTTGCAGTTTCCTCTCTGGCTCAGCCTCCACACCAACCTGGAGAACAAAATAAACAAAGAGAGAAAAGCAAGGCCATAAAGTGAAACTATGTATGCTACACCTGCCATATCTTAAAACTTAGGTGTTGCTCATTGCTTTGATTGGTATACTTACACATTTATGTAACTTAAACAATTTTTAATTTCATTGCCCAAGTGACCTCAGCAGTATGATACACCTAAACAGCAAAGCAAATAAGTCGGTGAGGGTGAAAAGAGGGACATTTTTTGTGTTTAGATTGTCTGTGACTAAGCTGTGGCTTCAGTGTCCTTGTATCCTGTCTGGTGATCACTTCCCCGCCCCTCCAGGCAGCCAGTTCTGGGAGTTCTCCTTGGTTACTCCTGGATCACAAGCCCTGTTGGACTCTAGTTCATCTCTTTATATTTCTATACCCTCAACTGGACTGTAAGTTCCTCAGGACAGGGACCCTGTTAAGGCTCCAGTTCTACAGTCAAACTGCCCAAGTTTGAACCCTTGTCACTACTATTCCCTAGCAGTGTGACCTCAGGTAAATCATTTAACCTTTCTGGACCTCACTTTCTGATTAACAATGGAGATTATGAGCCTATGAGATAACACATGAAAGCAAAGAGTTCACCACAGTGAGCATTTAAATTATGTTAGTGATCTGATTCCTTCAGAGCCTACATGATGCCTGCATACAGTGTGTACTCAGGAACACTTGCAGAATGATGAATTTCAGGGGCAGGGCGGGCGAGGGAGGCAGAACTTGAATTCTTCTTTTAATCTTTCCCGGTACTTAGCCCAGTGATTGCTAAATAGATTTATATTTATAGAAAGGCTATAAGGCAAAGACTCTACCTAAAATGAGGAGACAAAGTCATTAGGGTGGCATTCCAGATCCCTTTGAGAGATTTTTTTGGCCCAAGCTCTTATCTTCAAATCATCCTATTCGGGCATTTCTTTAGTTACCTACTTAATTCATCCATATGTGATATAAACAAACTTCACTTCCTACAAAGAAGGAATGCGAAGGAATCCATCTACTACTCCTAAAATACTGATTTTCTACAATATGTACAATGCTGCCAAGATATTTTTCCTGAATCATTCTTTAACAACAATTCACAGAAGCATGGAATTTTGAAGCTAGTTTGTGAAACACACCCAAGAATCAGCAATTGGCAGGTGTAAACCTGTCCAGAATTTTATGGGTGGAGTATAGGTGGTGTGAATAATTATTTGGATTAATATCAGTGTTACTAAAAAATGTATTCCCTGCAAGACTGCACTGGCTTTCTGTCAAATATACAGACTGTATCTCACCTAAGCGTTCTTGTATATTGAAAAGAACCTCCATAAACATAAGGATGAGACTTTAATTCCAAAGTGTAAAATACCAAATAGAACACTGGCATAAAAGTCAAAAAGAATATCAGGATTCTTGTTCTAGTTTCACTTCCTTGTAAGCCATAGGCCAGGGACAAGTCATTTAATGTCCCTGAAATGCAGCAATAACACCTGATTTGCCTATACTGGTGGAATGCTGTGCTCACTTACTCATTCAACAAACATTTACTGGGCATCTGCCATGGACCAGACTATAAGTAAAGCACTAGAGTAAAAAAAGACACTTGACGCAATCTCCACAGAAGTATATTAATATAAACTGCAAAATGTTGCAGAATAGATGCTATTATTACATTATTATGAGCATTGTTGCATTTATTATTTAAGGATAACAAAAATCTTTCAGCCTATGTTCATGGACTGTGTCCTAGCCTACTCCACCAGAAGGTATTCATTTTATCCCTACTTCATCTGTATTTAGATTTCACCTCCCCAAAAAGGCCTTCTTTTATCATCCTAACTTAGATACTCCTCCCCTCATTGTTATTTTTTTAAACCATGGCACTTATTTCCTTCATAGTAAATATTATAATTACATGTGCTTATCTTCTTGTTTATTATTTATTTATGCCACTAAACATACATTCCGTGTGGTCAGGGATTTTGTTCTTGTTTTCGTATTCCCAACACTACCTAGTACAGTGCTTGGAGCATGTTAGGCACTCAATAAATATCTGTTCCATAAAAGAACGAATGGAAAAACATTACATCATAAAGAGTCATCCCAGCTGAAGAGAAACAAATGTGATAGCTTAGAAGTACTGAGACTGAGTCAATCGATGAAGTTTTAGACTCGAATTCTTGGTTAGTGTTAGTCTGCATTTGTTGTTTATTCAGAGGTACAAGAAAGTAAGTAATTCACCATACATTTATTACTTTGTTAATTCCTATAAAATCAACAAAGATTATAAAAACAATCTTATAACAATACCTAAATAGTTAGGTGTTGTTAATTTCATTTTATACATAAGTAAACTGAAGCTTAGAGAGGTCACTAGCTCAGGTGGTAATTGGCAGAGCCTTTTCTTTTTTAACCATTTCAACCCTGCAGACTGATAAAGGATGGGAGGAGAGAAAACAGAAAAGAAATCAAGGCACAATAGTTCTCTCAGAGTAGGGGGATGATTGTTGACAGCACATAGTAAAAATTCACCTCCCCAGAGATCTGAAAGCCCTGAGACAGTGTCTTCATTCCACGTGTAAAGAAACCCAGGCTTGCTTAGGACAAGTAATTTGCCCAAAATACTTCCACTCTGGGTTCCTCTGTAGATCAGCAGTGATTCCCAAGTCCAGATAATACCCCTCTCTCTAGCTTGCTTTCTCTGCTTTTTTCCTTTGGTCTTTTCCTTTCTCTGTAAAGAAGCTGTTTGAAACACCAAGCAAGACAACATGGATGGCGCCAGAGGGTATTATGCTCAGTGAAATGAGCCAGGCGCAGAAAGACAAGTACCAAATGATTTCCCCCATTTGTGGAGTATAACAATGAAGAAAAACTGAAGGAACAAAACAGCAGCAGACTCACAGACTCCAAGAAGGGACTAGAGGTTACCAAAGGGGAGGGGTGGGAGAGGGTGGGTAGGGAGGGAAGGAGAAGGGGATTGAGGAGCATTATGATTGGCACACATGGTGTTGTGGGGGGGAGTCAACAGCAAGACTGTAGCACAGAGAAGACAAGTAGCGACTCTGTGGCATCTTATTACACTGATGGACAGTGACTGCAGTGGGGTGTGGTGGGGGACTCGATAATATGGGTAAATGTAGTAAGTACAATGTTTTTCATATGAAACCTTTATAAGAGTGTTTATCAATGATATCTTAATAAATCTAAAAGTAAAAAACCAAGCAAGAAAACACAATGTCACTGCATTCACAGAAATAGGATTTGGTCTTCAATACAGCAAGCACTGGGTGGTCAACCATCAGGGTTTCATGCATGTGTTAAACCTTCTCTCTTAGAGACTAGAGCTTTGGCCCAGAAGTCTGCAGGAATTAATTTGTTACAGAATTTCATGTAGAACCACAGCTATCTCCTTTGGTAAAGCAGAAACTTCAGAATAAGGCAGTTTGCAAAAACTTCTCTGGTGGTGTATGAGCGCCATCTGATGCCCAGAGGCAGAGTGGCTTCAGTTGCAGATTCCTGATTTGAGGCTCAACATCCTAATTCCAAAATGCTATCAAAATACAGAGCCAACCAGTCAGACTCCAAAGATTTCCCTGTCGGTAATGTTTAGCCAATAGTATTTATTATAACTGCTAAAATCCTAGTCTTAATTTGATGTTCGTATTTTTCTTCATATGAATTTCATTTTATTCTTGTGGCCTAGAGTTTTATCAAAGCATAGCTCATATATTTTACATTTATCTTATATCACCTCTAATTTCATTCATTCAGCTAATGCCTGCTGAGCACCTACATATGTGACAACCCATTCTTGGTACCGTAGAGGGAACAAAATGAGTAAGGAGAAAAAAAATGAAAAAAACCCTGCTCCCAAGGAGTTTCCACTCTTGCAGTGGAGAAAAACATCTTGACAACTTAGGGGGACAAAGTCAACATTACAGATGTTATAAGAAGAGACTGAAGGGGCTTGGAAGAATACCAAGAAAAAGACCCACTCTACTATGGCTGAGAGGATGGAGGAGATTATATGACTGTGGGTATGAGATCACTCGGGGCAACAACTGCCCTGGTCGTGGGGCAGCATTCCTCTCTTTGAGACTATGGGCTCAGCAAGGGAAGGCTTATGGTAGGTATAGATCAGCCTGCTATACTGACACTTGGGGGAAAGTCAATAAACACAGAGAGAAGGGCAAGGCAAAAGAATGCAACTCAGGCACAGTGACAGGATAAAACACCAGGTGCTGATGCAAACCTAATATGAGTTCCAGCTCTAGGCTCCTCACCAGCACATTCACCCCCAAAAGTTGGCTATGAGACCATCAAACTCAGGTTTTAAATTTAGTAGTGCCTCCCTGAGGAAGAATAAGGGCCCCAAACTTCTGCACTGACCATGAACTTAATCAAAGGTGCCTTCTTTCCATTGCTTTCTGGCTAGTTCACTAGTGGTCTTTTAACTGAGTACAATTTTGTGTGGGCACAGAGAGGCTTTTGGGGGACACATAGGCATGGGTTAGATCCTCAGTTTACATGTCTTTTCCTAAAAGTGGTGGCCCTAAGCAGATGTGGGCTAAGCCACCTACCACCTACTCTTTCACATCCTTTCCTTCCTCACAAAGAAAAGACACAGCCTTCACCGAATCTTACTCTGGAGCATTGCCCCAGGTTGGAAAAACCTCCAGGTCACTAAAACTATATAGATGATTTGAGAAAGTATTTCCCCTAAGGGGGAATCCTGTGAGGGCAAAGCAGAGCAAGTAAGTAGAAGTACTGAAGTAGGTAAAGTCTTATTCATCCAAGTGACATACTCCAGGCCGTCTCCAAGACTTTGTTTCTATTCCTTGTGCTCTTTCTCTCTTTCCCTCCACTTTAGGATGAGAATTTAGAAGTGGGATGGCTATCACAGAAATGCATCTGAATGGAATTGAAAAAGATGAAGAAAGCCACTTTTTGTCAGAAGGAAAGTCTGATTTGTCTATTTAGGTTGACAATGAAAAATGCTTTTATCAATTATTACATGGTGGGCATATTTTATGAATAAAAACTTAAATCTGAAATTGCAAAAATATATCTGAAGCACATATATCATAAACAATAATCCGGTAATTTATAGCTACTTAAGCTAATGATAAAAATTTTAACTATCAATGTGATAAATATCAATGTGTAAATATCAAATAAATGTGAGAGGGAGGACATAGGTTTTCAAATTATTTGGAGGTAATTTAAGAGAAATAAAATGAGAGAAAAGAAAGAGGAGTACTGTGCTAGTAAACCAAAGTAAAAGTTAAATAAGCCAAATCCTGGTTGTCATTTTTCACAACACTTGAACCTGGACTAGACACTGTGACTTTTGGTCTGTGAATTACTAAGTATTTGCTTATTGTCCAATAGAACCAAGGCACTGTACTAAGGATCAAGGGAGAAAGAATAAAAGAACAAACACTGACCCTGCTCTCAAAGAGTTGCTACTTTGTTTAAAGAAAACAATACAGGCAAAGATTCAGAAACGGGTGACTCCATCACCAACATTCTTTAATATTATTCTGTAAGGGCTAACCAAAGCAAAAGATGCAACAATAAAACAGAGGGAAAAAGTATTGAAAAGAAGCAAAAATTATTATTTGCCATTATATGATTTGTATAGCTGAAAAACTCCAACATTAAACATTTTTCTAAAAATAGAGTTCAGGGAAAAAGACAACAGTGAGAGAAGTGAGGCAGAAACCTCCTCCCAAAACCTCCTTCCATATAACATGAAAATACAGGAAATACAACTAATCCTGAAAGAGCAACCCAAAGACTGCAGAACAGACTGCCTACATCTGCGGAAAAAAAGGAGACCTTACAGAAAAAGGTAAAGTAGCAAAGCCAGATTCTAACAGGACCCAACACCTCCACCACCCCAGCTCACATACAGGAGGAAGAGAAAGGAGTGCTAAACACTCAGCCCTGGAGATCTGCTCCGGGAGCACTAACTCTCTTTACATGGTGCTCTGGAGATTAGTGGGGTTGGAAAGCAAAGACAGGCAGAGTACTCAAAGAGACTGAGATTCCAGCCACTTGTGGAGAACAGGTACCCACAACCAGTCTCTCCAGGACAAAAGAAAAGTGGACACTTTGAAAGACTTCCCAACAGCAAGAGGGGTGCTAAAGGGGCAAGAACTACACAAAACTTGCTGCTCACGAGAAAGGACAGGTGGGCAAAATTATCCCGACCCACTCAGCCCAGCAGGTTGGGAACATTCAGGATAATCAGACACTCCATTCCCCTGGCTGGAAATGCAGTGCTGAGGCTCCACCACTGCAATACACAGCCTGCTGCTCTTCCATCACACCAGGCCAGTGGGAGGGCGGCGCCACCTATAATAGCTACATGGGTGTAAGACAGAGGCTTCTTCCTGCACACTTGGCCCACTGCCCCTGACAGTGGAGGCAGGCACTATAGACAGGAAGCAGGAAAGAGCTCTTTCCTCCCGGCAGGCGCCTGCCACCCTTGCCCTTGCTCCAGGTGCTAGGCAGCTCCAGAGAGTAGAGCTTCTGGGCACTAGAGGGCACCACCTACACAAAGTTATTAATCCATAGTAATCATCAGAAGTACGAAATGAGAAAAAATTTTGTACAAACAAGAATCCAACAAACACCAGTGGGCTAAGTCAAACTGAAATCACTAATGTCCTTGGTAAAGATTTCAAAATTAAAATCATAAACGTGTTCATTCACATAGCTACAGAAAAATACTCAATATCTCCAGGAGGACTTCAAGAGAGATAGAAACTTTGAAAAATACAGTATCTCAAATGAAATATACAACAGAGGGATTTAAAAGCAGATTAGATGAGGTAGAGGAGATAGTAAATTAAATAAAAATTAGAGAACAGGAATATAAAGAAGCTGAGGCAGAGAGAGAAAAAAGGATCTCCAGGAAGGAAAGAATAATAAGAAAAATATGCGACCAATCCAAAGGGAACAATATCCACATTATAGGGGTACCAGAAGTATTAGAGAGAGAAAAAGGAATAGAAAGTCTCCTTGAGGAAATAATTGCTGAAAAATTCCCCAATCTTGGAAAGGAAATAGTCTTTCAGGTCATGGAAGTGCACAGATCTCCCAAAGCAAGGAACTCTGGGAAGACAGCACAAAGACATATAAAAATTAAAATGGTAAAGATCAAGGAAAGGAGAGAGTACTGAAAACAGCCAGGGAGAGAAAAAAGGCCACATACAAAGGAAAGCCCATCAGGCTATCATCAGACTTCTCAGCAGAAACCTTACAGGCCAGAAGGCAGTGGCATGATACATTTAATGCAATGAAACAGAAGGGCCTCCAGCCAAGAATACTCTATCCAGCAAGATTATCATTGAATTTGAAGCAGGGATTAAACAATTTTCAGATAAGCAAAAGTTGAGAGAATTTACCTCCCACAAACCATCTCTATAGTGTATTTTAAAGGGACTGCTCTAAATGGAAGTGCTCCTAAGGCTAAATAGCTGTCACCAGAGAAAAATAAAACCACACTAAAGGAAGTACACCAATTAATTACTGAGCAAATGCAAAATTATATAAACTACCCAAGAAGTCTGTCAAGGGATATACAAAGAGTACAGAATATGACACCTAATACATAGAGTATAGGAGGAAGAAAAAGAAGGGCAAACAAAAAGAACCTTCAGACTGTGTTTGAAATAGCATAATAAGGGAGTTCAGTTAGACTGACAGTAAAGAAGCTGCCCTAAAACATTGGTAACCACAAATCTAAAGCCTGCAATGGCAATCAGTACATATCTATCGATAATCACCCTAAATGTAAATGGACTGAATGTACCAATCAAAAGACATAGAGTTACAGAATGGATAAGAAAACAAGACCCATCTATATGCTGCCTACAAGAGACTCACTTCAAACCCAAAGACGTACACAGACTAAAAAGTGAAGGGATAGAAAAAGATACTTCATGGAAGTGATAGGGAGAAAAAAAAGCAAGAGTTGCAGCACTTGTATCAGACAAAATAGAATTCAAAACAAAAAAAGTAACAAGAGACAAAAAAGGACATTACATAATGATAAATGGGGTCAGTCCAACAAGAGGATATAACCATGATAAATATCTATGCACCCAAAATAGGAGCACCTACATGTGGGAAAGAAATACTAACAGAATTAAAGGGGGAAATAGAATGCAATGTATTCATTTTAGGAGACTTCAACACACCACTCACTCCAAAGGACAGATCAACCAAACAGAAAATAAGGACACAGTGACACTGAACCACACATTAGAACAGATGGACCTAACGGACATCTACAGAACACTCTACACAAAAACAATAGGATACATGTTCTTCTCAAGTGTACATGGAACATTTTCAAGAATGGATCACATACTAGGCCATAAAAAGAGCCTCACTAAATTCAGAAAGATTGAAATTGTGCCAACCAGCTTCTCAGACCACAAAGGTATGAAACTAGAAATAAATTTCACAAAGAAAATAAAAAGCCCACAAACATGGAGGCTTAACAACATGCTTCTAAATAATCACTGGGTTAATGACCAAATAAAAACAGAAATCAAGCAATATATGGAGACAAATGAAAACAATTCAACACCACAAAACCTCTGGGATGCAGCAAAGGCAGTTCCAAAAAGAAAGTATATTGCACTGAAGTCTTACCACAAGAAAGAACAATCCCAATTGAACAGTCTAAACTCACAATTAATGAAACTAGAAAAAAGAAGAAGCACTGAGGCCAAAAGTCAGGAGAAGGAGGGACATAATAAAGATTAGAGCAGAAATAAATAAAATCAAGAATAAAACAATAGAATGAATGAAACTAGGAGTTGGTTCTTTGATAAAATAAACAAAATAGATTAACCCTTAGCCAGACTTATCAAGAAAAAGAAAGACAGTGTACACACTTAAACAGAATCAGAAATGAGAAAGGAAAAATCATTATGAACACTACAGAAATACAAAGAACTATTAGAGAATACTATGAAAAATTATATGCTAAAATAGTGAATAATCTAGAAGAAATGGACAACTTCCTAGAAAAATATAACCTTCCAAGACTGACCCAGGAAGAAACAGAAAATCTAAACAGACCAATTACCAGCAATAAAATTTAACTGGTGATCAAAAACTACATAAGAACAAAATCCTCAGACCAGATGGCTTCACCACAGAATTTTATCATTTAGAGAAGACCTAATACCATCCTTCTTAAAGTCCTCCAAAAAGTAAAAGAGGAGGAAATATTTCCAAACTCATTCTATGAGGCTAGCATCACTCGAATACCAAAACCAGGCAAAGACACCACAAAAAAAGAAAATTATAGACCATTATCCCTGATGAGCATAGATGCAAAAATACTCGACAAAATATTAGCAAACTGAATTCAAAAATACATAAAAAAGTTCACCTATCATGATCAAGTGGGATTTATTCCAGGGAAGTGAGGATGGTACAGCATTCAAAAATCCATCAGCACATACACCACATCAACAAAAAGGAGGACAAAAATTATATGATCATCCCCATAGATACTGAAAAAACATTTGACAAAATTCAACATGCATTCATGATAAAAACTCTCAATAAAATGGGTATAGAGGCCATACAGGACAAACCCACACCCAACATCATACTTTACAGTGAAAAGCTTCCAGCTTTTCCCCTGAGACTGGGAATAAGACAAGGATGCCCACTCTCTTCACTTTTATTCAACACAGTATTAGAGGTCCTAGCCACAGCAATTAGACAACACAAAGAAATAAATGGCATCCAGACTTGTAAGGAAGAATTTAAAACATCACTGCTTGCAGATGACATGATATTGTACATAAAAAATCCTAAAGAATCCACCCCAAAACTACTAGAAATTAATAGCTGAATTCAGCAAAGTTGTACAATACAAAATAATAGACAGAAATCTGTTGCATTCCTATATACCAACAATGAACTAGAAGAGAAATCAGGAAAACAATTCCATTTACAATTGCATCAAAAAGAATAAAATACCTAGGAATAAACCTAACCAAGGAGCTGAAAGACCTATACCCTAAAAAGTACAAGACACTCATCAGATAAATTAAAGAAGACACCATTAAATGGAAATACATCCTGTGCTTAGGGATAGGAAGAATATTGTTAGATGACCATCCTGCCTAAAGCAATCTACAGATTCAATGCAATACCTATCAAAATACCAACAGCATTCTTCAACAAAATAGAACAAATGGTTCTAAAATTCATATAGAACGACAAGAGACCCCAAGTAGTCAAAACAATCCTGCGAAGGAAGAATAAAGCTAGGGGGATTACACTCCCAACTTGAAGCTCTACTACAAAGCCACAGTAATCAAAACAATTTGGTATTGGTACAAGAACACACCCACAGATCAATAGAACAGAATAGAGAGCCCAGATATAAACCCACACACATGCAGCCAATTAATATACACTAAAGAAGATATGGAAATAAAATGGGGAAATGACAGCTCTTCAACAACTGGTATTGGCAAAACTGGACAGCTACATATAAGAGAATGAAAATGGATTATTGTCTAACTCCATATACAAAATTAAACTTGAAATGGATCAAAGACCTGAATATAAGTCATGAAACTATAAAACTCCTAGGAAAACCTAGGAAAAAATCTCTTAAATATAAAAATGAGCAACTTTTGCCTGAACACATCTCCTCAGGCAAGGGAAACAAAAACAAAAATGAACAAATGGGACTACATCAAACTAAAAAGCTTCTGTACAGCAAAGGACACCATTGTGGAAAGCAATACGGACGTGCCTCAAAAAAATAAAAATAGTAATACCATTTGACCCAGTAATTCCACTCCTAGGAATTTACCCAAAGAAAACAAGATCCCTGATTCAAAAAGACATATGCACCCCTTTGTTTATCACTGCCCTATTTACAATAGCAGAATTTACAAGATATGGAAGCAACCTAAGTGTCCATCAGTAGATGAATGGATAAAGAAGATGTGGTACATATACACAATGGAATATTACTCAGCCATAAGAAAAAAACAAATCCTACCATTTGCAACAATATGAATGGAGCTAGAGAGTATTACGCTCAGTGAAATAAGCCAAGTAGAGAAAGACAAGCACCAAACGGTTTCACTCATTTGTGGAGTTTAACAACAAAGCAAAACTGAATGAATAGAACAGCAGCAGACTCACAGACTCCAAGAAGGGACTAGCAGTTACCAAAGGGGAGGTGTTGGGGAGGATGGGTGGGGAGGGAAGAAGGAGATTAAGGGGCATTATAATTAGGACACATAATATAGGCAGTACAGCATGGAGAAGACAAGATGACTCTACACCATCTTACTACACTGATGGATAGTAATTGCAATGGGGCATCGGGGGGTGGGGGACTTGATAATATGCGTGAATGCTGAAACCACAATGTTGCTCATCTGTAACCTTCATAAGATTATATATCAATGACACCTTAATAAAAAAACATAGAGTTCAGTAAAGTGGTCAGTAACAAAATTAATACATTGAGGTGAACTGTTTTCCTAAACACAAAAAATAATCAATTATAAAATCTAATGAACTAAAATTCCATTTTAATATGAAACTAAAAATATAAAAGAAATGTTATAAGAAATGTGAGAAAGCTTCATGAGGAGAACTATAATTTTTTTTCTAAAATATGGACAATATGACTTAAATGATTCAAAATACTGTGTTCTGGATAAAAGAGCTCAATACTTCTTAGATGTCAAGACTTTTCAAATCATATGTTTAATAACATCCTAATCAATAGCCCAACAAATATTTTCAGAGGAATATGGAAAATCACATCAGGTTCATCTGGAATAAAAAAAAAAGAACTGCTAAGAATTGTGGGAGAAAAGTATAATCAAGGAAGTCCTATCCATCCAGATACTGAAACCTATCATCGATCAAGCTATTACACAAAAGACAGGCAAATCAATAGAACATAATGAAGAACCAGAGGCAGGACCAAGACAATATATTTGGAATAAAGTTGACATTTCAAACTAGTAGAGCAAAGACGAACTATTTCTTTAATAATGATGGTAGGCCACAAGCTGCTCTTTGGATAAATAAAATGGGATTCCCTAAATCATACATCAGCTAGGGGCTTAAAAACCACCACATACATGGTTCACTTCTCTGTGCATCAGAGATTTGGGATGGATTCAGCAGAATAGCTCTTTATCTGGTCTTGCCTGGCTCATTTGTGTGTCTGCTACTGTCAGCTACCACTAGGCTGATATTTGGCTCCATACCAGCTAGTTTAAAATAATCTCACTCACATCTCTGCAAGACGGCCTGCTGTCAGCTCAAGTGAAAGAGAGCAACAGGCCACATGTGGCTCTTCACCCAGCAGGCTCGTTCACATGGTGGCCCTACAGGGTTCCAAGAGAGCAAGCAGAAGCAAGCATAAAGGGTCTCCTAAGGCCTCATCTTGGAACTCAAATCGTCACTCACACTCTGTTCCATTAAGCCCAGACGTAAGAGGTGGGGAAACTGATTCCACTTCTGCAGGGGCCAAACTGCAATGTCATTGCCAAGAGGGTAAAGAAGGGTAAAGAATTGTAGCCACTTTTGCAGCTTTTAACCTTTGCCAAGAAAGCAATTAACCTTTGCTTAATCATATGTATTAAGCGTGAATACACTCGACTACATAAATATTTCAAGTAATGATAAAAATCATGGAAAACATAAGAAAAGTGGATTAATATTCATACGAGAAGAGGTGAGAGGCATTTCTCTAAGCATGACAACAGAATTAAATCCTACACAAGAAAAGGTTGACATAGTTGACACAGTCAACCTTCTATATATTTAAAACTTTCACAACCAGAAAACCACCATAAATAAGATAGAACGTAAGCTGGGTGCAGTGTGTACTGCTGAAGAATGGTTAATTCATAAAGAGCTTATATAATTTGATACCTTTTTTTAAGGAACCAATGAAAGAATTCTTACAAGTGAAAAATCACAAATTATCAATAAAGATGTAGACGTTGTTCATCCTCAATAGCAGCCAATTATGTGTAAGCTAAAACAACAGCGATTCATATATGAGGCTTTGCCTGTGGGGTCTGCACGGTTTCTTTGTTTTGTTTTTTTCACCGTGATGCAGCGTTATCAAGGGTTTCAAGTAAGAAATACATACACTGTTGGTGAGAATGTAAATTAGAATCTTCCTGAAAGATAAAATTTGGCAATAGCTGGCAAAAATTTTAGTGTGTGTGCCTTGAGCCCAGGATTCACTTCTTTTTCTTTGCTTTTTTAAGGAAATTCATTAACCCAGCATCATTTGTTCTATTACCTTTCCAGCGACCCTGTCCAGCTGACTCTGTCACCGAGGTGACAGTCTGCGGCCCCCATCTTGATCCTTTTCCACCATTTTCAGCCCCTCCTGGGCTTGGAGGGCCCGTGGGCATCGCTCTTGGAGCCGCGGCGGGCGTGACGCCGCCACCCACAGATCTTGGCCCCTAGGCCGCCCCGGGGGCACGGGTGCCACTCCGGGGGCACAGGTGCCGCGCTCAGACGTAGAACCAGCTCCCCTGGTAGGGAGCGAGCTCCTGGCGCCCGCCCGGGGTTCCAGGGCTTTCTGAGGCGGCCAGGGTCCCGACTCCCGCCAGCTCAGGCCCCGCAGCCGCTCCCGCGCTGAGCTGGGGCTTTCTGGCGCTCAGCCCCGCGCGGGTCTCGCGAGAGCTCCGAGCGCTCCCCCGGCTGTGCTACAGCTAGAAATACTCCTTTGTATATCCACAAGCCAAGAGTGGTTTGGGCGAGGATAGGATGGCAGGTGTTTTTCCATTTTGGATGGGATGATTATTGAGAAAGTGACATTTGAGCAAAGTCCTGAAGGTGTAAGGGAGTTAGAAATCTGGCTGGATGATGCACGCAGAGGGAACCACCAGCCCAAGGCCCTGATTCGGAACCATGCCAAGGGAGACTGAGGCTCAGCCCGGAGGCTGGAGTGGAGTGACCAGGGGCAAAATTAGTAGAGATAAGGCCAGAGAGGGTATGGGGGTGAGGCATGGAGGAGGTGACCATGGAAGAGGGAGGACAAAAAGAGGGACACAGAGGTGTGGCTTTGGGTGAGGGTGAGGGATGGACTAGCTGATCTATCAGGTCCCTCTCCAGCTCTGAGGATCCGTTTATCTCTTACAGCCTCTCCAAATAAATACTAGGGTAGGGTGAGGTCAAGCAATGGTGAGGATCTGGAAGGCAGGGAGAACAGCAGCACATAGGGGGCCTTTGGTGAAGTAAGTGGGGTCACCTTAGGCAGGAATTCTCTAAACACAGTAGCAAGCCATGTGTGGCATTCCAGATGGTTAGAGATGCATGGTAGGTGCCAGAGTAATCTGGCCTGTGACACTTAATGGATGGAATTTTTCTCTCCTTTAAACAAAGGTACTTTGGTGAAAGTCTTCAGATACTAACTCAAGTTTATATGAATTTCCTACTTGCCTCCTGTGGATGTAGGACTGATGGTTGGAGTCCCAGCCCTGCATCTAGTTCATCATTCAAATCAAGCTGCCTTTACCAGCATCTGCCCCAAAATACTTTAACTCAAATTCTACCCACTCTTGAGGCTCCAAAGGGTGAGTCTCCTATTCCATTTGACCTTTATGTGCTGTGTTAGGGAAAATTTTAGCACCGCATATACAAAATCTCTAACATTTTATATTGCAGGTCCAAATGGTTCTTATGCCCCAAAAAGAGGAGAATGGAGGGGGCTCTGCAAATGAGCAATTGCCTCTAGAGTAGCTTTTCCAAATAGGCAGCCAGTGTCGTGGAATTAAGAGGTGACTTGCCAAAAGTTTTCACCAGCCCCGGCACCATATTCCACCACCGTGACTCCTGTATCTCTTTTAGCATTTAAAATACAACCACCATTACTTTGTTTCCTTTCATTTCCACCTAAATTTCTCCCAGGATGCAAATGCTGAATGTAATAAGTATCAGAAAAGAAATGCACAATTTCCTTGTAAATACCTCATTTTATAACCAGTTTGGCTATAAGTTAAAAATCTAAGTTGACTTCATTTCAGTAAATATTCTCTGCCTTTGAAGCCAGGAAGAATAAATTGGGTAAGTGTGAGACATCCTATTGATTTTCTTAATACTGCGTTAGTATTTGAAGTTGACAAATTCAGACAGCTATTGGCTTTATTCTGCATCGTTCATGTATTAACTCATTTCTCATGGGCAAGCTCACTAAAAGAGGAAAAAAATCATGAACAAACTACCAGCCAAACAAATCATCCCTTTATGAAAGCTGATAATCTGTTCCTGGATCATCTCCCTTCGCTTCTCCCTCCCTAATTAGAGAGGAAAGTGACTACTGTTTGGAAAAACATCGCCATGGGATTTAACTTGGCCGGTGTAGCAGGAATCTACCACATGCCTGTCCTAAGGGACTGGGAAAGAAATGGCTGGAGAGAGGAGGAGGTAAATAGAAAAGATTCTGCAGGGCAGAGAGCACTGACCCTGCCTTTTCCTCCTCTCTTTCCAGCTTTCAGTTCTTCACAGGTAACTGTTGTAGAGAGGAAAGAGCAGGGATGGCTTCACCCATCAAGGCCACCATGAGAACCTGACTTAGTCTCACTCTATGTACATGTCTTTGCCTTCAACACTAAATCAAGGAGGTGACACATAAAACCAAGTGTTTTTCTGAGGATAAAGGGGAACAAAATTTAAGATGTATAAAAATTAAGGAGAGGAGCAGCTACACAAATGAGTTTCCCAAATGTAATATTGAGCAAGAATTCAGGTTCCAAAAAACACATGATATGATTCTATTTATGTGAAGTTCAAAAGCACAAGTAATTTTACCGTATCAGGGGTGGTGACTGAAGCTGGCACCATAATAGGACTTGGAGGTAAAGTTCCCTGGTGCTGGTTGGATGGGCAGGTTCAGTTTTCAGAAATCCATCCAGCTGTAAACTTATGATGTGTACACTTTTCTCCACTTATGTGCTATTTAACTAAGAAGTTTAAAGTTAAAACCTAAGGGGTGGTATAGCTAAAAATATGGACTAAAGTGGACCATTCATGATGAGAAAAGTATCCCATCCAAAAGCAAATATTCCCTGGAGAAAATTCCAGATACCTCATTGGAAGAAATCTCAAGAGTTCTGCTCCCAGCCCTTGGTCAAGTCATAAAAATTGAAAACAAAAATTAAACTTAGTTTTCCTTTTCTTTTGTGTGTTCCTGATTTCCTTTTTATATTTAAAAACTTCCCTCATCCAAGCAGGGTGGGAGTTCAGTACTGTAAACAAATACCCATCTCCAAAGGCTTATTTTATAAGACAGGAGAATATATTTGAAAGGAAAATCCATCCTGGCTAATAGGAACTTTATTCTTCTTGGCTTTTACTGTCTGTAACTCCTAGTCAACAGAGATAAGACTGTCTGCAAGGTTAATCATCATCTGAGCAGTGCCAATACTCATAATACTAGCAGATTGTCCTATTTTTCATTTAATTAGTTCCTGACACTAACACCTAAAGCACACTGATCTTTCAATAAAACAAATAAAACCAAAGTAAAAACCCTGTCCCTTAATTGCCCAATTTTCCTAAAAGAGAGACCAGAAAAGAAAAAGTGCATTGCAAATTTTTTTTCTAGATGATGATTTAAATTTCTTAAATTTTTTCATAGACTTGATATCCAAAGTGGGCTTTGGGGTGTGTGCTAATGCCTTTTCTGACAGTCCATGAGTCCAGGGTCCCCCTCACTACAGCTGGCATGATACAGTATCCCATTTAGCCTGCATATCTCAGCTCGTTTCATTTTGGCATGAGCTACTCTGCACTATGAGCCAAGGAAGAATCTGAATACATCAGGCTAAAATAATAAAATGACAGATTTATTGCCAGCAGGATGAAGTTGGGCATTACCGAACCAAGATAAAAGATGTGAAAGACACCAGTTGAGGCCATTTGGGGTTTCTTGTTAATATTTTGTTTTAAAAAAGAATTCAAACACTCTTATCTAAATGTTTAAATTTCAGAGACTAGAAAGAAGCCCCACCCCCAAAAAAGTAGGAGAAAATAAATTTTATGACAGTTATGAAAAATTTGAGGACCCAGGACTGTTAAGACACTGGAATGGGAATCGCCAAAGGAGTTGTGTGTTGCCTTCTCTGGAAATATGAAGGCATAATGTCAACTTACCTCTTTAATTTTTTTCCTAGCTGTTACTATGGACTCCCTAACATAATCTGGATGAATAATTAATTCTTTTGAATACTCATGAAAAGAACTGAGTTCATCCAGGGAAGGGTTAGGGAGGGTAGAGAAATACAAAATAGAACAAGAAACATTTAAATTACAAATGTCCAGATCTTTTGTCTCTTGCATAACTTAGTACAATGCTAAAGCACATAGTAAGGGCGCAGTTTTTAAAAATGAGCAAGAACCACATAAAAACAAGCACTGAGAAGCATTTTTATGATTCCATTTATTTAAGTACCTAGAATAGACAAACTGATGGAGACAAAGTAGAATAGAGGTTATGAGGATCTGGAGGGAGAGGGGAATGCAGAATTAGTGTTTAATGGGTACAGAGTTTCAGTTTGAGAAGATGGAAGAGTTCTGGAGACGTGATGGTAATGGCAGCACAACAATGTGGATGTACTTAACGCCACTAAACTGTATACTGAAAAATGGTTAAATGGTAAATTTTATCACAATAAAAACTTCTTGTAAAAAAAAAAAAACACAAGGAATGAGTCCTTGGCTAAATGCAAATACTGACCTGTGCTCTCAGGAGGCCCTGACCACCTCTTTACAGAAGCAGCTGGGACCTGGGAATGTGGCATGTGGGAGCCCAGGCCCAGCGATGGAGAAGCCGGGCTGGTGTTGGGGACTGCTGATCTGTGGGTAACAGAAGCCACCTCTCCCACTTGATGGTGGCGCACTTTCTAGTACAGAGTTCTGCTTCACTGGATGCATCTGTCATACACTTGAAGACAGGAAGTAAAAACACTACACAGGGAGGGGAGCACCTCAAAAGTTATGAACTTCGGTCTCAAATATCTTACTTGCAATCTGGGTAAAGTAACCCTCTCGGGTCTCAGTTTCCATTTCTGCAAATTAAGCAATGAGACCAAATGATATATTGCCTCCACCGCCTCTATGATTTCATGGCTCTAAGTCAGCCCTTAAGTTCTTTTTTCTAAACAGTTCCAACTTAGGCATACTGAAGAATACAGTTTCCCATCTCGTTAGCCATCACTATTCCTTTCTGGACTCCCCAGTATCTTCCCATTCTTCGCAAAGGAACAGTGATCTAAAGTGAACACACCAGTTTCATAAAGCTACAGGGAGTGCAGAGATGGAGGAGACACCACTTGGAATTAATTACAGCATGACATTGCTATGGCTTTCTTTTGTTTTCTTTCTTTTTAAGTTTTTTTAAGCAATAATATTATACTGCTAAATCATTTTCAACCACTGGGAAATTATGGTCACTGGGAAACAAGTTATATAGCAACAGTTAATTCTTTTCCTTTACCTTAATCAGTTGGGTAATAAAAAGCAGCCTGATTACCCTTCACTAAGAAAGGATGAGAACAGGAACAAAGAAACTTTTCATGACTCCCTTCCACTATTTTGAAGCAATAAGGAACACTCAGTGGTTATTTAGGTTGACCTTTAGGACTTCTATTCAAATTAACTCATTCACATCAGTTATTCAAAGCTGCTGTTAAAAAGAAAGTTCTCTTTAAAGATATTCTTAACATTTAAGAACACTGTACAATTCATACTATTTCAATTGAATCCAATGTAGTTGTTTTATAGACTGTGGGTATAAAATGGTTAAGATGGGTTCAGTTTTAAAGGAGGTTTTCAGTCAAATTATCTGGGTTATGCCTGGATGATGCCAAATAATTAGTCTGACAGCAATTCACTCTTTGATCTATTGACCTGGCATCAAATAAAGTACATATACCAAAAAGCCTGGAAGTACTTGAGTTTTAGTGGAGTAAGTTACCCTAGAGAATAAAACTGTGTGAAAACTAGAAATTAGCATCCCAAGGGAGAAGTACTGAAATTAGGACAGCCGAGTGGAATATAAGAACATATACCCCACCACTAAATAACATACCAACAGTGTTCCAAATGAACTGTCTTCATTACATTGTTGTCATTTTTAAAGTTTTTCTTTTTTAAATACCTACTGGTTTGGATTCCTAAGTCATATTTCAAGGATGCATAGAGAGGATCCAATAATGCTTCAGATACATAATACCATAAGATTAGATTTCATTCAAAATTGCAATGGCAAAATAATATGCAAAGATGCATAAAATCTTTATTAAATGACCACATATAATCTAATACAATACCTCCTGATATAAGAACATGGATAACGAATTGGTTTATAGTATGCTAAAAAATTCCCCCAAAAAACCAAAATGTGTAGATAAAATCTGTCTATACACATTGCCATTTACTTTTATGACTGTCTCCCCCTCTATCTGGACATCCTCCTTCCATACACCCATTGCCCTGTGCTAGTCCCTTCATCTTCTTAACCATGTTCCTCCTCCTAGATGGTGACCTACTCCCTAGAAAATCTCTTCAAAACACCACCATCATCACAAAACTCCCAGTGCTACCAAGCTGTAATCTCAGTTGGCTCTCCCAGAAAGGACAATAAAGTAAGACATAGTGGTTCCAAGGGCTAGCAGGCCTTTTATTACCTGATTATGGATATTAAATCAGTGGCATCTTCCTCATACTAAAAGTGAGCCATTCCTGATTCTCATTGAATTCTGTACCTGTAGTAAGCAGAGCTGTTTATTCCAGAGAGAGAGAGAGATGGAAAATGGAACACACAGATTCTTTTGGCCTAGAAACAAATATCCTAAGACATTTAAAAAAACCAAAGAGGTGTTAGGGCAATAATTGAAACAGGGTGGTGGTAAGAAGCACTAAAGATCAGCAATACTGACTTGAGCATTTTATATAGGGTAGCCCAGAGCAGATGGTGGTACCAAGCACGGTGCAGGGGTACCAAATACCTGTTAAAATAAACTGTGAAAAAAAATCAAGCACAGGTTAGTTCTGAACAAATTCTTTCCTGCTTTGGGCAATGATTCCCAGCTTGGAGAGCACCAGCCCTCCTAGCTTCTGAGTGACGACAAGCAGTCCTTGAGTCCATACACACAGTCAGCACTGGCAGTACACTAAACCACATGCTTCTCAATATAGAGATGAGTAGTTTCCAAATATAAATAGTTGATGATGTGATTAATCAAATCCAAATACATTCAAAGAAGGCATTGAATTCATAATTAGTTGATCACTATTTTCTCAGCTAATATACAGTAAGCATACAACTACTTGCAGGAAGGAGTCCTTAAAAATTTTGGCATTAGCCAGCAAAAGGACTGGGATTCACCAGCCTAGGGTTCTATACGAAATTCTCCACACAAGACTTGCTGTTCCTGGGTTCCAGGTCTCAATATGTACATACATAGGCTGACATCCTTACTTCCTTCCACACTGATGAATAACAGAAATACATTCATAGGACTAAGATTGACTGATGCACATAAAAAGAATGTGTTTTCATTTAGAATAATGTTTGAAGTATCAAAAGGAAAATAAATACATGCACAAATACTAAAACCTATACAAAATAATTTAATTTACTGGGTCTTCTCCATAGATCTACTAACCCACACAGAGTATATGGAATGAAATGTCCCCTTAGCCTGAGGGGCTCTGTAATTGCACTCCCTAAATGAGCCTTAAGGCCGCCCCACAACTGTTTCCTGCCTACACAGTGGTTTCTTCTTCAGAAGCAGTGACAGCAAATAAAGAAGGAAGAAAAGGTATGAACCCAACCCAGCAAATCTAAGGCAGGTTGATTGCCTGGTCCTCCTTGAATCTGGGGAATCTTCTTAAACTCACTTGGCCTCTTGAAGAAAAGCTGGGCCAGGATGTGGTCCACAGTGGCCTGGAGATAACCGTCCATGTTAAGGTTTTGCAGTTGACAGTGGAAACCAAAAAGAGATGTATCAACACGAGAGCTTATGGCCGTCAAGGCACTTACAAGACTGGGGGTGGGTATGTGGCTGTGTCACTTGACACAGTTAAAAACTCCTGTGAAGTGGTTACCTTGTGTGTCTGTCCTTTTCAGCTCTGAGAATAAGAAAAGCTGGATTGATGACTAGAGGTACTGAGACATGTGAAGCTTTCTTCAGAAAGGATCTCCATCCTACTGAGAGGTAGTTCTCTATGATGAGGAAACGGGACCTTCTGTCTTGCTATGAGCAGGGAGTAGTGACAGAAGAGCTTCTCAGAGCTCCACGCCCAGAGGCGCATGATGGAGGGAAGCCTCATTGCTAAGTAAGGCCTCATGATCCCCAGCCAGACTGGACTCTCTCTGCTGGGCCAACAGTCTCTGGGTCTGCTGTCCGGCCTGGCTGTCCAGCTGAGTCTGACTGTGCTTGTCCCCACTCTCTATTGCTGTCTTTCTCTCTCTTTGCCTTTTATACTGCCTCTCTTTCTCAGTCACCCTCTCTCAATTTATTCATGTGTGTCTCTCTGTATGTCTCTCACTATGTTTTTGTCTCACAGTGAATCTCTGCTTCTATGAGTCTCTGTTTCTCTGAGTGTCTGTCTGTGTGTCTCCTTCCATTTGTGCATCTCTGTTGTTTCTCTCTGAGCTTGTCTTCCTCTGTTTAGATCTTTCTCTCTTTGCATATCTTTCTATTTCTGTGTATGTTGCTGAGTGTGTCTCTTTCTCTTTGTGTATCTGTGTCCCTGTGTGTCTCTGTCTTTCATTCTGTGTCTCTCTGGCATGTGTTTCCCTCTACCTCTCTCTGCCTCTCTCTCCATCTTCCCACTCTCCTCCTTCCCTTCGTACCCCTTATGCAAAACACATCCCCTTTAGAAACGTTGCCCATTACCCACTCTGATAGGATAGTGGGGGACTATCCCCCTTCAAAGGGAATGGCAGACATTTCTGAGAGTGGCTTCAATGTAGGGAGGGCCAATCCAGTTTGGGCCATTAATATTAGGAAACCCACCTGCCTACATATCTTAGCTATATTCCCTAATATCTGCTTTATTAGTAATAAAAATGATTTTATGTACCTCTGTATACTACTCTTTAAGCTTTTTTCTCAGTTGGTTCAAAACTTGGGGAATTAAGAGGGAGTGTGATATGTTTGTCCCTTTATAGCCAACTGAAAAGATTATTTTATTCTCTTCTTCACACGTGGTTCAGCTAGTTCATTTATTTATTCACGTATTCGACACTCATTTACTTAGGGCCCCCTAAGGTCCAGACACATTGCTTGGCAGAGTATCTGCCCATCACTGGCTCTCAGGAGTTGCTCTTATGCTGCTTACTGTTACCTGGTCTCCAGTGCTGAAGGCAATAATTAAAAGCAAATCCTCATTGCACGTGCTCTTAACATAATGCTGGGTTCCAATGGGGAAAAATATCACATCTCCAAGGTGAATGTCAAACTCCAAGATACCCTATGTATTAATAATGCCCACCTATGAATGGGAATAAAGTACGCTGAAGTTGAGCAAATAAAATCAAATATTCAAGATAAGTATAGATAGTGAAATACAGTTGAATAAAAGCACACGGTTCCAAAGAAACTTCTTAATGAGGGTAAATAGCAGAATATAGGCTGAATCCCATCTAAATCTCATATTTCATCCATCTTAAAATTCTCACATAAAATCTCCTGTTTTTGAGACATAGTTCCACAAAAATCTGCAGTGAGTTCAAAACTGCAGAACATCATGCAAAAAGAGCATCAATCACCATGTTGTAATTAAGGGTTACAAATTATGTTCCCTAATTAGGCAGAGGGTTTAAATCTCAGTGTTTTACTAACCCCATGCCCTACTTTCTTATTTGCTTGGGAAAATCCAGACTTCTGAGAAAGCAACATCCTGAGAGTCTTCCTTAAAAGAGTCACAGACTAAATTGTGTGCACAAATGCATGCGCTTGAGTACACGAGCACACCAAAAATAAAACCTGATCACTGAAATATGATTTGCGAAAGGTTACAATGCCCTTTTCTAATTTACTAAAGCCTTCACATCTAAAAACCTAAAACAAAACTTCTGCTCTGGATGACCTAAGAAGTGAATTTCAGTCCAGTTTGGTCCTTTCTGTCAGACTGAGGCAGGTCAGAGCTAGAGAGGTCGTCTCACCTGCCTATACCACTGTAGATTCCCCCCGGGAGCCCTGTGGAAGTCCAGAACAACTACCACCAAATCACCACAGTAACATGCCACTCCGTTTGGCTTTCCTTTTGGTAACCATATAATTGATCATCCAAACCGGGACTCTCTGAGGAGTCAAGGTGGTGCAATTAAATAATTCCACCAAGACAACAGGTTACATCTGGAGGATCCCGGATAAAGGTGATAAATGGCCATGTATTTTATACCTTCCCAGCCACGCTCACTCACATTACACTGAGAGACAAATAACAAGTTCATGTTCCCCAAAGTGCAGCACATTAAACCCCAGTATTACCTGAGAATGAAAACTTGAAAATGTAAGCATTTGTCCCAGACCCTCCACCATTAGTGGTAACCTCTTTACCACTTCTGAAATGTTCCTAGCCTCGTCTCACAGTAAGGTTAAACTTAGAAACTATCTAGCAGGGCATGCATGGTATATCCTCTGTGGAAACTACCCAGAATGCCATTAGCACCAAGTCCTTTTATGTTACCAATACCTGAACCAAAACAAAGATATACCTCCCATTTGCTTCTTTCTGTGTTACTAGGGAAAGTTGAAAACACTGTTCACAGAGAAATGACCTTTGCACATCCACTTATTATTACACATCCCATTTCATTTGCATTGAAATGAAAATGTGGTTGTCGTAATCCATTGTTATAAACTCTAAGTGTCCTCAAAGTGAGGGCATTTTGATGCTTGAGAAAAAAAATGAAATCCAGTTATTTAGTCATCATCCTACTCAGTAACTTAACAATTCGCATAATCATAACAATAACTACTATTTATGGAGCCTTCACTGTGAACATGCAATTTGCATGTCCTTTACATTTATTATGTCACTTGTTCCTTATAACAATCTTCAAGGTTGGTGGTGTCATTCTGCCCATTTTGCAGGTGATGGAATTAAATCTAGGTTGGTGACTAGTTTATGTAGGCTCGCAGCAGTGGCAGAACTGGGATCTGAATCAGGGAATTTGATGTTGTAGCTGTGCTCTTAAGTCATTAGGCAATAAAGCCAATTGAGCACTTAAAACACATGGAAGGAGAAGTTTCACAAACATCCAGTCTTTTCATTAATGTAAACATCCATGCTGGGAAGTTCAATTTCCCAATCCACACTGAGGCCTCAATTAATAGTTCACATTGACCAAATCATTCATTGTTTGACTAGATCTTTCCTTTTCTTTTTGTCCAAAAGAAGGCTGAATCCAATGTAGAGCTTATATTTCATCCATCTTAATGAGCATTAAAACATTTTTCTCTATTACCTGATTCAGGAATTCACTAAAAATGTTCTCATTGTTCCTTAGTTCACTTCCATTTTTTCCAGTATTGTGCCAGTTGTATTATTCCTCCTGGAAATCGATATTCTTTTGAACCTGAGTCAGATGAAATTAAAAAATAACAATTATATGATAAAATACTTCAAATGGTTACAAAAGGAGAGCCAACTGCAGTCCCAGTAAAGTACACAGCTCTTCTGTAATCACAGAACACTTATCTGGTGAGAATTGCTGGCCGATGTGCCCCCAGTATTGACCTGATACGGCCAGATACTACCCTACCTTCCGAGTTCTCCTGGAACTTCTCACAGAGTGACCCTTTTAAGTTGGACTGTTGAACTCAGGAGAACTGACTAGGAAATGTGAGAGTCCTCCTAAACACCAACCTCTACCTCACCTTGAAGTCAGTCAGTTAGCTCCTGTCAGCCCCACCTCTTTCACTTCTCTGTTCTTCGCAGCAGTTCTCTCCCTCTCACAGCTGTCATAGTGCAGGCCACCATCATCCCCTACTTGAGGGACTGTGGGAGCCCCCAACTCATTCCTCTGCCTCTCATCTTCCCGTCCATTCTCCACAATGCAGGTGGATCGGTCAGCACTACAAAAAACAAAATTAACACTGGCTTGAAAAGATACCCATACCCCCACGTTCACCACAGGGTTGTTTACAATAGCCACAGTATGCCCATGCATGGAGGAATGGATAAAGAAAATGTGGTTGCCAGAGGCAGGGGGTAGCAAGTGCAATGGGTGAAAGGGGTCAAAAGGTACAGACTTTCAGTTATAAAATAAATAACTCATGGGGATGTAATGTACAGCATGCTGACTAGTTAATAATACTGCACTGCATATCTGAAAGTTGCTAAGGGAGTAGATCTTAAAAGTTCTAATTAGATGAAAAAAATTCTGTGACTATGTATAGTGATGGGCTTATTGTGGTGATCATTTGGCAATACAGACAAATATTGAATCACTATGCTGTACACCTGAAACTAGTATAATGTTGTATGTCAATTATATCCCAATTTAAAAAATATAGAAAATAATAATAATAAACCTAATTGTGTCACTGTCCTACTTAAAACCTCTTAATTGCCCTTCTTTCCATCAAAATAAAGTATAAACTCATTAGCCGGGCTTCTAAAACCTGCATGACTGGACTCTTCCTTTCCTATCTGCCCCTCCTGCAGCCCCCAGCCCAACACATACCCCTCACACTCTGAAATCTTTTTTCACAATCCCTTTTGTTTCTGAGCCTCTTCTCACATTTCCTATTCTGCTGATAAATGTGTTTTTTCAAACTTCTCTTGACTGTGAACCAGCATCAAAAAAAAATATGTCACATCTCAGCCCAATGCATCTATGTGATCACATATATCAACACTCAACTAAAAAGTCTTTACGAAATAATATACTATGTACCTTTAAGGTCATAAAAGTATCTCCACACAAGGCTGTCTGGAGACTGTGTGTAACTAGCATTCATAACCAGTTCTGCCAAGTTGGAAGGAATGTTGACTCCATAAGATATCTATGAAACATGCAACAAATTTGAGCAATAAAAGAGTGAGTACCTGAGGATAGGGTAGGATGGGCACCAGGATGATTTTTAGTAGCCCAGTCAAAAGAGCTGAACTCAGTTAGCCTAAGACCTGTGATAGTTATGAAAATCCTCCAAGGTTTCCATGTATTTTGGTCAACATAAACTCCTTCAAAAGTATACACTGGTTCCCATATCCTACCAAGAGTCTCCCCAATGATTCATTTCTTCTACTTCTCCCTATAAAATTTGACTAGGATCTGCTGTAACATCAATCTTAAAACCTCACCAGGTAGATTTCTAAATTTACCACAGAACCCCATCCAGTTGCCACCTGTGGGCCACCCCCAATTCTCCTGGTCACCCATGTGCACAGTCAGCATCCACAGACCCTCTGTACCCAATATGAGCAGCGGTCCCTCCAGTGATAATACTTAGAAATATCAAAAGCAGCTACTCTTCAGGAAGACTGTGGGATCCTCTGAATTAGGTTAAGAAAATACAATTACATTATCTGTAGCAAACTTCCCCTAGATGAGCTTATGGTTTTTCAGAGATATAAGTTATAATACCTTCTATTAACTATATCCTAACATTTCTACCAATTCATTATCATTTCCTATAGAAGTCCTTCATAAAGGAAAATAAAAAGCAATTCACTTCAATAATTTATGTCCTTAGTAGGAACACAAGTATTCTCGAATCCGTTACCCAATTGTCACTCTGCTGACTGCTCCCTTAGAGACCCAAATACTCATGCTCTCTCTGTGCCTATGTGCATGTCCCAGTGGGATTTGTTTTTAGCAGGGATACAGATCTTAAGTGACCTGGAAGCAGTGTCCTCAGGTGTAGAAAAAAATACATCATCAACATTCAGGGTCTGAAGTTCATCATGTGTGGAAATGAACAGCAAGAAAAAACAGTCTACATTCCCCACATTCTTTATCCAGTGTAATGTATGTTTTGGGAAGATCACTTGGCCAGCTGTAATGTTGTACGTGGTAACTACACCACCATCATTAACCACCCCAATCCATGCTGTCCGCTGAAACATAAACAGAAAATCACATCCAACATCACTTTAGACCAATATTTCTCAACCTTTTTTCATTACCTCCCTCTTAAGGTATAATTTTAGACTTTTTTTTAAATCACCACCCTATGAAATCTTACAACTACAAATGTACTGTAGACTTGTACACTGTATATACGTACTGCTCAAGTACTATACATATGTCTATGCTTTATACATAACAAGAGTAATACTTTGTCCCCCAAGAACTAGTTTGTGCCCACGTGGGAACAATATCACCCCCATTTAGAATTTAAGAGTTCTAAGTTCATGCTTTAGAGTTTGCAAGCACATGTGTGTGTTCATAGGTGGTCATACAGACATGCATGTTTGTGCATGTGCCTGTTTATAAGTATGCATACAGACGCATATAAGATCTGTATAAGATGCAGATACTTACACAGAAAATAAAAAGTCTGCATACAATTTTAATAATACAATTACTAATACACTGTGTGTTTTCACTGTGTCCAGGTATTCTTCTAAGCATTTTACCTGATTTAACTCAATTATTCCTTACTTCAACCTTATAAAGCAAGTCTACTAGTATCCTCTTTTAAAGAGGAGAAACCAATTCTGGAGAATATATACTTTTCCCAAGGTTACTCAACTAGCCAATGGCAAAACTGGAATTTGGACTTAAGCAGGCCAGTTCCAAGTCTATAATTTTTTTTTAAATTGTGGTAAGAACACTTATCATGAGATCCACCCTCTTAACAAATTTTAAGTGTACAATACAGTATGTTAACTATAGGTACAATGTTATACAGGAGTTCTATGAAACTTAATTACTTAGGCAGGTTACCTAGTCAAAATTATCTACTAAAATCATCCAGAAGCAGAAAGTGGAGTGGCGGTTGCCAGGAGCTGCGGAAACGCCTACACTTTTAATCCAAACTGCACCATACTTGGATTCTGCTTACACAAAACTGTACCCTTTCTCTCATTCTTTAATCTGTTCCTAGGTAGTGGTAGGTAGATGCAAGATAAAGGTAGAAAACATAGTTTAGTGCTGTAAGAGAGCAAATGTAGATGATCAGGTGTGTGCCTGTAGACTATTTACCTATGGTGTAGGTAAATAAGGTAACATTATTTCTATTTTTCTAGAAACTCATGGTCCCATAATGGAACATTCATGAGTGTGCATGAAAAAGAAGTCTTTGCTCTCTCTTCACACATGTACAGTTCAGACACAAACAGATATTAAAGACGCAGGGGAAAGGCGAACCTCTAGAGCTCTTTCTAAATCCATGTGCAGAGAACAACAGAAATGTGTATCTATTCATATCAGGGCATCAGGTACTCCAGACGCAGAGCAGAGACATCACAGTGGCCAATGGGACGCTCACTGCAGGGCCACACATGCTGGCCACCCGTTGTCCTGCTCCTCTCGGGGCCACTCCTTCCAAGTCTTTCCTGAGACATTGAGAAATACAAGCAGCTCCACTGGTGAGTGTGCAGAGGGGACTGTCCTGTTGGTGGGTTCCTCACTCTGACTGTAAGAGAGAGTGATCCTATGATTTTCCTGGGATCTGGAGAATATTCCAGCCCATTTTATAAATAGTTCGATTATTTATATATATATTTTTTATTTTATTTTATTTTTTTTAGATAATTATTTTTTATTGAGGGGTAGTTGACACACAGTATTACATTATTTTCACGTGTACAACATAGTGATTCAACATTTATATACATGATATTTCTAGCTACCAGCTATCACCATACAAAGTTGTTACAATATTTTGACTATATTCCTTATGCTATACATTACATCCCAGTTACTTATTTATTTTACAATTGGAAGTCTGTACTTTTTTGTTTGTTTGTTTGTTTGTTTGTTTTTTTGAGAGGGCATCTCTCATATTTATTGATCAAATGGTTGTTAACAACAATAAAATTCTGTAAAGGGGAGTCAATGCTCAATGAACAATCATTAATCCACCCCAAGCCTAATTTTCATCAGTCTCCAATCTTCTGAAGCATAACGAACAAGTTCTTACATAAAGAACAAATTCTTACATAGTGAATAAGTTACATGGTGAACAGTACAAGGGCAGTCATCACAGAAACTTTCAGTTTTGATCACGCATTATGAACTATAAACAATCAGTTCAAATATGAATATTTGTTTGATTTTTATATTTGATTTATATGTGTACACCACATTTCTCTATTATTATTATTTTTAATAAAATGCTGCAGTGGTAGGTAGATACAAGATAAAGGTAGAAAACATAGTTTAGTGTTGTAAGAGAGCAAATGTAGATGATCAGGTGTGTGCCTGTAGACTATGTGTTAATCCAAGCTAGACACGGGCAATAAAACATCCACGGATGCAGATTTCTCTCAGAACAGGGGGGGTGAGGTTCTATCCCCAATTTCTCACCTGATGGCCCCCCTGAAACTATGCCTGTCTTAGGTTGTTCCTCCCTTGAGGAATCTTACCCGTCTCTGGCTAACCAGTCATCTTCCAGGGCCATACAGGGAAATGTAAAGTTGGTAAGTGAGAGAGAAGCCATATTGTTTGAAAAGGGTAGCTTTTTACTTCTTTGCATATTTATGCCCTGTGGCTTCTATGCCCAGCATTTGTCTTGAGGTATCTTTACCACTTGGAGGAATTATGATACTCAGTAAATTCGATATGAGGCACGAATTCTATTTAAGGGTTGTAATTAGGAAGGAAGAAGAAAAGCTATAGAAGTAGCAGGCGGAAGAAAACATGGGAAGATTGATTATTTCTTTGACATATCTTCTTGTAGAGTAACTTCAGCATGTATAGGTTTTAACCTACTAATTAAATTGTACACACACATCAACATAATAGGAGTACAGCTACACAACCAAGGCAGACCTACAATTACCAGCCATCTCCAATGAAACCAAGAAAACCAGTTAGGCACCTTAGGCATTTGTGAAAACCTATCTAAGATATGGTGGATACTGTCCAACTGAACCTGAACAGTCTGAGAGAAATCAGACAAATTAAAACAACCCATTCCTGGGGACCGTTCACATCCCACATGTTCTTTTACCAGTAGACAGTCTGTAGTTGTAAGATTTTGGAGCGCTACAACTTGCACTTCTCCCAATTCTTGGCTGAGTTCCAACAGTATAGATCCAGTCAAATTTGTTGTTCTACTGTATGCACAGGCCAGCTTAGACATCTCCTTCCTTATTCCCATGGCAAGTCCAGGAACCGGTGGGATGAATGCAGCTACAGCTGTAGCAGCGCCCGAATCTTTGTTGAGGTTTTTTGATGATCATCTTCTGGTATGAGTCTTCCAGAGATTGCTGATGTTGGAAGTTCTTCTTCATATCGTATCTTAGTTCATTTTCTGGGTAGCCGTATTAGGCTTTGATCCTCTGTATAAACACAAACAGACCCTTTGCCTACACTTTGATATGCCCTTTATACCACTGTGTAGAACTCATTGGAGATCACCACACAGGAACTGCTTTTTTTTCTTTTTTAAGAGAAAGGAGTATTATCAGAAAAATGTACCTCCACAGCCGATCATCTGACACCCTTTAAGTGATCAAAATTAAGGATATTTAAAGCATGCATTAATCATTGATTTACAGTTAGTTTTATCTAACAGGGAGTAATCCCTCTTTTCTTTCCTTTCTTTTTTTTTTGTTATCATTAATCTACACTTACATGATGAATATTATGTTTACTAGGCTCTCCCCTATACCAGGTCCCCCCTATAAACCCCTTTACAGTCACTGTCCATCAGCATAGTAAAATGTTGTAGAATCACTACTTGTCTTCTCTGTGTTGTACAGCCCTCCCCTTTCTCCCACCCCTCCAATGCATGCTAATCTTAATACCCCCCTTCTTCTTCCCCCGCTTATCCCTCCCTACCCACCCATCCTCCCCAGTCCCTTTCCCTTTGGTACCTGTTAGTCCATTCTTGAGTTCTGTGATTCTGCTGCTGTTTTGTTCCTTCAGTTTTTCCTTTGTTCTTATACTCCACAGATGAGTGAAATCATTTGGTATTTCTCCTCTGCTTGGCTTATTTCGCTGAGCATAATACCCTCCAGCTCCATCCATGTTGCTGCAAATGATAGGATTTGCCCTCTTCTTATGGCTCAGTAGTTTTCCATTGTGTGTATACCACATCTTCTTTATCCATTCATCTATCGATGGACATTTAGGTTGCTTCCAATTCTTGGCTATTGTAAATAGGGCTGTGATAAACATAGGGGTGCATCTGTCTTTCTCAAACTTGATTGCTGCGTTCTTAGGGCAAATTCCTAGGAGTGGAATTCCTGGGTCAAATGGTAACTCTGTTTTGAGCATTTTGATGAACCTCCATACTGCTTTCCACAATGGTTGAACTAATTTACATTCCCACCAGCAGTGTAGGAGGGTTCCCTTTTCTCCACAGCCTTGCCAATATTTGTTGTTGTTTGTCTTTTGGATGGCAGCCATCCTTACTGGTGTGAGGTGATACCTCATTGTAGTTTTAATTTGCATTTCTCTGATAATTAGTGATGTGGAGCATCTTTTCATGTGTCTGTTGACCATCTGTATTTCTTTTTTGGAGAAATGTCTGTTCAGTTACTCTGCCCATTTTTTAATTGGGTTATTTGTTTTTTGTTTGCTGAGGCGTGTGAGCTCTTTATATAATCTGGACGTCAAGCCTTTATCGGATCTGTCATTTTCAAATATATTCTCCCATACTGTAGGGTTCCTTTTTGTTCTATTGATGGTGTCTTTTGCTGTACAGAAGCTTTTCAGCTTAATATAGTCCCACTTGTTCATTTTTGCTGTTGTTTTCCTTGCCCGGGGAGATATGTTCAAGAAGAGGTCACTCATGTTTATGTCTAAGAGGTTTTTGCCTATGTTTTTTTTCCAAGAGTTTAATGGTTTCATGACTTACATTCAGGTCTTTGATCCATTTTGAGTTTACTTTTGTATGTGAGGTTAGACAATGGTCCAGTTTCATTCTCCTACATGTAGCTGTCCAGTTTTGCCAGCACCATCTGTTGAAGAGACTGTCATTTCGCCATTGTATGTCCATGGCTCCTTTATCAAATATAAATTGACCATATATGTCTGGGTTAATGTCTGGATTCTCTAGTCTGTTCCATTGGTCTGTGGCTCTGTTCTTGTGCCAGTACCAAATTGTCTTGATTACTATGGCTTTATAGTAGAGCTTGAAGTTGGGGAGTGAAATCCCCCCTACTTTATTCTTCTTTCTCAGGATTGCTTTGGCTATTCTGGGTCTTTGGTGTTTCCATATGAATTTTTGAATTATTTGTTCCAGTTCATTGAAGAATGTTGCTGGTAGTTTCATAGGGATTGCATCAAATCTGTATATTGCTTTGGGCAGGATGGCCATTTTGACAATATTAATTCTTCCTAGATATGAGCATGGGATGCGTTTCCATCTGTTAGTGTCCCCTTTAATTTCTCTTAAGAGTGACTTGTAGTTTTCAGAGTATAAGTCTTTCACTTCTTTGTTAGGTTTATTCCTAGGTATTTTATTCTTTTTGATGCAATTGTGAATGGAGTTGTTTTCCTGATTTCTCTTTCTGTTGGTTCATTGTTAGTGTATAGGAAAGCCACAGATTTCTGTGTGTTAATTTTGTATCCTGCAACTTTGCTGTATTCCAATATCAGTTCTAGTAATTTTAGGGTGGAGTCTTTAGGGTTTTTTTATGTACAGTATCATGTCACTGCAAATAGTGACAGTTTAACTTCTTCTTTACCAATCTGGATTCCTTCTATTTTTTTGTTTTGTCTGATTGCCGTGGCTAGGACTTCCAGTACTATGTTAAATAACAGTGGGGAGAGTGGGCATCCCTGTCTAGTTCCCGATCTCAGAGGAAAAGCTTTCAGCTTCTCGCTGTTCAATATAATGTTGGCTGTGGGTTTATCATAAATGGCCTTTATTATGTTGAGGTACTTGCCCTCTATTCCCATTTTGCTGAGAGTTTTTATCATGAATGGATGTTGAACTTTGTCAAATGCTTTTTCAGCATCTATGGAGATGATCATGTGGTTTTTGTCATTCCTTTTGTTGATGTGGTGGAGGATGTTGATGGACTTTTGAATGTTGTACCATCCTTGCATCCCTGGGATGAATCCCACTTGGTCATGGTGTACGATCCTTTTGATGTATTTTTTAATTCGGTTTGCTAATATTTTGTTGAGTATTTTTGCATCTACGTTCATCTGGGATATTGGTCTGTAGTTTTCTTTTTTGGTTGGCTCTTTGCCTGGTTTTGGTATTAGGGTAATGTTGGCTTCATAGAATGAGTTTGGGAGTATCCCCTCCTCTTCTATTTTTTGGAAAACTTTAAGGAGAATGGGTATTATGTCTTCCCTGTATGTCTGATAAAATTCCGAGGTGCATCCATCTGGCCCAGGGGTTTTGTTCTTTGGTAGTTTTTTTATTACCACTTCAATTTCGTTGCTGGTAATTGGTCTGTTTAGATTTTCTGTTTCTTTCTGGATCAGTCTTGAAAGGTTGTATTTTTCTAGGAAGTTGTCCATTTCTCCTCGGTTTCCTAGCTTGTTAGCATATAGGTTTTCATAGTACTCTCTAATAATTCTTTGTATTTCTGTGGGGTCCATCGTGATTTTTCCTTTCTCATTTCTGATTCTGTTGATGTGTGTTGACTCTCTTTTCCTCTTAAGTCTGGCTAGAGGCTTATCTTTTTTGTTTATTTTCTCAAAGAACCAGCTCTTGGTTTCATTGATTTTTGCTATTGTTTTATTCTTCTTAATTTTATTTATTTCTTCTCTGATCTTTATTATGTCCCTCCTTCTGCTGACCTTAGGCCTCAGTTGTTCTTCTTTTTCCAATTTCGATAATTGTGACATTAGACCATTCATTTGGGATTGTTCTTCCTTTTTTAAATATGCCTGGATTGCTATATACTTTCCTCTTAAGACTGCTTTTGCTGTGTCCCACAGTAGTTGGGGCTTTGTGTTGTTGTTGTCGTTTGTTTCCATATATTGCTGGATCTCCATTTTGATTTGGTCATTGATCCATTGATTATTTAGGAGTGTGTTGTTAAGCCTCCATGTGTTTGTGAGCCTTTTTGCTTTCTTTGTACAGTTTATTTCTAGTTTTATGCCTTTGTGGTCTGAAAAGTTGGTTGGTAGGATTTCAATCTTTTGGAATTTACTGAGGCTCTTATTGTGGCCTAGTATGTGGTCTATTCTGGATAATGTTCCATGTGCACTTGAGAAGAATGTGTATCCTGTTGCTTTTGGATGTAGAGTTCTGTAGATGTCTATTAGGTCTATCTGTTCTAGTGTGTTGTTCAGTGCCTCTGTGTCCTTATTTATTTTCTGTCTGGTGGATCTGTCCTTTGGAGTGAGTGGTGTGTTGAAGTCTCCTAGAATGAATGCATTGCATTCTGTTTCCTCCTTTAGTTCTGTTATTATTTGTTTCAGATATGCTGGTGTTCCTGTATTGGGTGCATATATATTTATAATGGTTATATCCTCTTGTTGGACTGAGCCCTTTATCATTATGTAATGTCCCTCTTTATCTTTTGTTACTTTCTTTATTTTGAAGTCTGTTTTGTCTGATACTAGAATTGTAACACCTGCTTTTTTCTCTCTGTTGTTTGCATGAAATATATTTTTCCATCCCTTGACTTTAAGTCTGTGCATGTCTTTGGGTTTAAGGTGAGTCTCTTTTAAGCAGCATATGGGTGGATCTTGCTTTTTTATCCATTCTATTACTCTGTGTCTTTTGATTGGTGCATTCAGTCCATTTACATTTAGGGTGATTATTGAAAGGTATGTACTTATTGCCATTGCAGGCTTTAAGTCTGTGGTTACCAAAGGTTCAGGGTTAGCTTCTTTACTATCTTACTGTCTAACTTAACTCACTTGTTGAGCTAGTATAAACACGGTCTGATGATTCTTTATTTCTCTCCCCTCTTATTCCTCCTCCTCCCTTCTTCATATGTTGGGTGTTTTGTTCTGTGATCTTTTTAGGAGTGCTCCCATCTAGAGAAGTCCCTGTAGGATTCTCTGTAGAGGTGGTTTGTGGGAGGCAAATTCCCTCAACTTTTGCTTGTCTGGGAATTGTTTAATCCCTCCTTCATATTTAAATGATAATCGTGCTGGATACGGTATTCTTGGTTCGAGGCCCTTCTGATTCATTGCATTAAGTATATCATGCCATTCTCTTCTGGCCTGTAGGGTTTCTGTTGAGAAGTCTGATGACAGCCTGATTGGTTTTCCTTTGTAGGTAACCTTTTTTTTTCTCTCTAGCTGCCTTTAAAATACTTTGTCCTTGTCTTTGATCTTTGCCATTTTACTTATTATGTGTCTTGGTGTTGCCCTCCTTGGATCCCTTGTCATGGGAGTTCTGTGTACCTCTGTGTTCTGAGAGGCCATTTCTTCCCATAGTTTGGGGAAGTTTTCAGCAATTATTTCTTCAAAGACACTTTCTATCCCTTTTTCTCTCTCTTCTTTTTCTGGTACCCCTATAATGCGGATATTGTTCCATTTTGATTGGTCACTCAGCTCTCTTAGAATTCTTTCATTCCTGGAGATCCTTTTATCTCTCTCTGCATCAGCTTCTCTGCGTTCCTGTTCTCTGTTTTCTAGTCCATTAATGGTCTCTTGCATCTCGCCCATTCTGTTTTGAAGTCCTTCCAGAGCTTGTTTTATTTCTGTATTCTCCTTCCTTAGTTCTTACATATTTCTCTCAAGTCCATCAGCATGGTTATGACATTTGTTTTGAATTCTTTTTCAGGAAGACTGGTTAAATCTATCTCCCCAGGTGCCTTCTCAGGGGAAGATGTAGCAGATGCCGAAGCTGTCTGGGTTAGTCTTGTCTGGATCATATTTTTTTGCCTTTTCATGTTGATAGGTGCTATTGACTGTCAGCTGGGAGGGCCAAACTTTTCACTTGCTACTGGCCTTTCTTTACTGGGACAACTGTGACCCCTAGTGGCTTGTGTTGGGTAATTGCGTGTAGACTGGGTCTTTGTGTCTTGCCCAGCCAGTATGGAGGAAGGTCCCTTGCTGAGGGCGTGGCCTGCCTTAGGCTGCTTCTCTGCTTTCGCAGTGCCTGGAGGGGTAATGGATGGGGGCTGTTTGGCTGTTTACCTCTGTGGGGGGTTTCAGAGCTGTTGCCCAGGGGGTTAGTGCGCCCGGTTTTCCCTGTAATTTCCAGCCACTGGACTGTGACCTGTGTTGTTTCTGTCCAGCTGTTACGTCCCTGTCCCTTTAAGACTTCCAAAAAGCACTCGCTTTTGTCACAGGGGCATCAGCTTCAGAACCCGCTCAGAGTTCTTGCTGCCCTGTTTCCCTAGTTTCCAGCCCTCCACGCATGCACTGTGTCTGCGCTCTGGTGTGGGTGGCTGGGGCTGGATGTTTAGCAGTCCTGGGCTCCCTCTCCCTCCCCGCTCTGACACCTCTCCTCCCACTGGGAGCTGGGGGAGGCGTGCTCGGCTCCCACCGGGCCAGGGGTTGTATCTTACCCCTTTCACCAGGCGCTGGGCTCTCGCACGTGTGGATGTAGTCAGGCTGTTGTCCTGTGTCTTCTGGTCTCTCTTTTAGGATTAGTTGTATTTGTTGTATTTTCAAAAATATGCATGTTTTTGGGAGGAGATTCCCACTGTCCTACTCACGCTGCCATGTTGGCTCTGCTCCCTATTTTTATATTTTTAAATTAAGATCTAACCGATGTATAACATTAGTTTCAAGAGTACAATGTGATTCCATATTTGTACACATTGTGAAATGATCACCACAGTAAGTCTAGCTAACATCCATCACACCTAATTACCATCTTTCTCCTTGTGATGAGAACTTTGAAGATCTACTCTCAGTAACTTTCAAATACACAATACAGTTTTATTAACTATAGTCACCATGCTGTACATGACATTCCCATGACTTTTTTTTTGACCTTTTTATTTTATAAATGAAGTTTATACCTTTTGACCACCTTCTAACCCACAGTTAGAAGTTCACATTATAAACTCTCTCTGGATGTTCAGAATAACCTCCCCAAGATAAACTAGATGCCAAGCCTGTTATTTGCTGAAACATGCCCCAGACTAATTTACCTAGCTTGGAGCTTATTTTGAGGGGGACCCCCCAACTCCTTCCTCCTACCAGCCTGCCACTACTCAGCCAGGGTCATGAAAACTAACCTTTTGGAAGTTGTCCTTTTATATATTTTGTAAATGTGGAAAAAGACAAAGTCAGAAACATGGACTTTGTCACAGTCCAGCCAATAAATACAGTGTATCTTTAGAAAAGTTACTTCATCTTCCTGAGCCTCTGGTCTCTCATAAGAAATAAGAAGAATTTGGTGCCATAGAAATGAAACTAATCTGTCTTCCTGTTGTAAATTCTAAAATCGAATGAATTGTCAGGTGTAAAGGAGTATTATTAACAGCAACAGAGGTACGTCACATAAAATTGGCTGATCTGTTAACAAGATCACCAGGATGAAGACCAATCTGTGAAAGCTCTAAGGGGACTTAGTCACTCCTGCCTCCCCAGCATCTGGAATACAGAAGGCAACCAATATATATTTTTTAGACTTAAGAATTATTAGAAACTCAAGTAAGAACACTCATTTCACCTCCAGCTGTCTCTATGCACTTGACTTCCAGAAAATTCTGAGAGGTCTGAACCACCAACAGGCATCCAATTGACCTGATCTTAGGGACTCAGGGCTGAACATCAACAAACTAGTTTGTTATTCCAGTCACTGTTTTTCTCATTTGAGGAAAGCTGCCATCTCTTTGATCATTAGATCAGAGCTACCAGTTTTAGCTTCAGCTCAAAAGATGGAATGGTAATCTTATTTTAACAATAGCATATGAAAAGTGATCTCATACTAAAGAAAGAAGTTCAAAGTGATGCCAAGAATAATGAAAACAAATAGGTTAATGCTTCAAGGCACTAATCTAAATTGAATACAGGGCGGAGCCTGGATATAGTCTGTCACTTAGTTAAGTGATAGTTTGCAACAACTAAAATAATAGCCCGAGGACACACAGCACAAATGCTTAAGTGCAAAATTCAGGCAAACTGGTTAAACCTGTACAAGATAGCCATGCTCATTAGCACTGAAGTGCCAGTGAGGAGCCCAGAGGCCACTATCTTTTATTCTCAGGGTATCCAGAGTCCTCTGTGATCTATGACTGTTCAAGCTGCTACCAGAGGCCTCTTCATCAAGGCTGAGATAGTCTGTAACATTGTTCCTATACTGGGCCCACTGGATTGCACCACGAGAGAACTCGAACACCTGAGAAGTCGTAAGCAAGCAGCCATCCGTATGGAGGCCATCTCTTGAGGAACGGTGGCCACCGTGGCCTACAGAGTGAGAGGGAGACAAACTGGAGAAAGCAATGGTGACAAGGTAAATATTGGAGTCCCAGAGAAAAAGAAGAAGATGAGGTCTCCAAGACGCCGGGAATGACAACAGTGGTACATACAGAGCCATCAGTCTAATCCCTGATAGACACAAAAAAGAACACCTATCTTGATAAAAGAACAAGGGCTTTCCATTTGCCCACCTGCAATCCTCCCCTCCAGCCAGACATAGAGCTATCTACTAAATAAAATTTCTGCTTGGGGCCAGTACCAACCCATTTTCCCTGCCTGTCCCTTACTTCCCTTCATCCAGATGGCCCACAGCTGGTTCCTTCCAGTAAAAAGAAAACAAAGCTTAGTAAACACCCACTGGAAACAGTTTTGAAATCACCATTTAGAATAGACTCTTTTTCTGATGTGTAATTCATACCTTGTATTTAGGTAAATGATTAAGAAACTGGAATTTGGAATCAATAGCCTTTTGCACTATGGGAATCGGTGTTCTTTGCAGAGGATGAGCTTCAGGTTCTAAATGAACTTCTGAGTGGGGCTGAGAGTTGTTAATGTAAACCAAGGAGAAAACCAATACTCCCACTGCCGTGATAACGGTGCAGGCCAAGAGACACACCAGGAAAACACTCATCAATGACCACTGCCTCTTCTTTTCCTACAAGAAATTATGAAACCATTATTCTGTTCTCTAGATGCACTAAAAATATTGCCTCCTTTCTCAATATGGTTTATTTTCTCTTTTATTTAAAAAAACACATTTGCAAGATAAACATACCCAGTAAAATGATACATGTGTAAATATTTGTGCAAATGAATACACACACACACAGACACACACACACAATATATACCTTATACCCTGCTGACATCCAAAAATAAAGACATGAGAATCTGGGGCACAGAATAAATTACTATAAAATTAAGTAGCTAGTTAAGTTTGTATATAAAATACATTCAAATTCAGCCAATTAGTCCCAATTTACCAGTTTCTTCACCTGAAAAATTAAAGAGGTTATAAAGAGTATTTTCTAAGAACATATGTTCTTAGAATGTTCCAGAATGTACATATGCATTTACATGCACAGGTACACCCATGGGAATAAGTAATAAACCAGTAAATGTCTGGCATGACAAGTCTGTCTCCCTCTCCCCTCACACCTTCATTTAAATAGCTTCATTGAACTCCCTTCCTTCCATGTATTCGTCTACCACGTCTGAGCACAATTTCTATAGGCATTTCTGTTACTATTCCCTGGTTTCACATCACAATATATGCTAAAAAAAAAAAAAACCAGTATTATTTCTGTTACAATCTATGTAATTCTGAGTTACAATCCATGTTACTGAAAGTTGCCAACAGGATATATTCTCTAAACTTTTAACTAATTTGCTCTTATTCCTCTGACCACTAAAATGACGTTCATAAACACTGATGTCAAGACCTTCTGTTCCATTGACCTTCAAGTTCCTGGCCTTTGCCTCTGAGCAGGCCTATCTTTGATAACCAATAACCCTAACTAACATTGACATTCTTAGTACTTTAACATTTCCTTACATGGCATATTTTGTACAACATTATTATTTATCAACATATTCAGTTTAACATTATATGAGGGTATTGAACAATAAATAACTCATTAATATATGAGCTACTATGAGCAACAATTCATAAAGAGTTAGGCCATTAAAAAGCAATAAGAGGTATGAGTTAAAAGTTTATGGGAGAGAAGGCAAATCAGGACATGTTCAGAGCAGGAGATGCCACCTTTCTGAAGAGGGTCACTTGAGGAAAGCTGGTCTAGAGAGGGATTCTTCTCTGAGTTCTGCACAGAGGTTTTTGAGGGAACTAATCTCAAGATGTAAATCCCCACCTTACCATTCTGGAGATGGTGTTCATCTTTCCCGCATGCAAACCATTCTGTGTGTTAGGGTGCAGGCTTCCGAGGCTTCCCCAGAGAACAAACTACACAGGCATAGAGATGTAAATTCAAGCAAAGTCTTTATTCAGCCAACTAGTTGGGGTCCAAGTCAGCCCCGACGCAGCGGGTCTCAACAAGGACCCCGAGCACTCTGAGCCAAGGGTTTATATAGCAATTTCAAAGCACTTAACTCATAGCAATTTTCTATAACTATACATTATTCTTGCAAGACATATATCCTGGGGTTAAGCAAGGGCAGGGTAAGACTACTCCTCAATGGTTAGGGAGGTTCTGCACGATAAGCTTGGTATGTAAGATTTACTGACCAAGGTTAGCTGACCAAGGGTCACAGCTGCCCACCACCCGGTGCTCATGATTAACTTGTTTTTCAAGGCCTTACCCAGGCCCAGGGTTTGTTTTTTTTTTTTTTTTCCTCTGAGTCACACTCTCAGAAAATGGTTTCTAGGTTTCTAAGATGGCTATGCTTATGTTAATTTACTAATCTTACTAACGCTTAGATTCTACATTTCCCCACTTTCCTTTGACCATTCCAATCATGGAATGTTTGTTTCTTCCTGCTGTGTGAGTGAATGATACTGCGGTCTCAGCATTAGCACCTGAACAGCACTCACTCTTTCCCTAACAAAGGCTATTAGCCGGTTTAAGATACAGGGACCTAAAGTGAGAAGCAGTATAAAAATAAGCAAGGGCCCTGCCAGGGTGGATATCAGGGTTGTAAACCATGGGGATTTAGTAAACTAGGATTCAAATAGCCCTTGGCAGGCCTCTCGCTCTCTCTTCCTTTGATCTGGTCTCTCTCTAAGTTTAGACATTGAATCTCTTACTATTCCGGAATGGTCTGCTGTTAAGGTTTAGCTAAGTTTTATTAGTTCTTTTTCCTGACTCTTAACGCTCTCTGCACTCCTTTACATTTCCCCCCTTTTCTTGATTAGACTGTGGAATCTTCCACAGCGGCATCTGGGTCCTGATACCTTTGACGAAGGACTAAGAGTTGGACAGTGTCAATTCTTTCCTGCACAAACTTAACAAGCCTGTTAATTATGCACGGGCCAATAGTAAACAGCAACAGCAGGATAACGAGCGGCCCCGCAACGGCGGAGAGAAGGGTAGCAAACCAAGGCTTGTATTTGAACCAAGACTCAAACCAGCCTTCGCTACTTTCATATTCTTTACGCCTCTTCTCTAAATCTTTTTTCAGTTTGGCCAAGGAATCTCTGACTGCACCTGTTTTGTCTACATAGAAACAGCACTCTTCTCTTAAGGCTGCGCATAACCCACCTTCCTTTAAGAACAAGAGGTCCAGGCCTCTTCGGTTCTGTAGGACCACCTCGGACAAGGAGGTGAGGGATTGCTCTAGGTCTGATATTGTCTGTCGGAGTTGTTCTAGGTCTCTGTCGATTGCCAGCCTCAGGGCTGTGAGCCCCTTTTCTCGAGTTACAAGGGCTGCAACCCCCGTGCTTGCCCCTGCCATCCCTAGGGTGAAGAGGGTTCCAATGGTCAGGGCGGTAACAACCTCCCTCTTGCTCCGGTGGGGGCTCAGCCTTTCTTCCCAATAAGAAAGGAGAGATTCATGAGAATGATACATTAGGCGAGGTAGAAGGGCCACCAGCACACAAAACTCACTGTTAGCATTGAACACAGAGGTGGATAGGGCCGGAGTGAGGCCTGTCTTTGAGCAGAGCCACCAGCCCGAGGAGGGTATAATCCACTTTCCCTGCTCCCACGTAGTGTTATTATAGGAGGAGCATAACTGGCTCTGGGTCGTCGGGACTGTGCCTACACACGTACCAACGACTGAGACTTGAGCGATTGTAAGTCCCCACGGTCTCCCGTCCCAGTAAGTGGGATGGGAGTTGTTGATAGTGTAGGAGCCATTTATCCCAATTGCCTCATAGAAGGGGGGTGAACCTGGGTAGCATAGCCAACAGGGATCGGTGAGGGAGGAAGTGGTGTGGTTAAGAGTCTCTACAACTGCCTGCACCATTTCCCACATGGGATTATCTAACCCGGAGGGGGTGTGCTGGGCCCATAACCCAGAGGTCGATGGACTCGGTCCTCTCGTGGGCTCTGGAGCAAGCGTTCTGGTCGGCATTTTCTCATCCTTTTTGCTCAGGCCCTTGTCCTGGATTGAAGGTTTCTGGGGATTTATAACCGAGTTGGGACCTACGGCAGCGGTGGGAGTTGACACGGTTAATTTAATGATGAGGGTCGAGCCAGCATGCCCCCCATATTTATAATACACTATTCCCCACGCTAGTCCATTTATCCAGCGCGATACCTCAGTGTTTTTGCCTGTCTCGGTGAATTGAACTCTTACCCAATCCTGGTCCGTTTTGTCACAAGCCTTGGTTTTGTAAAGGGTCATAGGCTGGTGACGAGGGATGCCCTTGTTGACATAAGTAAATTTGACAGAATCGATTTTTGTAACTGTCCATCTCCAATCCCCATCGTTCGAGGTTACACAGTCCCAGCTGGCACAAAAGAAGTCATGCCCCCCCCCACAGTGCCTTCCTTTACCTGTTCCTGGGCAAGCATAAAACCCATGGGAGCGAGCCAAATTTGGAGGGATGGATCGGTAAACGGGGTTGATCTGTCGAAAGCAGAAATACAGGTCAGGCCACCAGGTTCCGATTGGCGCACTGTGTTGTGTGGAGTTGATGACTTCCCCATTGTCACTATCAATCAGCATCCAGGTCAGGTTCCTTGGTTGATGGGGGTTGGTGCCTCTGATCCCCACAGATGTGGCTCTCATGAAGATCCATACTAAGGAGCTTATTAGCAGGATCTCTTTCATCTTCGGCTTAAGTGTAGTTTTAGGGGATTGGCAGGATGCTGCTGCACCTTCCACTTTTCCTTACAGGCCCCTGGGTCTTTATGAGGCAGGACTTTTCGAACGTGGGTGTGGTGTACCCAGGGAGCGATACCATCAACCTTGAGAGCAGTGGGGGTGGTAAACAATACAACATAAGGTCCTTTCCACCTGGGCTCGAGAGTCTTCACTTGATGTCTTTTGACCCATACTATATCCCCTGGGACTATGCCATGTTCCGGGCTCGGAATTTTCCCGCCCTCATAATATGCTCTGATCAGGGGCCAGATTTCTTGCTGCACTTTAGCAAGAACTTGCAACACATTCAGATAGTCAGGGGCCGGGTCCTCTGCATCGGGAAGCTGCACTCGTCGAGTTATAGGTGGAGGGGCCCCATACATTATCTCAAATGGAGTTAAACCATGTACATAGGGGGAGTTCCGAGCGCGGAAGATGGCTAAGGGAAGGAGAGTCACCCAGTCCCCACCAGTCTCCAATACCAATTTAGAAAGGGTCTCTTTCAAGGTCCGATTCATTCTCTCTACCTGCCCAGAGCTTTGTGGGTTATAAGCACAATGTAACTTCCAATCTACTCCCAAAGCTAGGGCTAGTCCTTGCAGGACTTTGCTAATGAAAGCCGGGCCGTTATCGGAACCTATTGCTTCAGGGACCCCATATCTGGGGATGATTTCTTCAATTAATCTTTTTGCTACTACCTGGCTAGTCTCATGCTTGGTTGGAAAGGCCTCCACCCACCCAGAAAAAGTATCTACCATAACTAGCAAATACCTGTATCCATACTTCCCTGGTTTTATTTCGGTGAAGTCTATTTCCCAATTCCTCCCTGGAGCCCTCCCCCTTTCCCGGGTACCTGCTGGGTGCAGCCCTCTTGGGGCTGGTCTTAGCATTGCACAGCTACTGCATTCTTTCATGATCTGGCAAGTCACCTCATTCTGGTGGGGAAACACCAACTGCGCAGACTGGAAAAGGCTGAGCAGTTTTTTTCCACCTAGATGGGTGGACTTATGCAGATTAGCAAGCAGGTACTGTCCTAATGCTTCTGGCAAGATCAATCTACCCTCCTGGTCCCTACCCCAATGTCCCTCTCCAAACACTTCCCCCGGGACTTGTTTCCTAATCCACTCAAGATCTTGAGGGGAATACTCAGGTTTGGGCGGCAGTGCAGGCAGTTCAGGTATGGGTATTTCGAGGGCCGCAAGCACAAGAGAGTCCGAGAGGGCTGCCCTTTTAGCTTCTGCATCTGCATGGCTGTTGCCGATGGCCTCGGGTGTCTTCTTTGATTGGTGGCCCGGTACATGTATAACTGCTACTGCTTTAGGTTTTTCGACAGCAGCTAATAGTCTTTGGACTTCTTGCAGATTCCTCAGTCCCTTCCCTTCCGCGGAACGGAATCCTCTTTCTCGGTAGATGGCACCATGGATATGGACAGTGCCAAAGGCGTATCTGCTATCTGTGTAAATGTTGGCCCGCTTTCCTTCTGCTCTTTCCAGGGCCTCAGCGAGAGCAATAAGTTCCGCCTTCTGTGCTGAGGTGCCAGGGGGCAGAGCTGTGCTCCAGACAACTTCCCCATCGTGGGTTACTACTGCTGCCCCTGCTCTCCTGACCCCCTCCTGCACAAAGCTGCTCCCATCCGTATACCAATTTAGCTCACAGTTCAGTAACGGTGTGTCTTTCAGGTCTGCTCGCACCTGGATAATTTCGGAAAGGATATCTCTACAGTCATGGATGGGGGTCGTCAGATCTGGGTCCGGCAGAAGGGTGGCAGGATTTAGGGTTACCGGGTCAGAAAAGGTGATTCGGGGAGAATCTAGTAGGAGCCCTTGATAGTGGGTGAGTCTTGCGTTCGTCATCCATTTGCCTGGAGGATGCTTGAGGATCCCCTCCACGGTATGTGGGGCTGTTATTCTCAGATTTTGGCCAAAAGTCAGCTTGTCTGCCTCTTTTACCAGTAGAGCGATGGCTGCTAGGATACGCAGACAAGGTGGCCACCCGGAGGCCACTGGGTCTAGCCGCTTGGACAAATAAGCCACAGGTCTCTTCCACGGGCCCAGCTGCTGAGCCAGAACTCCTTTAGCTACTCCCTTCTTTTCATCTACAAACAGGATAAAGGGTTTTTCTGGGTCTGGCAGAGATAGGGCGGGGGCCCGGAGGAGAGCTTCTTTTAATCTGTCAAACGCCTCTTGTTGTTCCTGCATCCATTGCCAGCCCGGCCCTTCTTTGGTTGCTTCATATAGTGGTCGGGCTATTTCTGCGTACCCTGGAATCCAGAGCCTGCAAAACCCGGCTGAGCCAAGAAATTCTCTCACTCCCCGGGGTGAGGAAGGGATGGGGATAGCCAGGACAGTTTGCTTCATGGCCTGTGTTAGCCACCTGGCCCCATTAGATACTGTGTACCCCAAGTAGACTACTGACCTCTGACAGATGTGGGCTTTCTTGGCGCTGGCTCGATATCCCAGTTCACCTAGTTCAGCCAGCAAGTTCCCTGTGGCTTCTTCGCATTCTTCACGGGTTTCTGTGGCCAGCAACAGGTCATCTACATACTGCAACAACGTCACGTGGGGGTGGCTCCTGCGAAAGGGCTCCAAGTCCTGGCTTAGGGCTTCATTGAATAAGGTGGGAGAGTTCTTGAAGCCCTGAGGCAGTCTAGTCCAGGTAAGCTGCCCTTTTCTTCCTCCCCCTGGCTCTTGCCACTCAAAGGCAAACAAAGGCTGACTAACTTCAGAGAGTGGAATACTAAAGAAGGCATCTTTCAGGTCCAGAGTAGTATACCACACATGCATGGGTGGCAGGTGGCTGAGTAAGGTGTAAGGGTTAGGCACTGTAGGATGGATGTCTTCTACCCTCTCATTGACTTTCCGCAAGTCTTGCACTGGCCTATAATCTTTACTGCCAGGCTTCCTCACTGGAAGCAGAGGCGTATTCCATGCAGATTGGCAGGTCTTAAGGATTCCTGTCTCTAACAGTCTATGGATATGGGGTGCTATCCCTTTCCTAGCCTCTTCTGGCATTGGATATTGCCGGACCCGGATGGGTAGAGCTGCGGCTTTGAGTTGAACAACAACCGGGGATAGGTGTTTAGCGAGACCAATTCCTCCGGTCTCAGCCCATGCGGAAGGGAACTTCTGTACCCAAGAGTCTATCTCTCCCTGGCCCCCCTTTTCTTGATCCGCCTGAAACAGACGATGTTCATCGGCCAGGGAAAGAGTTAACACATGCGCCGGTTGTAGGGGCTGCCCTTCTTTGTCCATGATTTTTATCCCTTCAGGTTCAAAATGAATGCGAGCCCTGACCTTGGTTAATAAGTCTCTGCCCAGCAACGGTGCGGGGCTTTCAGGTACGACCAGGAATGAGTGAGAGACCTGATGCCTTCCTAGGTCCACTTTTCTGTTAGTAGTCCAGGCACATTTCCTGGACCCTGTCGCTCCCTGGACTATACTTGTGCGTCCTGGGTTTAGGGGGCCGTGGGCCTGGTTGAGAACTGAATACTGTGCCCCAGTATCTACCATAAACCCAATGGGAGTCCCCTCCACACACAGGGTTACCCAGGACTCGGGGAGGGGTGCCGAGCCCCGTCTCCGTCAATCCTCCTCTCCTAGGTGCAGGGTCTTAACAGGGTTCCCTCTCCCTTGTTCCCTCCTTTGGGGGCACTCCCTCTTCCAATGTCCATATTTCTTACACAGGGCGCACTGATCTTGTCCTAGTCGGGATTGACGGGGTCCTGTTCCTTGAGGTGGCCTAGGGCCTTCCTTCACTCCGGCCAGGAATATCCTGGCCATCTCTTCCCTCTGCTTCTTGTTCTCCCTTTTCTGAAATTCCCTGTCTTCCTTCCTATTTTTCTCCTGCATTACCCATTTCTCTTTCCTCAGCCTTTCTTCTCTATCTTCCGGAGTTTCTCTAGCATTGAAGACCTTCTCTGCCTGCTGCAGCAGCTCTCTAAATAGAGATCTCCCCTAGGTCCTCCCGCTTGTGGAGTTTTCTCCGGATATCGGGGGCTGCCTGGTTAATGAATGAGAGGACTACAGCTGACCTATGTTCCTCTGCTTCTGGGTTTATGGGGGTATACTGCCGGTAAGCATCAAACAGCCTTTCCAGATACGCGGCTGGGCTTTCCATTTCCCCCTGAACAATAGTTTTTACCTTAGCCAAGTTAGTGGGCCGTCTGGCGGCCGCCCGGAGACCGGTCATCAGAGTCTGGCGGTAGACCCGGAGACGCTCCCTACCTTCTGCAGTTCCGAAGTCCCAATCTGGGCGCGTAAGTGGGAACGCCTCGTCGATGATGGGCTGGAGGGTAGTGGGTCTTCCATTTTCTCCGAGGACATTTTTCCTGGCTTCATTGAGGATACGCTCTCGTTCTTCAGTTGTGAAGAGAGTGCGGAGTAATTGCTGGCAGTCGTCCCATGTGGGACGATGGGTAAACATAATGGACTCCACTAAACCTATAAGACACTTGGGGTCCTCTGAGAAGGGAGGATTCTGAGTCCTCCAATTATAAAGGTCACTAGATGAAAAGGGCCAATATTGATATTGCTGAGCAATGCCGGTACCGATGGCACGCACAGGCAGAACTGGCACTGCTCCTTCTGAGGTGGAGGAGGGAGCCTCCCCTTCTTGTTCCCTGGCCCCTCTAGACCTTAGCTGCATTCCTCCAGTTCTACCTGGCGCCCAGCGTGGGGCCAGGGCGGGGGAGTGTGAGGAAGCTCTTTCCGGCCTCCCGCCTCCCTCTGCTGAAGAATCTGGGGAAGCTGCAGCCGCCTGGTTCCCGCTGGATTCCCTAGCCGCATTTTCTATCCCCTCAGCAGCTTCACCCCTCTCCTCTGCATACGGGGGTGGCTGCTCAATCGGCGGGAGGGGGTAAAGAGGAGAACTGTCGGGGAGGACAGGCGGCGCACTTGGGCGCACAGGATTTCTGGCCCTGCGATCAGAGGGCTTTGATTTTTCCTGGGCAACTAGGACGGAGGTCTTTTGTGGGTCAGTATGAGGTTTCTCCACCAAAAAGGGCTCCAACCAGGAAGGGGGATTCTCGGCCAAATTTTCCCAGACAAGAATATAGGGAAGTTGGTCAGGGTGGCCCTCAGGACCTGGCCGGGAGATAATGGCTTTAATCTTGCCAATAAGGTCCAAAGAAAGAGACCCCTGGGCCGGCCAGCCTACTCCGAAGGAAGGCCACTCGACTGAGCAAAAGGTGTCGAGCTTACCCTTCTTGATGCCAAGGCTCATACTTAAGGCCTGTTCCTTGACTTTGGGGAAATGGGAGAGGATCAGACTCTTAGGAGTAGCCTGAGTCTGACCCATGGTGAGAAAGAAGAAGAAAAAAGAATATGAGGGAGACAAAGGTGAAGGATGAAGATGCCACTTCAAACAAAATGACTGTTGTATGTGCTTATAAACGAGTGCCTGTCGTTGCACAGTTTTTCTTCCGCGGGGGACGCGAATTTATCTGGGATTCGCAGCTGTGACCCCCTTATCCTGTCACGGGAGTCTTCTAGCGGCGGGCGCCCTAATGGCTCTTAATTGCCCGACCCGTGCCCGCAGGAAATGATGTAGTGGCAGAAAGGAGGAACAGACAAACAAAATGACTGTTGTATGTGCTTGTGAACGAGTGCCTGTCGTTGCACAGTTTTTCTTCCGCGGGGGACGCGAATTTATCTGGGATTCGCGGCTGTGACCCCCTTATCCTGTCACGGGAGTCTTCTAGCGGCGGGCGCCCTAATGGCTCTTAATTGCCCGACCCGTGCCCGCGGGGAATGATATAGTGGCAGAAAGGAGGAACGGAGAGAGCAGGAGAACCTTAGAACAAGGAAACTTAAAATGAGAAGTGCAAAAAGAAATATAAACCAAAACCAAAACACAGTAAAACAATCAATGATAACACCAAACATACACACCACATCTGATCGCACTCGTTCGGACCGGTCCTTCTCTCACTCTGGTGCGCACCACACTCACCACTTTCAGGGTCCTCAAAAACTCTCGTAATTCTCCCGAAGGGCGTCCACTCGGACTGCCGCAGGGTGACGAGCTCGATCTTTTCCTCCTCGGGTGCCAGTTTTCTGCCGATCGGATTTGCCTTCCTAAGGCCGAGTCACTCGGACCCTAGGGCCAGGATTGGTTACCTGGACTTTTACCCAGGGTCACTAACCTGGGGGCCGGGACTACCAGCCCGGACTTCCTCACTCGGGACCACTAACCCGAGACCATACACGGGATGGCGACTCCCGCTTTATAATGGATTTATGCAGACACGAGGGGGCGACCCTCGAATTACACTGCCCCATCCGGACAATTAGACCTTGCCTCCAGCTGTCCTTTGTTCTCAGGGAAGCCGCTCGAATCCCGGACGAGCCCCCAAATGTTAGGGTGCAGGCTTCCGAGGCTTCCCCAGAGAACAAACTACACAGGCATAGAGATGTAAATTCAAGCAAAGTCTTTATTCAGCCAACTAGTTGGGGTCCAAGTCAGCCCCGACGCAGCGGGTCTCAACAAGGACCCCGAGCACTCTGAGCCAAGGGTTTATATAGCAATTTCAAAGCACTTAACTCATAGCAATTTTCTATAACTATACATTATTCTTGCAAGACATATATCCTGGGGTTAAGCAAGGGCAGGGTAAGACTACTCCTCAATGGTTAGGGAGGTTCTGCACGATAAGCTTGGTATGTAAGATTTACTGACCAAGGTTAGCTGACCAAGGGTCACAGCTGCCCACCACCCGGTGCTCATGATTAACTTGTTTTTCAAGGCCTTACCCAGGCCCAGGGTTTGTTTTTTTTTTTTTTTTCCTCTGAGTCACACTCTCAGAAAATGGTTTCTAGGTTTCTAAGATGGCTATGCTTATGTTAATTTACTAATCTTACTAACGCTTAGATTCTACATTTCCCCACTTTCCTTTGACCATTCCAATCATGGAATGTTTGTTTCTTCCTGCTGTGTGAGTGAATGATACTGCGGTCTCAGCATTAGCACCTGAACAGCACTCACTCTTTCCCTAACAAAGGCTATTAGCCGGTTTAAGATACAGGGACCTAAAGTGAGAAGCAGTATAAAAATAAGCAAGGGCCCTGCCAGGGTGGATATCAGGGTTGTAAACCATGGGGATTTAGTAAACTAGGATTCAAATAGCCCTTGGCAGGCCTCTCGCTCTCTCTTCCTTTGATCTGGTCTCTCTCTAAGTTTAGACATTGAATCTCTTACTATTCCGGAATGGTCTGCTGTTAAGGTTTAGCTAAGTTTTATTAGTTCTTTTTCCTGACTCTTAACGCTCTCTGCACTCCTTTACACTGTGTTGCACCTTTATGTGTTTCAAATGCTGAGGTGTCCATCTGCAAAAAGGTGCAAACAATTCACTGAAAAAGAAAAGGTAGGGAAATGTAGCTCTAGCAAATGGGGTGATCCCTGAGAGGAGAATGATAGTTCTTAATTAAGCAAGGCAGAACTTTAGATAGAGCTGAAAGTTAAGGAAATGAAATAAGGAAGCTATCTCTTAAACCATAATCTTGGTTTAAAAGAAACCTAGAAAAAATTGCCAAATTAGAGACCAATAAAACACTTTCTTTGGTCTCCAACTCTTTGCCCACTGATGACGAATACAAAGATAATATCTAATGTTCAACTCCTTCTCTTACTATGTGCCAGGCACTACAATATGTACTTTACATACATTATGTGATGAAATCCCCCCAGTGATCCTATCAGGTACCATGATTCTTCCCATTTTGTAGATTAGGAAATAGGCATGAAGAGATACAGTAACTGTTCATGTCAGTTTTAGTGTCAGTTAGTTTTAGTGTCAGAGAAAAGCACCCTTTATCAGGACTCTTCCATGACACCAGCTTTCTGCAGTTCGATGGTGTTTAGTCAGTAAAACCTGTTTTCACCCAAAACAGGCCTGCCTCTAGTGTGACTAACTTTCCCATGTGTTTATTAAATAATTTCATTACCTGTAAAGTTAAATCATTTAAACTTCGCTTGTATCCTATTTCCTGGGGATGAGTGGTAGAGGGAACAGTCTAAAAGCTACTACTATAATCCACAGTCATTCTTCCTTCTTTCCTGCCTTGCCTACCTGTATTCCTTCCATAAACATGGCTGAATGGCTACCATCTCCCAGACTGACTGCCACTCCTATACAACATTAAGAGGGCTTTGAATAGCTTATAATCTAGTAGCGGAAACAGAAAGCAAATAATTCCCAAAGAAGTACGTACAAGGTCCTAAGAGGACAGAGAATAGAGTAATTGTGTCTGAGATGGGAAGAAAAAGGCAAAACTTCTCTCAAGTCATAATTCTGAGCTGAGCCTTTGAGTCCCAGCACAGCTTCACTACGTAACCGCACCTAGTAAGCAGCTCTGGAACAGACCATGTGGTAAAAATGCAGACACTACCTGGGTCAGGCAGGTCAAGCTTTGTCAAGGCTATGGGTTAATCTATGCTCATGAGATAAAGAACTGACTTTGTGACCTTCTTACCATATCTCATCAAATCTAAGACACATCACTGCATCATATCAGTGTAGCTACTTTTTCCACAAAGACCTGATATTTAAATGTATGGCATTGATTTTGAGGTAGTAAAATATTTAAAGTAATTGTTTATCTGTGGGGCCCATAAGGTGATTTCCCCATCTTGTTATCAGGGCACCATAAAACATAATTTTCCTTGTGCATTTGCTAGGAAATGATTCCACATCTTAACATCTCTGAAAATGGAATGTGATTTACAATCAGTGGTCTCTAAGACTCAACGAAATATCCTATGCCTCTTTTCCTTGGTTTTATCAGCAAACGGCACTATATGAATCTTCAAAGCAAGTTTAGCACAATTTTATATTTCCTTGTCCATCTTCCTTGGAAGTATGAAAACACAGCCCTCTCTCACCAGCATTGGCTGGAAGCTATGTTTAGCATTTATTTAAATGGAAAAACAAATCATCAACCAAATGATACTAAAACTCACTTCAGCACTAAATCAAAGAATTCACCTGGATGAGGTCCTTTTGATCTTTGCAGGTAAGAAACCAGAGAACCAGAAAGGCTAAGAATTCTTCCCAAAGTAACATAGTGAGTCAATGGCAAAGCTGAAACAAATGTCCAGCTTTCCCACTTTCAGCCAGAGCTTTTCCAACAAGTTCTGTTTGCTGCAAGAGAACCTCATGCCTTCAATATACATGTAAACACTTTGAGGTAAACTGAAGCAGGCCAGCTAAAAGCAAGAATATTAAAAAGACCATTTTAAGGCATGTGAATGTAACTCCATGGTGTAGCCCAGAGAACCCCCAGTAATGGATATGCCAGCCATTCACATAGCCCTCAGAAATGAAGCAGTTTCTGTTAGGCCACAAATGCATGGCAGCCTGGGAAGGAAATAGGCAGAGTTGTAAAGTGAACCAGATTCCACAAATAGCAGCCAAATCACCAAGCAGGTGACCCATTTATATTCCTTTTTAACACACATCTAATCTCGCATCTAATAATCAGTTTTCAACAAGAACAATACTATTTATATGTTGTGACCAAAGATAAACATGGGTTAATGCCTCAAAATTGGGAAGAACAGTTAACAAATGCATGCTAAATCTTGATTATTGCAAAAGAGAAAAATAATGATTTTATCGCAGAGTGCTCCCAAACACCACCCTAGTCAAGTGATTAAAGTCAGCATCATCAATAGTACATACTAACATCATGTACCCTCCAATATGATGCACCAAAAATGGAAGATCTATGACCTCCAGTCTATGGTGGCCTTCCCAATAACATATGACCTCAATCTAGTTTGAGCAAACACCAAACATTTTACAAAATTACTAACCAGTCAATGCTGAGTCTTTAAAGGCAACAACGTCATAAAAGATTAGGGAAGACAGGAATGTCACAGATTGAAAGAGACATGACAACTAAATGGATTGATTCCTGACACAGAAAAATGACATTATAGGAAAAGCTAGTGAAAGCTGAATAAGATCTGTACTTTGGTTAATAGTATTGGGCCAGATTCTTATAGTTGTTCTACAGTTATGTAGATATTAATATAAGGAGAAGCTTGAAAAAAGGCATTCAGGGAAATATTTTTGCAACTCTAAGGTCTACAGTGTAAAATTACCTCAAAATAAAAAGAGAAGGAAGGAGAAAACGAAATATATTTATACTCTCTCTAGACCTTATTTCCACTTAGGTATGCTGCCAAATTTATTCTCTTTTTATTGAAGTATAGTTGATATACAATCTTTTATTGGTTTCAAGTATACAACACAGTGGTTCAACAGTTACCCACATTATTAAATCCTCACCCAAACTAGTGCAGTTATTATCTGTCCACACAGGAAAATATTACAGAACCACTGGCTATATTCTCCATGCTGCCTTACATCCTGTGGCCAACTTATATTATGATTGAGAGTTTTGTGCCCCTTTATCCCCCTCACCCTCCACAACCACCCACTCCGACCCCTCCCGCACGGTAACCACCAGTCACTTCTCAGTGTCTATGAGTCTACTGATGTTTTGTTCATTTTGTTTTTTGTTTTGTTTCTATATTCCACAAATAAGTAAAATCATGTATATTCCACAAATACAGTAAAACCATCTATCTCTACCTGGTTTATCTCATTTAGCATAATACCTTCTAGGTCCATTCATGTTGTCACAAATGGCAGGATTTTTCTTTATTATGGCCGAATAATATTCCATTGTGTAAATATACCATCTCCAATTTGTTCTTTGAAATATTTATCTCTATCAGAAGGACTAGGAGCATACTAATAATAGGTTGGCAAGTGTTAAGAGCTGCTGACTGAAACATTTATCAAAGGGATAAACAATATATAAAGATATAACTTTTCATTAATGATCTGAGTTTATTCTCCTGGAATACATCCAATCACAAAAGAATACTGTTTTCCTTACAAAAAACTGAGCCAGACAAGACAAAGAGATAAAAGCCATCCAAATTCATAAAGAATAAGTTTAACTGTCACTATTGGCAGATTACATGATATTATACATTGAAAACCCTAAAGACTCCACCAAAAAACTATTAGAACTAATAACTGGATTCAGCAAAGTTGCAGGATACAAAACTAATACACAGAAATCTGTAACAGAAAGAGATATCAGTAAAACAATTTCATTTATAATTGGATTAAAAAGAATAAAATACCTAGGAATGTAAATTGGTACAACCACTGTGGAAAGCAGTATGGAGGATCCTCAAAACACTAAAAATAGAAATACCATTTTGATCCAGTAATTCCAATTCTAGGAACTTACCCTAGAAATCCCTAATTTGAAAAGACAGGCATTCCTATGTTTATCACTGCATTATTTACAATAGCCAAGATATGGAAGCAACCTAAGTGTCCATCAATAGATGAATGGATAAAGAAGATGTGGTACATATACACAATGGAATATTATTCAGCCATAAGAAAAACAGAAATCCTGCCATTTGCAACTACATGGGTAGAGTTAGAGGGTTTTATGTTCAGTGAGATAAGCCAGGTGGAAAAAGACAAATACCGTATGATTTCACTTATTTTGGAATCTAAAAACAAAGCAAAATAGAATGAATAAAATAGCAGCAGACTCATAGACACTGAGAAGTGACTAGTGGTTACTAGGTGGGAGAGGTTGGGGTGGGTGGATGGGGAGGGCAAGGGGAATAAAGGTGAACAAAAATTCTCAGTCATAACATAAGCTGGTCACAGGGATAGTACCACAGCATGGAGAATACAGTCAATGATTCTGTAACATCTTTCTAGGTTGACAGTAACTGCACTAGCGGGGGTGAGAATTTAATAATATGGGTAATCCACTGTGTTGTATATTTGAAACCAATATAAGATTGCATATCAAAGATACTTCAATTAAAAAAGAAAAATTTATAAAAAAAGAAAAACCGAGCCAACTAGATCCTTTCCTTATGTCATGCTGGTAGGGGAGAAAAGACAGTGCCTCTGTGTTCCAAAAAGAACATTTCCCCAGCTTTCCCTGTTGCTACAGTATTTGTCTTCTGTAGTCACTCAGGTGAAAAAGGCTCATAAGACAAGGTTGGGCAATTCTTTCTGATTACTTGCTTCAAAAAGTCTGCCAGTAACAAGGTTGATCAGCGCACTCATTATACAAATGTTTTTTATCTGTTGGTCAACTTTTGGATGACCACTGGGTATCAGAGATGCATGAGAATGTACTATATGCCAGACACTGTGTAGAGTTACCAATAGCATAAAAGACACACCATTGACTCAAAGACTTCAATGTAATGATTCATTCCAGCTACAAATACACAAGGAAAATTAAGCAGGAAAAACATTATGTTTTATAGTATCCTAATATCAAGATGAGGAAATCACCTTATTGGCCCCACAGATAAAACTTGAACAATTATTTTCAGTATCTTATCATCTCAAAATCAATGCCATATATTTAAATCCCAGACCTTTGTGGGAAAAGTCAATATATATTCCCTGCTACCATACCCCATCATTATCCATTCCAGAATGTTCTCAGGAAGAACTCTAATACTACAGGTGTTACATGGGTATGGCCTTCTAAAATAAGTGTCAGAGAATGATGGGAAGGAACTCCAAACTTGTGAAGTTAAGAAAATTAAAATACTCTATTCATTCAGCTCTACATGGCAGTCTGACCTTGGACTAGTTCCTTAAACTGCCTGTCAGTTTCCTCATCTGTATAAAATTAAGGCTCAGTTTTATACATGATTTTATATATCTAGCTCTACCCAACTGAATTAGGGATATAATTGTTTTGAGAAATACTGTAAAACTGCTAGCTTCCCAACATTTCTATTTTTTCAAGATTCCACTGACATATAATTTCAACATTCTATACTGAACATATATTCAATATTCTAGCTATTTGTTCCTCAAAATAAGTGCTTCAAATGTAATTTATAGTGCCAATATAATAGCATATTAGCAGAGAACGGTAACTCCAGAAAAGTTCCTAAGTGATCATATGAACAACATCAGCTAAGTCCATCCACTCTTATATGCTTATCTAGTATCCAGACTGGTTTCTAATACAATTCTTTGCTATGAGGAACAAGAATTCCTTGTTCTGTGGTAGAAAGTTATGACTGTCTCATGGCAGGAAAAATTCAGGATCTGTACATACTGTTGGCTCCAGAAAGCAAAACTTTCAAGAGTGTCAGCACAAAGGAGGCTCTCAAGGGCCCCTACAAGCCAGACAGTGATAATTTTGAGCTTCAAATAATAGTTTTAGCTTGGTTAACTGGAATATACTGAACCCATAAAAGGTTCTAACTAGGTAAGTGCCATTAGATTCTCACAGGATATAAGGAATGATACTCAAAGGATAAAAGGAAATATAAAGGATTGATAAAGGTAGTTGTAATATAAAAGGATGAATAGAATAGAATATATTCCATATTTTAATAAGTAGACTTAATATTCAGGATTCTATTGATATATCTGTTTCTACATTATAGATATATACTCATTTCTATGTAGACACCACAGTAAACACAGGGACGGGAACACTGAGTGAGCTGAGTAATCCTGGGGAAAGCAGAAACTGCACCAAACCAGGAGAAGCACCAATGATCACTTACAAACCTGGAATGACAGTTCCAGTTATAAGTTATAAGCTCAAAAGTTAGTCAGCACCTGTGGTTACACACGCCTAAAAGAAGTAAAAGAAGGGTCCAACTGTGTATTCCAAAAGATGGATAAGCGAAATTTCTAAAGAGAAAATTACAGAGCCAATCCTCATTTCCTAGGAGAAAAAACTTCTAGAGGGTCATACTAATTATTATAAAATTCTTTAAGGAATACATGTTTTAAAAATGTCAACACACCAGGTGAATAAAATATAAAAATGGGGCAATGGCTCAAGCACTGCTGGCCATGGCAAATTTAAAGACTGAGTTATTTCTAGGATAAAGGTCAAGCTTCAAAAGTTACAATATTTAATAAAGACAAGTATTCAAGATCTCATGGTTTAACAGGTAAAACTTATGATCTAACTGTAAAAAGGGGGTGCTCCATCTAATGCTGATAAAAACAAATCCAAAATCTCAACCAATAATTAACTACTGATAGTTCCTACACCACCATGTAAAATTAATAAATGATAGGTAATACCCAAAATATTGAAACCTTAGCAAGCTATCAAAAGAAGTATAACAGTAACCCTTGGAAAATATAGGATCTTATATAGAAATAATGTATTAAAGTCATGGTGTTGATGTTTTAGGTTTAACTCTAGGAATATTTTTGAAATCATTACGTTTATGTAAATTTTATCTGCCATTTAAAGGGGGGAAAAGAAACAGGCATACAGGCTTGAAGTTGCAATTTAAACTGCCTCAAGGAATTTAGTCAATTTGCAATCATTTAAATATTTGGAAAAGCTAGGTTTTACAATTTTACATTTACAAATTATTCACTTACCAACAAATTTAATCATGTTGGTGGTGATGTTACTGACCATGTTCAGAAATCCCTGGGACAAAGGATGTATCGATAAAAATTTAATATATGTGGAGAAATCTCAGGCCTTAGGCTGTAATTGAGTCCACATGGGCTATAGATATTCTATATACATCTGCCATGTACTTAAAAGGTTACTATTCAATCCCATATTCCAAGAATGTTCCTCTCGAGAAGGGGTCAACGAAATCTTCCTGTAAAGGGCAAAATAATAAATATTTGAGTCTTTGTCGTACAAGAAGCAAAATCAAACTTATGTTATATAGGTACCTACATACAAGAAAGAAAATAAATTCACAAATTTTTAAATAAAATTCAAAACAATAATGAGCACAGTTTTTTAAATACAAGTCTAATGAGAAAAAGAATTATTTGGGGGGAGATAACACTTTGCTTCACTGAGACGGAAACTGCTCCTCATCAGCAAAACCAGTTATAAATGGTGCTCCCCTAGGCGGCACATACACTAAAATTGGAAGGATACACAGAAGATTAGCATGGCCCCTGCACAAGGATGACATGCAAATTTGTGAAGTGTCCATATTAAAAAAAAAATTACAAATGTTCATCTGGATAATGCTGACCCATTTGAGATTTTTTCCTATGTATCTTTGAAAATGTCTTTTCACACATATAGGTACTGACAAATACCGATACCAATCCACAAGCATATTATTTTAGCTAAAGGTGTTCGTCATTTGGAAAACATTTATAGAACTCTATTAGTTTCTTCTCCTAATACTTGCTTTTTTTTAGCTTGTCATTATATTAATCACTTCCAATTGAAGGTAAGGTGAAAGCTCTTCATTGCACAAGTGAATTTTTAAATACAGAAATCCTTATACTTGCATGGAGGACCAAAAAATGTTGCTGAAACTAATTTGAGCTTGGGAACTATATCCACTGCAAATGTGTGTAGGAGTGGAAATCTTGCTTTTTTTTTAACATTTGAGAGCATGGGAAATGTTTGACTTAAGATTCAAATATAGTTGTCATCAAAATAACTTTACCAAGGAAGATATGTATATAATTGATGATTTGCCCTGCAGTTTTAGGTTGAACTAAGAAACGTCATGAAGTTGGCCTCAAAAGCTAATTTCCAAAGCCATTCAGTGTTCCATTATAGTTCCATAATATAGTTCCATTATATGTGATTCTTCTCATTAAGAAAAATTTCAGTTTTGGCTCTAAGATTCAAAATATCACAATAAAATTTTACCTCCTCTGAGCCATCATCTTAATGTGTGTTGGGGCAAGAGAGAAGATTCAGTTTCTATTTCTGACAAAAACTCTCAGAATTGATGAGGGTTAAATCCACAGAGCAAATGCAGTTCACCACGGACATTACTGACACATAGTAGACTCAAATATTTTCTGCAAAGCACCTGCTAATGAATAAAACCATGAATAAGCTTTAAGCATCTTACATTTTTACATGATTTGTAAATTTGTACAACTAAGTTTTTTTTCTGCTTCACATACATATTTCTTTTTTGGCTGAAAAAATATTTTTTTAATTTGCTTTAAGCCATTATTCATTCTTTCATATATTTTTTAAAATTTCCAATAGGGAATAATTTCAAGTCATTTTTGTGCTTTTTTTTAATACAAATACTTTTTTTGTATTAAGTTATCACTGATATACAATCTTATGAAGGTTTCACATGAGCAACATCGTGGTTACCACATTACCCCCCATTATCAAGTCCCCACCACACACCCCATTGCAGTCACTGTCCATCAGCATAGTAAGATGCTAGAGTCACTACTTGTCTTCTCTGGGCTATACTGCCTTCCCCATGCCTCCCCCATATGCTAATCATAATACCCCTAAATCCCCTTCTTCCTCCCGTTGCACCCACCATCCCCAACCCTTTTCCCTTTAGTAACCACTAGTCCATTCTTGGGTTCTGCTTCACATAATATTTTTACCACTGTAAGTTGTAAAACATCTTAACTGATTCCACTTCATGTGTACTGATTCATTTTTCTCAACTTCTTTGAAATACTATTCATTGAGGCTAATTCTTTTGTCACTTCAAATTTGGCATTGACTTCTGAAATAAAAAACAACTTAGTATCATTAAAATCTTTTGGACTTGTCAAGAGCCAAGAAAAACCACTGAAATTATTTGCCCTGATTTTTAATTATTACGTTGTTCAAAATGTTAGTTGTTTGGTCAACTATTCTCCAAAAAGGGCTAATAGTCCTAAATAAATTTATTTTCTCTGGACACATTCCTTCAGTTTCTGCAATTAATCACCATTTAATGTGCTTTTTATCAGTATAGTTTGCCTTATCTGGCTAACAAGCCACTCAAAACACTGTGGCATCAGCCTCATTTATTATTTTTGTTTAGAAATTCTGCTGTGAAACTTTTTTTCTAATTTGTTGCCTTTCTATAATTGGAAATATTGTGATGCATGCTTAGCATAGTAATGTTCATGTAGATTTCATTCTTTTATATTATTTCTCTTTTAAATTTTATTCAACCATTTTAAAATAAAAAAAATATTCTTACTCTTGGAGTGTACAAAAACCTGTGCACCAAAATTTGCCCACCCTTGCTCTAGAACACAGATACAATATCTCCCTACTCTCAAATTCAGGCCCTAGGATCACCTGGAAAGGTGTGTGATAACAATCTGTTAATCACCATGTATCAGCTTCTCTTCTAGGTAGGGTAGATATTACAAGTTCATTTAGACCTTGGTTCTTTGTTTTCTCATAGGAAAGAATTCAGTCAAGAGAAGACTTAAGACAGTCTTAGCAGCAGGAATTTATTAAGCAAAGTACAAGTGCACTCTCAGAAAGGGTGGATAGTGGGCAGTTAGGAAACCAGAAGCAGCCCTGCTATTAAGGTTAGGGTTGGTTTTTTAAATGGTAAAAGTCCATCCCTGAGTCTTACATCATTCAACTGACAAATTGATTGACCGTTGTAGATTATATAACCTTCCTAGTGCACAGGCACTTACCCCTAAGTACCCAAGTGGAACCCATTGTGTGTGTGTGGGGGGGGAGGCTGTAGTTACAGTATATTTACTATACTGTAATTATATATTACAGTATAATGTATTACATTATACTTATATGTAATACATTATATTATAATTACAGTATAATGAACCCCAAGGTAGCTCTGCGCCACCTTCACCTTCTAGGTCTTAGTGTGCCTGCAGCCAACCTGTTTTGATGGCCTTGAAGTCCCACTGGCCTTTTAAATCTTGTTTGGCCCTGATAAGACAGGAGAATGAACGAACCATAAACAAGAGCTTGGGGCACGTTCTGCCATCTGGTGACAAGAGGGTAGGTGGAAAGGGGAAGGCCTTGCCCAGGACAGGACCCACTTGTGTCTGTCTAGCGACCTGACAGATCCTGCTTTATTAAAAGGATGATTATTTCTACTAGATTGCTTATAATCTAGTTCCCCCAGAAACCAGTGCCTCCTCACTTTTAGTTAAGTCAGTAGATTTTTGGGAAACTCCTTAGTTATCTCTAATTTCAAGTCTTATTTCAACTCTGCCAGCATTAAGACCATTCCTGCCTTACCCTCTTTTTGTGGTCACAATATATGGTCCTTGGACAAGATGCTGTTCAAATTATTGAACCAAAGTCCTGGTTTGGGTGTTTCCTAACAAGTGAGGCCTTCCAATAGCCAGAAAGACCCTGCTACACAGTTAATGCTAAGAGTTTGGACTTTTTCAGTTGAATCAGAGACCATGGGCTATAGAGAATGAAATCTAAAGTTACAGAACCTAGAAGTGGGCTACAGAGACTCGAGCTCCTAGTTTTATGATTCAGGACTCTATGAAGATGACTCAAAGAGGAGCCCTCCTTCTATCCCTACCAGGCCATAGAGAATCCCTAGCATTCCAGTTATCTCCTCAGATCTTCATTCTCTCCATACCCTACTCACCCTTTCATGTTGGGGGCCCCCCTTGTAGCCATGGCTAAATGATGACATAGTAACAGGGCCCTTCACATTGGTATTCCACTGTATACAGACTGAAACAAGGGGAAGCAATGTAAGTCACATGCAGACTGAGATGTGGATGCTATAACATCCTCTGCAAAATTACTTTGTAAGAATGGTCACCAGGCAGGAATCCAAAGCTGCTACTAATCCATGAAAAAACCAACCTCAGCAGGATCTGTTCATTCACAATAGTAAAGTTATCAAACTTTGTATTTCACCTTTTGCCGCCCTTTTTTGCCTTTTCTCCTTCCCCATCCCATACCTCCTCTTTCCTGCCTAACTTGTTTAGTCACTGGTTTAGTCTACTAGCTAAGCTTGCTTTTAATCCTATGTGGGGAAGCAGCCTCAAGGATGAGAAGTGACAAGGGTACTTCCCTTGAATCTCCACTCCCAGCTCACAATGTCAAGCCTGTCTTGCTGAAGGGAAAACCCAAAGGTAATTATTTTTTCAGGGACCCATCCTTTACAATGGCAGAAGCACATGCCAATGTTCAGACATCCTTCCATTATGTGTGTGCGGGGGGTACCTAGGGAGAGATCGGTACACTCCAAGTCCATTAGTGGTCTAACAGGAACCCCGGGGCTGAAGCATGCTGAGGAGAAGAGATTTGGGGCCCGAATCATAATACCCTGTGTCTAAATATATCTGGTTTACAGAATGGAGAGAGATGCTTCTCCCTCCTCAAAACGAAAGAGTTATACTTTGATGTGGAAACAAAGGGAAGGGAATATAGAAAAAGCATTTCTTCACATATTTCAGCACAATCTCCAAGCACTGTAAATGGAGAATGAATGCCAGGGGCAAAGCTCAAGCCAGATTTAAGGGTTAGTGGGCCAATCAGGCAGTTTCTTAATCTTGTTTCTGCCAAAGTAGACAGTGTCCTCTAGTGGGAAAAAAATTTAAAGTCCTTAGAAACTGACCTGTTAACCTATTTCTACAAACTATCTATATACAGGCAGCTAAATGGCAACAATTGTATTCAGCTGAAATTCTGAAAGCAAGTACTCAATAATTGCATTTACCAGTAAAAACTAACACTGGGCACTTACTATGTAGGAGACACACCATGTTAAGCAAACACTTTACCCTCAATTAGCTGGGAGAAGCAAGTACTGTTATTTGTGCTTCTTACCAATTGAAACTTAAAGCTGCAATTTGCCCAAGGTACACTGGCTAAAAACGCCGGCTAATATGGGGGAGGAGAGAACATGGCATTTAAAAACCCTCAAGAATGACTCAGAAACCCACACATACACACACACACTGAACAAGAACTACAGCAGAAATTTGGTAAACATTTGCTACACTTTGCTCATTTTTGAAGAATAGTGACTCTGCTTTAACTCACATTAATGAGATAAGTAAACCTGCTTTGGAGTAAAATTTTTCCTATTTCGATCTCTTAAAAAAATCAAAGATATAAATGACTTGATGGGGTGCTGAACTTTAGTTCAAGGCATTATCATGTCCCTTGCAGCCCTGGCTGAGCCAAGTCACGCATGATATTACACTCTGTCATCGGAGCTTCTGAACCCCTTCCAACGGACTTCTGTTTGCTAGTTTCTGTTGTCTTCTTATACTGTTGTCTAAAAACCCAAATAATCATTTGGTCAATCAAACAGCATCTACTACTGCAAACCAAGGCAAATCAATAGTCCTCTAAACATCAGTATAAAAAAATAACACCTGTATTCTGGGAACCTAATTTTACACTAAAACATCATAGGAACCTCAGTAAAAGTAGCTCTGTAGCTCTGAACAAAAACTAAATTAAGGCCTGCATAGTTTTCTTTACTACCTCAGGAAAGTACTAACTTAATGCCTTTCCGCCATGGGATCAGGCATTAAAGACTAATTACTGGTAAGAAGGAAAATGGTTGGCTTTAGTATTTGGGGAAAAAAGTTCAGTTTACTGCAACCACAAATTAATGTAGGGACTAACGAAATCCACTTTCAGCTTGGATGCAAAAATGGTGGTCCCCTTCCCTTTACCTACAGTATAAAAGCCCCATTCATTCAGAAAACATTTATGTAGCACTTTACCACTAGGCACTATTCTAGTTGTCTGGGGAGAAAACAGTGAATAAACTAAAGTCCCTGCTCTCAACATTTAGTGAAGAAAAAGTAAAGTAGTGGCAAAGGGGCAAAGAATAACGGCACAAGGCTTGGTGGGGTTAGGATAGGCCTCTCTGATAAAGTGACATTTGAGCAGACACCTTAAGTGAGGAAGTGAAATCATGGGGAATTTGAGGGACGACTGTCTAGATGGATGAAATAACGTGAAGGCCTAGAGGCAGAAGCATGTTCATAGATACTTGAGAACGGCAAGATGAGTGTGGCTGAATCAGTGAGCAAATTCAGTTTTAGGGGCTGAGGGGCTTTTTCGCTATGGTAGGAACTTCACACCCTGGGATGGGAAGCCACTGGAAGTTTTGAGGAGATTCAACATCATCAGGTATGTTTTAAAGGATAATTCTTGCTATCGTGTAGAGAATAGGATGGGGAGGCACAAGGGTAAAAGCAGTCTTATGTCTATTCCTAGTGCCTCCTCCAACTAGATGTATCACCGTATTTGCAGCTAGTATTTACTGAGTTCGTATGTGCCAAGCATAACTTGTATCATTAATCATCTAAACAAAACTCCTAAGTAGTTATTACAAATGGGAAAGAAAACAAAAAGATTCAGGCAAGGTCAAGGAATTTCACAATAAAGAGCTACTAAATGGTGAAATCATAAACAAATCTGCCTGACGATAAAGTGCAGGTTTCTTCTACTACAACACACAACACCCTAAGCCAATTTGCCTCAGACCACTGAACTCTTCACACATATTACCCTCTGCCAAGAAAAAACACTCTTCCACCCAATTTCTTTGATGACAAACTTGTTAGCTTTTCTGGATCAACTCAAGTAACTCCCTCCCAAGTGAAATCATTCCTGATTTTTCCCAGGCCACTTAGCTGTTCCATCTTCTGTGCCTTTATAGCAGTTGCTTCATCTTCATTCCTCTGAAACAACACTTACTGGTTGTAGAGTAATAGTACCCATTTATGTATGTCCACCAAGTTCCTCATGACAGAGTCATGACTTACTTGCCATAAGCTCTCCCACCCCTACCTACACCCCCCTCTCCTGCCTCCACCCCCACACACATCTAGCACAGTTCCAGGAGCCAAATAAACGCTGAGTGGAGAATCAAATTATTAAAAAATAAAATGTAGAGTCTCATTCTACTCTATGCATTTAGGACATCTGGTGCCACATTCTTTAAAAGCGAAAAAACACACATAAAAATAAACATGAAGTGATGGGTGTATTAACTAGACGGAGGGAATCTTTTCACAATGTATATGCATATTGAATCATCACAACATACAATTTAAATGTCTTAGTTTTACCAATTGTAATTCAACAAAACAGAAAAAAATTAGCAACAGGTGGCGATAAAAAATAACAGTAATGGGTGTTGATTTACTGTGATTTCAAAATATATAAAAATACTGAATCATTCGGCTGTACATCTGAAACTAATATCAAGTACATCTCAATTTTTTTAAGAAGTGTATATCTAGTTTTGCTGTTAAATAGGGCTCTGAATCATTTGCAAATTGTAGATATTTAAGCAAAGCTTTGAAAACTTTGCCAAAATCCAAAGTTAGACAATAAGAAACATAAAACTTTGTCCAAAGAAATTACTTAAAAACTAGTCAACACTTAGCCTGAAAGAGTGAAGGATCATTACACCTTACTCTTGTTGGTTTCAATATTAGGAAGACTGAAATGTGTGTATGAGATTGTCTTGAAAGGCAAAATTAAGAGCAATTACGTGGAAGACACAAAAAACATCATGGCTTAATTGAAGCAAAAAATATACTATGAAACAAAACATTTCAATTGCAGGAAACTCTGTTTCCAGAAACATTCATATAAAAGCTGTGTGGCCACCCTGATGAAAAGTAATGGAAGGATGCACTCTACTCCTATGTAAGACATTTTGATCCTCATATTATTCCAGAATATTTAAAATAGTTCCAGATCTCTAGTTCAGAACTCTTCTACAAAGTTATCAAATTCAGTGGATTTTGAAAATATTGGCCCAAAGTTTCTCATTATGCCTGTCTTCCACATAACCTGACATTTTTGCTATCTTAAACTTGGTAGTTCTTGGTTTCGACAGGATATGTAGTATGTAACACAGACAAGGCAAAGATGAATATAAGGCATTTTGTATTTACCCTTATGATGTTCCCTCCCACAAAATCTTTCCAGAACCTGAATCAGTTTCTATGCTGGTTACCAATTTAGAGTATCTCAACTCCAAATTCACCCTGAAGGGACTGTCCTTTTGCTTTCCACCTGCACCATCAGCAAACCAGGTGGGTATGAAAACATCCAGTGGTGCTCTGCCCACAATCCCAGAATACATGGTTCTCCTGGCAACCTCAGGCTGGCCCAGGCTGGTGATCACCTTCCTTCAACCTTCCCAACACAACAACCAACTCATGCTCCAGGTATCCTGCCAACATTGGGACCCCTTATGCCCCCTGCATGCCCAGACACCCAGTCACCAGCTCCAGCTTCCCTGAACCTCGGGGAGGCTTCCTGCTTGCCTAGTGACTGCCCACCAACCCCAGTCAGGGCAAACCAGTAAACTTCTCTGCCATCCAGTGAGCTGCAGCCACCCCTTCTTCAACATGGCCTGAGCACAAATCTTAGGCCCCCTCTTCCAAGAACATCCTTCCTTGAGAACTCTCCCTCAGCTCTGCAGTACCGCAGAGCTCTCCTTTATCTCTTTGGCATAGTTAAAACATTTTAAAATTAAACCTCCCTTGTTAAAGCCACTGTGTGGTTTCTGTTTCTAGATTGGACCCAGACTGGTAGTTTCCCATCAAGCCAGTCTCAAAGAAGTAACACAATAAAAAACCGTCACTGAAAGCTTTCCTAGACTTAGTTCTCGATCTGTAAAATAGTTTATGTACCTGATGAAATGCAATAGAAAAACTCAAAAATCTTAAAGTTTTGAGGGTTCAAGGGGTGAGAAAGCTTACAATTAAGTCACCCAAAATACTTACACAAATGTTGATTTTATCTGATAAATAGCAGCAACATCAAAAAAGTGACTTCCAAAACAGGTTTAATTTACTTCATTTTAAAAAGGATTTATAGAACATTGCATAAATAAAAGATGTGGTCTCTCCTATTTTGAGCTCACCTTATACAGGGAACTACTCTTAGAATTATCAATCAACACTCTATAAATTTACATGTTCTTTATTTACACAATATAAGAGGCAGTATCATCAAGGACATAAAACAAAAATCAATCATCTAACATTTTTTGAGACATTTTCTCCCCTAGGAATACAATGGGAAAAAAGAGGCACTGTCCAAAATATAGTAGCTAAATATAAACAAAAAATATAATAGCTTAAAGAGTGACGGGGGAAGGAAAAAGGAAAACCAACTTACTAGAGTTTGCAAGAAGGTTAGAAAGTTTGGAAAGGGAAAGACAAAAGCTTTAAAGACATGGCAGAGTAAGCTTTAGACAACCAGAATGAAAGAAAACTCTGTGTTTCAAGTATGGAAAATACAACGCACAAAGATGAGAATATACGTAGATTTTAGGGAGAATCTGAGTAGAGCAATTTAGCTAACTCAGTTTGCTAAAACAGATCAGTATGGTTAAGGCGGCGGGTGTGGAACTGTCTTGCAGAGACCAGACAGCCTGTCTTCAGTGTAAGGGAGGAACGTTTCGGGTTGTAATAGGCCATCAGGAGGCAAATTGACTAGTCTCAGGTAAGGTAATGAAGGATGGCTAGAAGTTGTAGTATTTTTTGTATAAATTTGTATAAAAATTGTAGCATTGGGAGAAAGCTGTCACATAGATGGGTCTGGTCTACAGTAAAGACAATGTAGAATAAACCAGGAGGGTAAAAAGCTAAAATTATTTTTTGTTCAAAACAGACATTTGTGGCTGTTAGCCACAGATGAATATAACAAAGGAAATAAAGGAAGCAGGGAAGTAGGAAAGGAATAATTTCAAATATAATAGGAAATATCTAATATCACCTGTTATATATTATGTTCACATTTTATCATTACACATAGAGCACTACAATCCAAAACAACATATAACCAAGTATGAAACATCCAAATGATACACAGAATACAACAATACAAAGTCTTTTATATTTGAAGAAACCAGTTGTTCAGAAATTACCAGTTTTATTGGCCTTTTCTTTTATCTCTTTTCATGCCACTTGACTTTTTCCAAGTTCCAAATAGGGTTTTAGACATAGTGAAAGGTAGGACAGGAAAAATTTAAATTCAAATTATGAGTGATTTTGTGTGTTCAAAACATAGGGGGAAACAAGAAATACTGTCATGATTTATCTTCAGGAAACATTTTATAGCTATGTATAATTTAACAAGACATTATCTTAAATATTAAGTATAAAATAATACCCAAAAAAATCCACATTTATGAACTTCAACAAAAAACAAAAGTAACTAGAGACATAACCAAAACAAACCCAAGAAAACAGTTTCTCAATTTGCTTAGAAATCCTATGAAGCTGAAATTAATTGCCACAGAAAAATCTGAGTTCTTATTGATAAGAAAATACAGTTGAGTTTTGTCTTCACATATTCATCATACCTTTATCCTTTGATCTCAAATAATTTTTGGATTTAGATTTTTTACATTTTTTTCATATTCAATTAAAACTTTGAAATGTTTTATTAAAATTTTCACAATTTTTTCTACTGAACATTTTTCAATATATCTAAAAAGAGGAAAAGTGATCAAATTTTATATTCACAATGTAATTTTAAAAATCTAATTGTTCTCATTATCTGCTTTAAATTCTCAAGTCAGCAGTCTCAATACTATTGTCTCCCTTTTCCCAACTGGAAATCTCAAAATTAAAAAGCCTGAAATATGTAACATGTAATTAATTAAATCAATTCTCCAGAGAATTTCTTGAATATTTATCATTTAGCTATTTTTCTGAGTGTGACTCTCATATATTTCCTTTTTAAAATGGTTGGAATTAGTCATTTTTATTTAACTTCCTTCTTAGGTAAAAAAAACTTCCATATTTTTAACACAAAAGGAAAAATACTATTTTGGTAAGTATAATTAAATTTCTTAAAAATAGTTACAACATAAAATTTTAGGACAATCTTAACTTACTCAGTATTGGAGATACATTCTTGCAAATGGAAGCACTTCCCAAATCAGTGCTATTCAGAATTATTACAGCATAAACCCCTGGGAGATGCTTTTGCAGGCACACTATTCTATCTTATCAACCTCTAATATGCAATTAGAAGTTTATTATCTGATGTCTTTATCTTCTCTGCCTTCTTTAGAATTTTCCAGAAGTGGATTCGACTAAGCCTGGAACATGATCAACCCAGATCCACCTTATGTTCATCCAATTAAAATCAGCATTTTTCTAATAGCCAACCATTCTTTAATCATCAAATTAATGCCTTGTTTGGCTGCATGCATACTATTTGCTGTGAAGCACAAGACCATATTCAGAAAGCAGAGTGCCAATGGCAGAAATATGTCCACAGAGTAAATAAAACAAACTTATTGGCAAGTGACTCTCAAACTGGGCAAAAAAAATAGTATGGTTACTCTGACTCACTGGCCAAGGGAAAAAAAAGGGTTCACTTTACAGTTTCTAACATGTAAGTTCTATAACAAAGTTCTTACATAGATTTGGGGGAAATTATTTGACCCAATGTACTTAGAAATTCCTATTTGACAGTAAAGCTACTTAACAAAGATGCTGTCACTTGGGTATAGTATTTCTAGTATTTGTATATATACACAGATATTCTTTAATTTCAAGACTTTTAATATGCTTCAGTAGTCATGCTTTATGCCATAATTCTTAATTTTATTGGTAAAGATGTTTCCTGTTTATTAGAACTTGATAGAGACAAATATTTAAGACTACAGACTGCTTTTTAAAAAGTTCAGCTCTTATGAAACAGCTTTAAAATACAAAGTTGCTGATTTTCCATATTTTTTTTTCAAGCTGTTATCAGAATTCATCAAATTTTACTGATTTCATAGTTTTTACTAGAGTTTGACCTAAGCTCAAAACTAAAATCTTGGAAATAATCTAATGCTAAAATACTAAATTTTCAAATATCACCCCCAAAAATGTTCTGTAAACTGTCAAGTATTATCGAGATTATATTATACAGAATCAAAATCAAAGCATTAAATGATAGTCTCTTGGATTTCACAATATAAAATAACATTCCTGTTAGCACTGTATCATCCCATTATAAAACTAATGTTACTTGTAAATACAACATACCTTAAATATTTGATTTATGGAATGTAAAAGTAACATTTCCATATGGCTAAGATATACCATAACAATTTTGATATTCCTTTAAGCTCCTTAAATATGGATGCTAACTGTATTAAAAGTTTATTGAACTTTAGAGATTTTGGGTAGAAACCAGGAAGAGTTTCTTAATGATCCAGAGCCAGATGATAAAATCATGAGGATGCTGAAGGTTAGGTCCATGTAAACTTCCAGATCAGAAATCACCCTTCTTTGAATTTTAGACAGTTGCTGTCCTGAAGACCAAAATCAGACTGTAGGACATAGTGTGAATCCTTGCAGATCACATTCTGGTATTTTGGCACAAAATGAGAATAGATCACAAAAACCTATGGATATTTTCAAGTTTGGTTTTTTAAATATTATACTGAAACCAATAACAGGATAATGTATGGCTTATATTTCCTTTGTCAGTTTAAGCAATAGAAAAATATATATTTTTGTTCTGTGGTGACTATTTATTGGTTAGACCATTTTATTTTCCTCTTCACATTTTCGGTGACTTGTTTCCCACTGGTATCATCAACAAGGTCTCTCAGGCGAGATAAATGGTGCAAAGCCCTTTATTAAAAAGTATAAAACACATTATAAACCAGTATTAAGAACTGACTAGACAATGCAGACAGCAAGAAAACGTGATTACATTGTTTAACTTCAGTGTATGTGAAATGAATTTACAGAATTTTAGTTATTAAACACAATTTTTCCTTCATAAAACTTTGAGGTCTGAATAAGGGTTAAGATAATTTGCCTAAAATTCTATAAACATTTACTTTAAAAAATTATATTTTTGATATTCAAGGTTTTTTTAAGTCTGTCAAGTAGCCTACTAAGAAACAGTAATACATATAATTTGTATCACACTTAGTAAACTTTTTCATGTAATTTTTACAACAGCTCTGTGAAATACCTTTCCTTTTGGTATTCTGAGTATATCATTTAAAAAATAATAATTTATTTTTAACATGTATATTCAAGATAGCTAAAATTTAAAGAATAGCATTGAATGATCAGTTACAGTTCTGAGGAAAAACTCATTTGCCTTGAGCATGCAGGAAACAAATGGCAATTACATTTAATAATGTGGTATTATACCAACAACCTGATTTTTCTTTAAAGATTGTAGATGAGGTCTCAATGGAAAAAAATTCAATCATCCCTCAAACAAAGCAGGAAGAGAAGGCCTCTTTTTTCCAGCCTTCCTCTAAAGAATATTCTCCCAGTTTTTCCTCCCCTCTATCCTTCAGATCCTTGAAGACCACTCAAAAAAAGTTACTCAACCATATTCAATCTCTCTAATAAGAGACCAAGAAAAACAAATTATGTAATTATGATGTGCAGTAACCTCTCATTTTAGTAATTTCTAAGATGAGCTGAAAGGTGGCAACTACAACACCCCATTCTACAGTCCGTAAAACAGGCCTGATAAATGTAGATTAAATAAAACGCATCTTCCACTTTACCCAGGATGAGGATGAAGGAAACTAGTAGTGTTAATTACTGTATTGTATCTACTTCCCTGTATTCTACTTCTTAGACACTTTTACTCAAATAAGAACTTGGTTTCTACCACCCTTTTGGCAATTTTAATTACTTTGTGAGCTTTTCATCTTCATTAACTAAATGACAATTCATCTAAAGTTACTAAGCAATCAGAGATAAAATTAACTATATAGACTCTATCATTTCTATATGCTATAGTACTATCTCTCTAGCTAAAGAATTACTTTCTTCCAGAGACACATTTATGAGAAAGAAGGCAATTTGGGACTTATCTTCTTACTCTTTTCAGGATTGTTAATTGAACTACCTGTGTTCAAGAGAAAGAAAAAAAGCAAGTGACTAGTGTCTTATTGTATACAACTCGGAGGGCCACAGATCCCTTGGATTTAGAGAGTCTATGAAATTAGATGGGAAAAAAATCCCCATCTTTATTTTCACTAAATGCTGCCTGTAAATTAGCATTTCCTTCCATTATGAATATAAGCCAACAGACCAAAATCTGTGACCTCATGTGCCACAGAAATGAGAGATACTTTCTTATCACATTATCGTCATTGCAGGTATCTCAAAATAACTTTTCCTCATCACTACTTCAAATTTACAATAGTTATAGAATAGTTCCAAAATTATAATAGTTATTAAACCCACTGCTAGAACATAGATAACTTTAAGCCTAGTTGTTCATCCACTAAATAGTGAAGTCTCACTGGTGACCCAGATACCAATGCTTCCCAATATTCCATTTCTCTGTTTGCTGATCAACATGTGAAAGGTAAGTTAAAAACCATTCCATGGTTTATTTAATGCTTTTATTCAAGCTATATAAAACTTTTACACTAATCCATGTTTTTTACAAAATGAATTTTAACTTACCTGTATTTTAAGTGTATTGTTTTATTGTGAATGCATTAATAAAGAAGCACATACTACTAATTAGAAATTTAATATTTTAAAACTATAATTTAATATAACTGGTTTCCTTTCTAAAACTATATAGTTTATTTTATGCCTTGAAGAAACAATGTCAGGGAGAAAGGAGAGAAGGGGAGGAAAAAAAGAGAGATATGGTATGATGGGAAGGAATAAAAAATCTAAGGAGAAATCCGAAATCCTGCTACTTCAGCTAGTTCTTCCACTCAACCTCCACCTGCCCTGCTGAGAATGAAACAATCAATCTACTTAAAGAAGAGGCTATCATAAGTGATTTCTATTTCAGTTATTTGCAGGGGAACTGAATGATAAAATTGTGGAAGGAAATTATTCTTTATTTTCTTCTCTAAAAAAGTTAAAAAGCAGGCTAATTGGGAAAACATTAAGGGTTATGTTACAACACTGAGTAGTTACTCACCTTAAAAAGTGAAATAAAAGAAACTCATTTTTTATCATAACAATGTATCTTTGATGAACATTAAATACAAATGACCCATAGAAAATAACAGACTGATTATATGAGGCAATTTAGCTACATTTTAATTTACTCGTTGTTATCTTGCCTTTGGTTTCTTATTTATACTACTATACTGACTGTTCTCCTAAATTTTATGTTTACTGTCCTATATTCAGCTAGTAAACAGCAAGAACTGAGTGAAAGTCTTTTCAGAACAACTTCCTACCACTAGATCCAAGTGAAGTATGAGTATTTTAGAATAAATAAAAATCTCTGCTTTAGGATCATGTTTTCCAAGTTGAGAGGTCATTCTGTTTCTCTAGTATAGAATGAAAACCAGAAAACTGAGGAGGAAAAGTGCCTGAGAAACAGAGGACAGTTTTCTAGCTACCATTAAGTTTGGTCTTCAAAGCATAGCCTTAAGTACTCAGAATTACAAAAGCTTACACATCCATTTCCAAATTATATATAAAACATATCCAAGAGTTAAATTAAAATTATTTTTGGATGACTGATGATTTTGTAATTATCTACTGTCGCTTACCTTTCTGGTATATAGCAGTTTACTACTGCTCGTTCTTCACAGCTAGCCTAGGCAGAATAGCTGGTGGCTGACATGGCATAAAAGATTCTAGAAAAGGCACTTGCTCAAAAACTACAGTCTTTTCATTTGCTTAAAGATGACAAATTTCTTATGGAGGTCTCAGTTTTTATTGAGTTCTAATATGTAAACATACAAGACAAAGCTAAGCGTGAAAGGAATACAAGATAATTACAATTTTGTTCCCTAAAAGCAAAAATCCCTCTGGAAAAAATAACATTTTAAGCTATTATCAGTCAGTTATACTTAAGGTCCACTGTGTAATCCTACAGAACAGTTATCTCTAATGGGAGAACCTCAGAAAACTGAATGTCCAAGGGAGTAAAGTGAATGCATATTAAGACCTTGGAGTCTCTTTATACTAATGAAGGATATTTTAAAACTGGTAAGCAATCCAAACCGTTAAAAATAAGAACTGTTATTTGAGAAACAGGGACAACATAACAGGACTTTTACCCTAGGAACGGTCACTAAAGCACCCAAGGCACAATTTGCAACTTGTGAAGAAGCCAAGTTTATTTATTTTAAATATGAAAAGATGACCATAAATCTAACCAGAACATTTTGCAGTCTAGAAAAAGGAACACTGAGGTTGAATTAAGTTTAAATAGTCTTTAGAACAGTCAATCTACAGACTGAAAATAATGAAAAAATATAGTAACATGTTTCTGTAAGTCTCAACTTGCCTCATAACAGTACAGATGCCTTACTGATGATACCTTTGACATGTAAAGTAAAAGCCAAATCTAACAAAACATGGACCTTACTCTCTGAAAATGGCATTCTATCTGTAGGCAAGATCACTAATTGCCTAAGCTAGAAAAAAGCTACTATTACTTTTTTTTAAATCTAGCAAATGGTAAAAGCACCTATGATCAACTTCAATTTTTGTAGTCATTTAATTACCTATGGCCTAGTGTTCATTTTCACCAAGAAAAACACCTTCCAGGGTATGTGCCTTAACTCAAAAAAACACATTTAAGTCTGTGACAAGTTCAATACTAATGCTTTTAAGAGCCATGGGAAGCTTGAGGCCATCTACTTTAAAAGCAGAAAAAGGTCTTAACCTAGATAATCAGCTGAGGCCCTGAACCTCGTGTAAATGGATAATGTATCACTATCATTAATGAGATAAGTGTTAGAAACACAGGCTGTCTGATTTGAATCCCTGCGTTCTCTCTTACTACCTTTGTAACCTTGGGAAAATTACTTAACTACTTGATCTTTATTACTTAATCTATACTATAAAGATAATAATAGTACTTGACTCATAGGGTTATGAAGATCACATACATTACATTCAAAAGCACTAAGAACACTGACACTTGGTAAATGTTCAATAAATATTAGTTACTATCATTATTCACTGAATCTTTTTGGGTATGAAACACTATACCCAAGTACTATGGCCAGCTATAAAGAAAGAGGCATACTTCCACCCACAAGATTATAAATTAAGCAGAGGAAAAAAATCATATATATATATATATGTTTTGTAAACTATGAAAACAAAAAAAAATTCATAAATATACACATATATGTATATGTGTATGTATATAATATATGTAATGACAGAGTCCTAAGTTGACATGCCTAGTGTTTCACTTTTCCATCACTTTCTTAAATAACAGAATCCTAAGCCAATTCTGGAAGGACAAAAGATAGACAGTATTTGTTTAGTTCCACTTACAGCCAAGTGAAAGGGTGTTACCAAAGTAAAAAATTTTAATCAGCATATCCTAAGCTCAGTATTCCCTCTTCTGAGGGCATTGCATATTCACACAAATAAACCCATAAATAAACACCCTTCCTTTCTGCCAATATTCTGACCGTAATAGGTCATACTTGTATTCTTCCCCACTGTTTTGTTTAAGATAAGCAGATAGATCTTAAGCCCTAAGGATGCTTATCTATCTTTATACCCAGGACATTATATACATTTTAGATTTCTGTGTAGATATGTCAAATTATGATGCATTTGTGATTATGTTTATCCTAAAGGGAATATATGAAGACACCTTCCATGAACAAGCTGTTCTTCCAGAATATCCATACCAATATTATCTCAAATTGTTGCTATTACTCAGAAATGAAGAGACTCTCTAGGCCATTCATATTCATTATATTTTAGGTGTCTAAGGTTATCTCACTAAGTTCTTAGAACATTTTAAATAGGAATAGCACAGACTTAAGATAAAAATGTAGGGATTATATAATATGCTCCAAGAAGCCTGTATTTAAGATGTTAAGATATACCGAGTACATCTACTCTTAGAATTGGTTAATTCCATCCTATAACATTCTGATGTCAATCAAAAGATGGTTAACGAATTTGTATCCATAACATACTTAGAAATTAGTAATGAATACTTACTTTTGAAGTGACCTAGTAATAGGAACCATACTTTCCTTCAATTGTAACTTAGAGAAATTGTCCTCTGCAACCTATTATTAAAAACACAAAATATAACAAAATATTGAAATTACATAAGTATAAACTTAAATGCTATTTGTGATTACTAAGAACGTTAAAAAATACTGTCTGCATTTCCAATGAAATCATTCTAGCAAATAATTTCCAATCATTGTTTATTTTTTCTTTATTTTAAAAACACAACTACTAGTTAGATCACCTTTCAATTGTCCTGAAGTAAGCATCTACATGCATGTCCAATAAAAATCAAATCTTGTCTTGACATTTTGACTTTACTGAACAAGGTTATATCTCTATGATATTTAAAAGGAGGAAAGTAGGATGGATTACACTCCATATGTTAATGTTATTATTATTAGAATGTAAAGAGAAAAATACAACTCAAATGAGCAGGCTGTGACAGTTCCCAAGAGCTGATCCACTCATCTGTAATAAAAACTGCATTTCATAAAGCTCTACTGAATAACAATAACAAAACTGATAATAAAAATATTTATTAAGTATCTACCAGGTATTTTTTATCAGGTGTCAAGCACTGTAATAAGTACTTGATATTGTTTGTCTAATTTTTCTTCTCAACAACCTTATTTTACAGAAAAGGAAACTGAATCTAAAGAGATTAAGTGATTTATACAAATATTCCACTTGCTGAAAAGTAGAATTAGAATTTATAATCAGAGGTGGAAGAATATAAACTCTATGTTCGTAAACACCATACTACTATGAAGAACATTCAACCTCTACAGAATAGCTGCCCAAAGAAGACAGATTTCCAAATTCTAGGAAATACATAAAAATACAGTATTTTTAAAATAAAATTTTACATAGTAGTCAGAAGTCAATAAACACATAGTAACACAATTAGATTTCAGATGACAAAGGTATATGGAGAAGTCTAATGGTGAAAAGGTTTTATAGGCCTCCCCAAATATAAACACAAGAAGTTGGACTACACAGAATAATTTTGTAGGAATTAAAAAACAACTCTTATAAATCCTTTCATTCTACAATGGTAATATCATCATATCTAAGTAAGATGCTGTATTTATAACCATAAACTAAATAGAACAATCTACTCAGGGGTACACAACTACAGAAATCTAGTAGTATTATATTTAAAAAAGTTACTTTTGAAAAAAAAAATAATAGTACAACTCAACATGTGTTATGTGGCATAATTATTAACATAGAATTAGAGGTCAAACTAAAAATATCTAGAAAGAAATCCCAGATCTTTGCACATCTCAAGTCATATTCACAGAACTCAATTCATAAATCAAGTTTGTGCTCACTTGTGTAATTTCTTCTTTTGGCTCTGTGGTTTTATTCTGATTAAAACTTTCTTGCACTGCTTGAAGGTTAAATAACATTTGTTTCAGGGCTTCAACAGGACCATGATGTTTCCCTCCAGAAAGGGTACAGCTCTAAGGTTAAAAAAGATGCGTGATTAACCTTTCAAATTCAGGGTATAAAAAATTTTGTATTACTTTCCCCCCAGTAAAAAATTAATGAAAAAGAAAGTCCAAACAATACATGTCAATAAAGTGTCTTTAAAATGTCAAAATTGTAACTCATCACCTTCCCTTACCCAGTCCCCAGCTGACATTAGAGAAAAATCATAATTAACAGTTTGGCATATCGTTTCTAGTCCCTACTCTTTTAAAATGAATAGTACATGTTTACACCAGCAATGCATTCATTTCATACATTAAAAAGCATAGATTTTTAAAACTGAAAGGCTCTTAGGGATCGGGTAAGCCAACATGGTCTTTGCAAGTGTGTAAACGAAGCTGATTAACAACTGAGCAAGGATTCAAATTTCAAATATACTATTCTCTGTCCACTTCTAAGTAAGCTTTCATACAAGAAAATGCTGGTTTTTCACCTCATGAGCCACACATTCCTTGCTACCTAAAAAAACACTCATACCTCTGTTATCACTGATCTTACCTGTATCCAAAAAAGGCACAGCACTTAGCCACATAAGGTGGTCAGAATACTTTTAAGAGAATCTGCAGGGGATATTTTTTTTTATTAAGGTATTATTGATATACACTCTTATGGAGGTTTCACATGAAAAAACAATGTGGTTACTACATTCACCTATATTATTGTGTCCCTGCATACCCCACTGCAGTCACTGCCCATCAGTGTAGTAAGATGCCAGAGTCACTATTTGCCTTCTTTGTGCTGTCTTCCCCATGATCCTCTCCGCACCATGTGTGCCAACCTTCAATGCCCTTCTCCCTCCCTCCCCACCCACCCTCCTCCACCCCTCCCCTTTGGTAACCACTAGTCCCTTCTTGGAGTCTGTGAGTCTGTTGCTGTTTTGTTCCTCCAGTTTTACTTCATTGTTATACTCCACAAATGAGGGAAATCATTTGGTACTTGTCTTTCTCCGCCTGGCTTATTTCACTGAGCATATCCTCCAGCTCCATCCATGTTGTTGCAAATGGTAGGATTTGTTTCTTTCTTATGGCTGAATAGTATTCCTTGTGTATATGTACCACCTCTTCTTTATTCTTTCATATACTGATGCACACTTACGTTGCTTCCATGTCTTGGCTATTGTACATAGTGCTGTAATAAACATAAGGGTGCATATGTTTTTTTGAATCTGGGAAATAATATTCTTTGGGTAAATTCCTAGGAGTAGAATTCCCAGGTCAAATGGTATTTCTATTTTTAGTTTTTTTGAGGAACTTCCATATTGCTTCCCACATGGTTGAACTAATTTACATTCCCACCAACGGTGTGGGAGGGTTCCTGCAGGGGATATTTTTGAACTTTTTAAAAGTCTTACAGATGTATTACATTTACACTTTTCAATGAGTTGCCATGTTCTGCTAACTAGTGGCAAATAGGCCTCCTAAGATACATGAAATTTAACATATTTCAGCATTTAATCCTCAAGTCTAGGGAAAGCTGCTGACTAGCATGGGTAGGATACTGGAAGTGAGTACTCACTGGTGAAGAAATTGAAAGTTAAGCATAATGGCTAAAAAGATTTTAAAGACATTCTGCACAGTTATATTAGCAAGGTGTAAGAAACAGGGTGTGGGATGTAAAATGGTGCAGCTGCTGTGGAAAATGGTATTCCTCAAAAGATGGAACACAATTCCTCAAGATTAAGCATAAAATTACTACAAGATCATATATTTCCCCTTCTGGTTACATACCCAAAAGAAGTTAAAGCAGAAATTCAAAAAGATATTTGTACACCCATGTTCATAGCAGCATTATCCACAATAGCCAAAAGGTGGAAGCAACCCAAGTATCCATCAATGGATGAATGGATACACAATACTTGGTACGTACATACAATGGAATATTGTTCAATCTAAGAAAGGAAATTTTGACACATGATACAACATATATAAACCTTGTTGACATGCTAACAGAATAAGCCAGTTCACAAAAGGACAAATATTGCATGATTCTTCTTTTATGATGGATTGAATCATGTCCCCCCAAAATTTCATGTTGAATCTCTACCCTCAAATGCAGGTGTATTTGGAGATACAGCTATAAAGAGAAAATTTAAATTAAATGAGGTCATAAGGGGGGCCCTGATACATGGTTATCATCCTTACAAGAAGAGACATGTTAAGAGTTCAAGGAACAGCCATGTGAGAGCACAAGAAAGTGGCTGTCTACAAGCCAGGAAGAGTCTTCACCAGGAACATCACCAACCAGCACCTTGATCTTAGATTCCCCAGAAACCAGAACTATGAAAAACAAGTTCTGTTGTTTAAGCCACCAGTCTATGGTATCTGGTGTTGGCAGCTTGAGCAGACTAAGAAATGTAAGATTCCTAGAGTAGTCAAATTCTTAGAGACAAAAAGTAGAATGGTGATAGTGAGAGGCTAAACAGAAAGGGGGATGGCGAGTTACTTTTAACGGGTACAGCATTTCAGTTGGGGGAGATGAAAAAGTTCTAGAAATGGACTGTGCATCCTATCAGAGGGTTCATGATATATTATCATTGAGTTGATATAGTCTCAACAGAAATACAACTCTCCATAATCAACCACTCTATGGGAAAATACAATTCACTTTGTAATAGTCTGTTTTACATGTTTTCCAGAAAAGACTGTAATGACAACTTAGGTTTCTGTAGAGTTCAATCCCAGGTCCCTCTACTTTGGAATACTACAATAATTAGTAATTCTAGGAGTGTTGGTTTTATGACATGTGTTGGAGAAGAGGGGGTCTTGGTCACTTTCTGTTGTATAACATCTAACTCAGAAATTAATATCTATATACTAGTCACAAATATTCTTCTAATAAGTTAAAAAGATTTAACTTTACCCACCTGACTATCATTATGTAAAAAGTCTTCAAGGAACCCTTTAGCACACTTTGCCTTTGAAATTTGCTGAGGACTATCATCAGAGTTAACAGGAACAGGAGATTTGCTAAATAGGATTTAAGGATACAAGATAGCAATTAAGTTCCCAATTCATAAAAATTAGTATATAATTGAATGGTTAGCATTTAAATGCAAACTGTCACCAAGAAATAAACATTAAAGATACGATTCATATTGATGGTGCTTGGTCCCTCATCTTCTCCTAAACTGATGTCAGAATCTAACCCCCTCCCGTCTCCTTGCTTCTCCTTTAAAGCTCTAAGGGAAAACTATAAAGAAACTGAAAAATAAACAAATAAGCTTTCAATTATAGACAATGCTCCAAAAGCTCTTTGTTTGAAATAAGCAGTACATTTCTCTAATTAACATTAGTTACCTAATGGTAATACACAAAACCCCCATAAGAGTTTCCACTGGGATGGCATTTACATGCTTTTCCACATCAAAGCAATAGGACAGACTTCCCCTCCAGAACTGGTATTAACATAGAAGACAGATTATAGTGGGAAAAGGATCAATTTTGAAAATAAAAATTCTGTGTTTAAATCCTAATCCTACTTACTATATGACCTTAAGTAAATTATCTGAATTTCAATTTCTGTATCTGTAGTCCCATTTATCACACAGAAATTGCAAAAATTAACTCTATGTACCCAGAACATTTAATAGATGGTATGTTTCCTTCTTGATGTTCAAGGGGTAGTAGAGGAAAATCCCTAGCAAAAGAATTTTCCCAATTCTATTAGTCACAGAGAATAAACCCATTCATTCTCTTATTTATATATCAATGTCTTTCTGACTCAAATACTGATACCTAAGAATCTTTTTGTAACATTTAAATGTCAAATGCACATTTTTTTCTCAATAATTAACAGCACTTCATTACTGACTCATTTGATTTGTAATTTACTGTGAGCTTTCTCTCACTCCCAAGTAGTCTTTTCTCCCACTCTACCAAAAGGATTTGTACATCTACCTTCTTTCATCAACAAACATTTACCCCATTATGGAAGAGGGGTCCTGGGTGCAGAGGGATTCATTATACTGTTGTTCTACCTTTCTTTGTTTAGCTTTTTAATTTTTTCCAACTTGTTGGAAATTTTCAAACAAAGCAATTATTTGGTTGTGGTTATGCTCTATCTTTTATTCATTACACCTTAAGTACTTCCTAGTCAATTTTGGTTTTGAGGACAGACTGATAGTTTGTTAATGTTACACTGAGATTAGGTCTATTTCTTCTTCTCACAATCCATCATTAACTTTATGTACAAACATACCCATCACAATATGAATTCAATCTTCCAAAAATCAACTATTGTATGCAAGGCACTAGGCCAAACCATTAATGATAATAAAAAAATTAGACAGGTTAGAAGTTATCTAATTACAAAATGCATTAAATGTATTCAAATATTTTACTCTTAATTTAAATATCTCTGATATTACTTACTCAAACATTTTGGTTCCAACTGAAAGCAAAGTATTGCAGCAACAGTACTTTACAAATGCAAAGACCAACTGATAAGAATATAAAAAATTAGGAAATAGGAAAGATAAGAGAAATTAAGTGAGCTAATTATTAATGCAAGTTTTAAAAAAAAGAAGATACTATTGAATCAACAATTGAGAAGTTAAGTTAAATGAAGAAAACAAATACTCTGGATAATCATCACCACTACAACTACAAGAGGGCTCATCCTAAGTCAGAAACTGACCTGAATACCTAACATTTATTTTCTAATCAATTGAATCCTTACAACAACCACAAAATAGAAGAACTTATACAATGTCTTGCACAAAATAGAAGCAACATGTATGAAGTCTCAGTAAGGAAATAACAGAGCCAGAATTCCAAACCAAAATTATAGTCATTATTCACATTCAAAAACTATGTCTTTCAAATGAAAAGCAATAAAAAAAAAAAGATAGAGGAATTAACAGACTCCATCTACAAAAGAATGAAAGTTTAGACAACTGAAGATAATCATCAGAGTCTAAGACAGGATATAGAGTTACCAAGAATGCCTTTCTGATGAGTCCCAGATGTAATAGCACTAAGAAAAAAAGCTTTCCTATATGAACTCCCAATTCTTACTCCACCCTCACATTCACAGGTATCTAGGTAAACACTTTTTATTCTGAGAAACTATGTCACAGAAAGGTTAAGCACAGATATGAAACTAACTTAGAAGCCACAAAAAAATGCATAAAGTAGACCATACAAGAAAGTACACATCATTTAAGGAAAATAACAACTAAAAGAAAAGGTAATATGTAAATGAAAAGAAATGGTTTACTTTACTACATGGAGAGAATATAGAGGGGAAAAAAATAAATAAAAAAGAAAGTTAAGAATTTCATAGCACTCCTCTATCTGCAAAATAACTTTTTTGGTTCTAATTCCTCATATTAAACACTTATCAATATTTTATAGTGCAACAAAAGAAACATGTAAGAAAGTAAAAAGTTATATAAATGTATTTAAGATTATGAAACATTACACCATCTTGTGGTAACAAATGAAAAATGCAATTTAAAGCAAGCCACAATGAAAGCTATGTTCCATTGAATTGCCTTTTTATTACCATTGCTAACTATCATTAAGTTATTTTTTAAAAATAAATCAGTTATTAACATGACATTTTTCATTTGGAAAACTAGTTTTTCCATTGTAACTTACAAAGTAACAGGAATATTTTCCCATGATCTTTCTGCTTCAAGTTTATCTAATGAACAAGGACTGTCATCCTTTTTCATAGACTTCGGTAGTTCTTCAGTACATTGCTCTAGATTTCTTTTGGCCTTCAGAATAAGCAATTCAATTTTGTCACCTAATTTAAAAAATTACATTAATTCTTTAAGAAAAAAATTAAAGTTCAGTAATATCTCACAAAGGAAACAAGAATTCAGATCATTTGGACTATAACAGTATCTAAAACAGCAAATTATGTTAAAATGTGACATTTCAAACAAAGGAAAAAAGGGTAGAAAGGACATTTTCTAGTTTTAAAATGCTACATAAATGAAAACCATAAGAGTACAAAAAGATACATCACCTGATCTTTACATCAAGAATAAAACATAAAAACTCTTAAAAAATCTAAGCATAAGATCAAATTTACAGCACTTTGATTCTTAAAAACAAAACAAAAACAATTACCACTGAATGGCTTTTTGGACTGTCCTGGGAGAAGCAGATTCTTACACTGACTCTGGCTATGTTCAGAATCACATTTATATTCATTAACTACTCCTTTATCATCACTCAAGGATTTTGACATGCGTGAGGGTTCGAAAGAATATTCAAAACAGTCAAGTTTATTCATAAGTTGAGAAGTTCTTTGTGCCTGGTAACTATGTCTAGGGGAACACTGATCTTCTTCAAATATTTTGTAAATCCTTTGACTATTTGTATCAGGTAGCAAGTCTTGATTGTGCAGCCAAACTGGGTATTTGAAATCAGGTATACTAGTTATCCCTGAAACATTAAGATCGGACTTCTGGCTAGTGAGCCATCTTGGGTAATTCTGTTCAAGACTGTGTTCTGAACTGTCCTTGAAAGATGATTTCTTGGGAAAAGATAAAGATGGCTTAGAAACACATTTATTATTAGTCTTATTCACAAGCTTTGGGTTTTTTAGTCTACCACACTGTTTTCCATTTTTACTTGTATGTACAGCAGGAGTAACTATGTTATCCTTGACCATGACAGTGAAGGGTCGTTGAAAATTTTGATCCTTTTCAGTGTCCGATGAACTCAGTCTTCCAATGCATTTCTTATTTTTCTTGCTAAATCTGTGACCTGGTCCAACACAACTGAAAGAAAATGATCCATCTGCTGGAAGTTTTAATAAATCATCAGTTGTTAGACTAATGGAGTCTATGTCATTAATAGTCTGTTTTCTATAGAACAAGTAGTGTTTTTTGTGACCAGGATTTTCAAAAGCTGAAAAACAAAAGCATAGTTCTGTTTCTTTTTTATATCACATATGAAAATACTTCATAATATTCAACAGTAAATGAGAATTAAGAATCATTTTTGCCACTTTCCCTTTATCTTTTTAAAGCTCTGATTGAAAGAACAAAAGGGATGGGTTGATTAAATAGGATGTGCTTTTTTCTCACAACACTTCAATTTGTTTTAACCAACTTCTATACTTTTTCTCAAATCTCCTGAGTTTCCCCATGTTCCTTGATTTACCATTTCAATATTTTTCATCTAGATATACCCAATACCCTAATACATTCATATTAACACATACTGGTCACTCAATACTGGATACAACAAAGGAAAAAAAATATGCTATTAAACTATGTGGAAAAATAATTTGCTTTCTTGCCTACTAACCTTACAAAGCATTAACACACAGAGCGAAAATGTTCTAATTTCCTTTTCTGGAATATATTGCCCACATCATTCTAAGAGTTCAATGCAAACTTCCCCCATACTAGGGCTATTCCATAAATGCTCAATACAGTGTTAACTGGGTAATCAACAGATACTTTTTCCAAACTTGTCTTCATGGAAACCTTATCAAGAAAAAACTTAACATTTTACGAATATTATTGTCCCACAGAATACAGATCAGGAAGGCTAGCGGGATGGTCCTATCGCACTTGGGACTGATCAAATATAAACTCAGAAAGGCTGAGATTTGTTTAAAGTCATGAAGCTAGTTAATGAAAGCTAGAACCACAAAGTCAGTGTCCTTTCCATTATGTTACAATAAAATGGCTTAAGTATCAGCCACCTGCTATCATTAATTACATTCATCATCATCCCTCCAAGGTTAAAAGAGGTTCTTAACTGAAAAGTCCTGAGAACTAGAGATTTACAGAATCATTTTTTAAATTCAGATCTTAATATTAAAAAAAAGTAGTTTTTTACCCCCAAAAGACCAAAAAAGAAATACTTGTTTTCCAAGCTACAACACATCTCTCAAATGCTTTAAATCAGTGGACACAAAGAACAAAAGCATACCATTGTTTGGTTTATAAATAGAGTTGGAGAATTCTGGTGTATCAGCAGAACAATTATCAATGTTAATCTTTCCCATGCTTGCATCAGGATACATTTGACTTAGATCAAAATCATCAATGTAGGCCTGTAGAGCCTGAGATGCAGAACTGTACAGTTTATCCTTATATTGGTAAGAGCCATCAGAGTTAGAGGAATTACTACCACTTAGGCTGCAGCTTGCTAACAGAGAAGACACCGAAGACTCCCGAGAACAAACTCCGTGTTTTGAATTTGATTTTGCCATGGCTTCCTCAAAATGGGTTATTTCTATTGATTTCTCTTAAAAACAACTGTAATACAAAAACAAAAAATTAAAGTCCCAATTAAAAGGAATAATAGCCACATGCAGAGAAATGACTAAATACATAAATTTTTATTATCTCCTTTAAAGAATAAAATTCATTATCTATAAATCCTTTTTATGAAATACACATTATAGATTTTCTATTATTTTAATTGTTGTGAATTCCTTCATGGATTAGAAACCATTTACTAAGCACCTACTATGTGCCTTTGAATTATATATACAAAAATTATCTGAGAATATTCACAGAAAATACCAAAGGAAGAGTACTCACTTTTTATTTAAGTCCTAAGAACTACTTACGTATAGTCTTTTCTTAGGGTTATATATTCTATGACATCACAATACCTAACATTCCCCTATACGGAATATTTTTAAATTTGTACACCTACCACCATACACTGCAAACAGGTGCTAGTTAAAACTTTAAAAGACATCAAATATAAAGTATTAGAAACAAGGAACAATGGAGAATATTCATGCTCAGTGTTGTAAATAGCAATATGTAAGTTTAGCCAACCCCTTCCCCCTAAAAAGATGAGAGCACAAATAATTTACAATATTTATCTATAAAGAAATAAACTATAAGTTTACCATAAAAAAAGGTAGCAAACACTATTTTCCAAAAATTGTTAATAATCATTTTCTGACCTGCCTTTTTGGTACTAACCCCACTATTTTTCAATTCTTATGTTAAACAGATTCATCCCACCTCTCTTTTTAAGGTGACTAATGTAATTTCGAAATTGACTTAATATATCCACCTTACTAATTTCCCATTATTAAATCCTGTCTACCTTAACAGAGCAGTAATAGGTCCTATGTTTGAAAATCTAAGAAATAAAAGAATGAGAAGGCACTACCTCAGTACATGCTATAACATTCTTTAAAAATTAAATCAACATAAAATGGATTTTCTGTACTAAAAATGAAACATTAGTACCTCGGATTTAACACATGCTGGAATTAAAGTTAATATGCTTAAATTTTGGCTATAATTTTGGGAATGTTTAATTTGTAACAACTTTTACATAACCTTAATAACTGTAAAATTTGACTTTATACTCCCAGTTTTCCACTTAAAGAAGAAAAGTCAGAGTAAAACGTCATCCTGCCTCTCAGCATTAGAGCATGCACTTGCCTTTGCAGGAGAGCTGACAGCAGTCAGGCGAAGCAGCAGAACAGAAGATAACGGTTATTCAGCTACTTTGCGATATTAGCATACCTCTAAAGAATGGCTCTGCCCTTTCTTTACCCATCTCATTTAATAGTTTAAATTTTCTCAAGTAAATATTGCTTGGATAATAAGCTTGACCAAACGGTTTCTCCCTTACTCGAACACAGTACAGGTTACTGATATGGTTTTACAAAATCTTAAAAACAAAACAAAACCCTAAAGGGGAAAACTGTTGAGTTAATAGTTCTCAGTAAATGGGTAGTAACATTTATTTCAATTTACAGGAGGCAAATGGAAAACCCACAAGTGAATTTTTATTGTGGAAAGTTCCCAAAGGTATACAAAAGTAGAAAGAATAGTTTGATAAACCTCTATGCACCCAACATCCTGCTTAAAACAATGAACATACCCAAACTTTAATCCACCCGCTTCTCCCCACGGGATTATTTGGAAGCAAATCCCATATATCTTACCATTTCTTCCGTAAACACTTCCGTTTCCAAAAGGAAATCCATCATTCCAAAGAAGAGAATGTTAAAACAAATGTCAATGAATTTCCACCACCTCTGATTCAAGAACAGAATGTTCAGTGTTAAGAATAGTTCACAGGAAATAAAGAATTTAGGAACAACAGCTCTGTTATTTATGTTATGAAACCGAACGTCTGTTTATTCTACAGCTAAAAAGACAGGACTTAATGAACCTGAAAAGCGAAGTCTGCCGGCGCCGCTGGACCAGAGCATCCTTCCCGCGCCCGGCGTTGGGGTCAAACCCCCGCCCTCGTCTAGGACACACGCTGCCTGCGGGATTCCGGCAGCCCCGGCAGGCAGACCCGAGCTGCAGCTGGCCGCCTCCGCCCCAAACCCGTTATACTAGGCAGCAGGCGTGAGCTCCGCCGGGGACGGGTTTTTTCCGAGGCGACGGCCCCAAAGCCCAAGACCCCGCCCGCTTCAATGGACGCCTCGAGTCCCAGGGAGGCCCACGTGGGTCCTCCCGTCTCGCTCCGCGACCCTCCCCTAAAGCTGTCCTCTTCCCACCGGGACTCTCCACACGCGCGCTCCCTCCGGGAACGGCTTCGCCTTTCCTCCCCGCCATTCTGCCTACAGCCCTTCCCTCGGACTGTCAAAGCTGGGCGCCCCTCGAAATGACACCGTTTCTCAGGCCGAACTCATCCACCGGGGCACAAAAAGGAAGAAAAACGCACACTCCCACAGTTCTCCGCCTAAAGTAAGGGCTTGTTACCTGACGGGAGACCCGACAGAGCAACCCCGCCCTACACGCCGCCCCGTCTCAGGATCCACTGACCCGCCGCTTGCTCCGCCGTTCCAGCGGAGCGCGACGCCCGCGCTGGCTTTCAAACGGACCCGAAATGGCGACGTCTTGCGGTGCGCATGCGCAGCCCTCGGCCGCAGGGGGCGAGCAGGGTGGGGGGCGAAAACTGCAGGGGAAGGGGGCGCCGCGGACGTTAGGTAGCACTCCCTGCTGGGAAGTGTAGTTCCTCCTTCCTCGTCTTTCTCGGATGGAGGGGTTGGCCCTGGACTACATCCAAGTCACCGCCCTGCACTCCCTCCTCACCTCCGTCCCCGCTATTCGCAGGCCGACTGCGCTGGTGACAGGCTGACCCTCCTTGGCCGGCTTCCCCGGCCTTACGAGGGGCCGGAGTCTCGGGAGCCCTGGCGGCGGCAGCCCGGGTCCACGCGCGCCGGCCGCACAGTCCCAGACCGTCCAGCACGCTCGGCCTCCCCGCCTTCCGCCCCACCCGCCAGGCTAAGACACCAACTCCCCCCAACCACTTCCCTCCCCGACTCCTCCGTGCCTTCCCCACCCCATCCCTGGGACCGCCGTCCCGGGCTTCCAGCCGGACCCTCACGCTCAAAGCAGATGCGGGATTGTTGGAGGGAGTTTGGCTAGGGATGGGATTTAACAAAGTCCTTGGGGACCTTGATTCCCAGGGAAAAATGGCAGTGACGTATTAGGGACCCAGTCAGCCCAGAAAAGGGGGGATCATACAAACAAATGTAAAGACCCACTAACAACATGTGTGAACCCATCTGTAAGGCCGGGACAGAATATGAAGTGTGAAGAATACAGTTTCAACCACGTGCTGTACCCAAAAAAAGATGCCATCTCAAAACTGGTTTATGTTTTTTTTCCACTGACCCTATGGATGAAGATACCCTTGACCATTGCTCCACCTGAATATGTTCCAGTTTATCTGACATTACGTCACCAGGTAATAGGACGGTAGTCTTGTCATTTGTGCTTTCTTCTTCTCACCCTCTTTAGCCCACTAAATTTAACCTTCCCTTTTTCCTTAGCAAATGAAAAAGTCCAGAAGCTATAAAGTTCAGTTGAGTGATTGAATTAAACATGTTTATTATGGCAGTAAGTGCTAATGATTTGAAAATGGATAAGACAGAGTGCCCGCAGTTCACACTCCAGTGATACATTCCAATAATCTGTGCAGTTTCTAGATCGGTCAGTATCAAATATGTTGATGATAGGAAATAAAGATTTTATATATGCTGAGGCATGCACAGGTCAGGGATCAGTCAAAGATTGTTAATGGGATGAGCTTAAAAAGTTACATGTTTTTATCCACATTCCACCTAAATGGCTTTTTAACCTTTCTTGAAAATAACCTCCTAAAGGTTCTTTTCATAAACAGTAGCTTTAACATTTCTCTTACTACCTTTTTCTTCCATCTTGGGGCTTATATAGCAAATGTTTCCTAAGGAGGACATTAAGTGTAAATAGGACATTGAAAAAATATAAAGGAAATTATCAAATATATTGACCTAATACATGGATCAAAATAATTGTACTTCCACTTTTGTTCCTTCACAGGTTAAGAGAAAATCTCTACAAGGATTTGGAGAAGAGTTCCAATAGCTATTAAAATTCTGAACTAGATCTATTAGGAAAGGTAAGGAAACCAAGAGGAGGAAAGAGGAGTCCGCTAGAAAAGAGGAGTTATAATGGTTTACTCAAGCTTTTCAAATATAAAGGTCAACTAGGGTGTGCCTTGCTGGAGAACTAAACAAGAGAAAATAGATTTATAATCCAACCTAAAGAGTTTTATATGAGAGCTAAGGAAGACATGTTCTGGTCATTAAACTTTAGGAAAGTTTATTGAGTCAGCTCTTTGAAGAGCTCTTTAAAAGGTAGATTTAAATGTGTCCATTTTAAGCAGAGAAGCTAACCCACTGAGAAGAGGTCTCACACTGTTTGGATCACTCTTACATGTGTTAACTCAATCCTTATAATGACGCAGGAGATAGCTATTACTATCCATAATCTAGAGATGTGAAAATCGAAGTTCAAAGGTTAAACAATTTACCCAAAGTCATACAGCTAGCGGTGAGTGGCAAACGCAGGATTTGAAGCCAGCTCTTAGTTGTCGTTCTTTGTACCATACCAGCCAGTTTCCCCTAACTGAAAACTGAATGTGGGGCCAAAGGACCAATGAGATTCCAGTTTCCTAAACTCATTGAGATCATAAACAGTATCTTACGCAGCTGTTTTTGCAAGCCCACCACAGTATGGAACCCCTAGTAGGGGTTCAGCAAATGTGTTTAAGCTGAACTGATTTGAACTTGATCCTGTCTAAATTTGATCCTGCGTTTAAATAAAGACACCAATCAACAGGAGTCAGTCATTCATACTGGGAAAGGATGGTACAAGCCGAGGGAACAGCAAATGCAAAGATCCCAGTGTAAGGAGATGCTTGGTTGTATCTGAGGAACAGCCAGGAGGTCAGTATGATTGGAGCTAAGTGGGAGAGAAGAAAACAGGTGAGAATTAACTTTGGAGACCAAGCTAGGGATCTGATCACTGACTGCCCCTACCACTCACTTTAAAAAAGATTAATTCCCAGGACACGCTCAACAGATTATGATGCTTAACAAGAGAATGGAAACATGATTAAGGTGTTAGAAATAATAATGATTTATTGAATGACTATTGTAGTAGGCAATAGTGTAGAACACTTAAGTGTATTCTCATTTAATCCTCACATTAACTCTACCAGGTTAGGTTTATTATCCCAGAGAACAGGGAAACAAATACTAAATAACATAGTTTACAATTAGTCAGTGGAAGAGACAGGATTTGACACATATCTCTTTGACTCCAAAGCCTGCTCTTTGTACTGTACCACATTTTCTCATTTGAAAGACCATTAATAAGGAAGAAGAGATTCGTGCATGCATGCATTCAACACGTAATTATTGTTCATTTCTATGTGACAGGCACTGGAGAAATTGTAGTAAAACATAATACAGCATTTAAAAACATTTTTATATTATTGTACTCTTACATTCATTTGTTTTTAAAACTTTGCAGATAGATGGACTATAAGACACTTGCCCAACAAACTGCTCAAGAAATTCTAGGTTACAATCAAAATACATCAGGCTGGAAAGTGGTTAAAACATTGGTAAAAAAACAAATAGGTGTCAAGAGTTTGCTTTTTTTTGTTTCAAAAATAAAAATGATACAAAAAGATGTGCATTGAAAAGTCTCATTCCTACTCATGTCCCAATCCACCTTGTTCCCACCCATTTCTATAAGGCAACAACATTTTTTTTTGCTGTGCAGTATTTTTTTTTGCTATTATTAATATACAGTTACATGAGCAATATTATGGTTACTAGACTCCCCCTATTATCAAGCCCCCACCACATACCCCATTACAGTCATTGTCCATCAGTGTAGTAAGATGCTATAGAATCATTACTTGTCTTCTCTGTGTTATACTGCCTTCCCCCTATCCCCCGACCCGGCTACATTATGTGTGCTAATTTTCCCCCTTATCCCTCCCTTCCCACCCAACTTCCCCAGTTCTTTTCCCTTTGGTAACTGTTAGTCCCTTCTTGGGTTCTGTGAGTCTGCTGCTGTTTTGTTCCTTCAGTTTTTCTTTGTTCTATACTCCACATATGAGTGAAATCATTTGGCACTTGTCTTTTTCTGCCTGGCTTATTTCACTGAGCATAATACCCTCTAGCTCCATCCATGTTGTTGCAAATGGTAGGATTTGTTTTCTTCTTATGGCTGAATAATATTCCATTGTGTGTATGTACCTCATCTTCTTTATCCATTCATCTACTGATGGACACTTAGGTTGCTTCCATTTCTTTGCTATTGTAAATAATGCTGCAGTAAACAGGGGTGCATATGTCTTTTTCAAACTGGGCTGCTGCGTTCTTAGGATAAATTCCTAGGAGTGGATCAAGAGTTTGTTTTTTAATAAGAAACCATTCATTAGGAAGACTTTTCTAAGCACTATTTTATTTTAACCAAGAAAACATTTTTACTTCTGTTTTCTTTTTTTCTGAGGTTCTTTTTCTTCCTGTATCTGACAGCTAATGTATTTGTAGATTTTTATTTCCTTTGGAGAAAAGACAACTGTTTCCAGCAAGGCTTCTAAAAAATTCCATGGAAATCTGTGAATACAATTTCTTATTTACAATCATTATTTTGGATTCAATGGCTTTGATAAATCAAGAATTTAATCCTGCTTCCTTAGCTATACATTATTGGATAACAATGAGGAAATAGAAATTATAAAGTCACTGGTTGAAATGTGATACTCATAAAATATAGCAATTATATATTTTCTAATCATTTTCAAACCTGAAGGAATAGGGAGGGAAATCCCTTTTGATGAATAATTCACTAAGATAGGAAATTTCTAGTTTGAGAAATAATTACTATAAAAGTAAATTGATATTTTCTTGCTAACAGTATTTTATGGTCTTTTAAACACCCATCTTTCCATTAAATGAACCACTAAAAATCAGTTTACTTCCCCAACTTATTTCTCCTGCTGATACATGTAAATTTTTTCTATAAGCTGCTGTTAAGGATATCCTTGAGGATCCTGCTATTTCCAGTACAAGTACACAAAAGGAAATTGTGCTGACATTTTTCACTTTATGTTTAAGAGTTAGTCATTCATTGCTCATTATATTGATGCAGTCTGGCCGCGCCGAGTCGAGCAGGTCCTGAAGTGCGGAAGGGGGGCGAAGAAAACAAAGACAGACAGAAAGAACTGGGAGGGCTGATGCTCCTGTGCATCGCCAGCAAAGCTTTATTCCAGTCCAGAGTATTTATACAGCAAAGAAGCATACTATTCCAGGAAATAGCATTATCCAATAGACAATCAAGCACAGTATTAACGTCAGCGGCGGTAGCCGGGCAAAGGTAGGCACAGCAGGGCTCCTTCAGTTGCTCATGCAATGCGTAAACAGGATGTTCTTTGTTCTCCATTCCCGCCACATCAGCAAGTGGGGGAAGGGCATAGCCCACTCCCCACATTATATCACCTTAATGCCATCAGATCATTATGTGTTATTGAGAAAACCAAATTTTATTCAATACCCTTTTATTTTTTTGGAGTCCACTTCTTTCAACTACTTCATTTTGTACTTGCTATTTTTACATCTGACTAAAATTTACCTATCTTATGCTTCAGTCCAGTGTTTTACCATGGGATAAAGCTAGTGTGCTTTCTCATTTTCATTTTAGTAATTATCAGGAAGATAATTCCTGCCTTTGTTATCTACACAATTAATGATTCTAATAGTGGCACTTTCAAAAATAGACTGATAAGGGAATGGGGAAGGTCAAAACCAGGTACACTAGGAGAATAAAGTTTTGGATATTATAGTTTTTTGATGCCTTACAGATCAAACCAGTGTAGACAGCAACCTATGCATCTAAGAAACCCCAGAAGTTGCTTATTTATTGTACAAATATTTCCTGGGTATTTATACACAAGGTGCAATATACAATGCCTAGAGCCATTCAAAGAATAGACTCAATTAGACTGTTTTAAAGTTTATTAAAATTTTTTATCATAAGCTATTTTACTCTTATATGTTAAACTAAACAGACAAAAAAGTTGAAACTTCTTGTACTCACATTTGAAGTGAAATTTACAAACACTGTACAATAATATGTCACCCCATATCTTAGTGACTTACCAGACATTTATTATCTCATGGTTTGTGTGGGTCTGGAATCAAGGTGTAGCTTAGCTTTGTACCCCTGCCTCAAGGGTTCTCACAAGGTTACAGTCAAGGTGTGTGCCAGGGCTGAGGTCTTGTCTGAAGGCAGCTTGACCCCCAAGCTCACTTACATGGTTGTTGGTAGGATTCGGTTCTTTATGCACTTGCTGGAATGAGGGCCTCAGTTCCTTGCTGGCTTTAGGCTAGATGCTTTCCTCAGTTTCTTGACATATAGGCCTCTCTGTAGGGCTATTCACAACATGGCAGTTTGCTTACTCTGAGGAGTGAGGGTTCTAGAAGAGAGCAAGAGAAAGAAAGAGCAAACAAGACAGAAGCCAAAGCCTTTCTGCAACCTAATCTTGGAAGTGAACTCTTTATCACTTTTGCAATATTCAGTTTATTAGAAGTGAGTCACTATATCCAGCCCTGACTCAGGGGAAGGGGAGTACGCAAGTGTGTGAACCCAGGAAGTAGAGGGGACCATTGTAGAGATGGCCTATCATACATTGGTTTTGGCAAACTTGATTCTTTTTTTACAGGTGAGCTATAGTCCAATAAATATTAAACACAACTTCAAAATTAAGATTGATAAAATGTACATGAAACTCCATTTTGCATGCCTGTTTTCTCAAGCACAGCTCATTGATTCTTCAGAAGGAGCGTGTGACTGGAGTTTATATTTTTCAAAATATCTCTATTATTGTCAACAGATGTGGCAGATATTTCAATTTTTACAAAGGAAATAAATTTGAACATGTTGGTTAGGTTGGTCTGCCTCAGTCAAAAGTTTACCTCTCCACCTCCCACAATAGAGTGAGAAGAAAGTGAGATTGCAGTCAAATCAACGGGAAAACCTAGAGAAGATTAAAATTTTTCCAGTACTTCAAAGCTTCAGTGTTTTATTTAAAGCATTGTAAATAATCCAGATAAGAAACATATGCACATGAATTTAGAATGAGCAACTGAGGATAAACATTGCATGCTTTTGGGGGTATACGGCATGGTCTAATCCTGTTTGCCAAACTAGTGTCTGGGAGAAATATAATCCCCAAAAATGTCATGTGGGGGGAAAATGGGTTTCATTATCAAATAAAACTTTTCAAAACACTTCATTCTGAAGATTCACTGTAAGATTCAATCCTAAAGTAATTTTAGTAAGTCCTCAAGAAACCTACTTAACTTTAATGCAAACTTTTCCAAATGTTTTTGACCAAGAACATGCTTGTAAAACATTGGCCTAGATTGGCTCATTGATCTCAGATTTGGATTCTAGAGATGTCCTAATTGACTAGATATATACAGAGAGAAGTTATTTAATTTTCATTATCTCCCTGCTACCAGCCACCACCATCTCTCATATGGATTATTTCAGTAACTACTAATGGACTCCATGGATACCATTACTCAGCTGTACCCCATTCTTCATAAAATGGTGTCTTGCCAATGGGTTTCAGCCCCGGTCAAGTTCACTATGGATTCGATGTGACCAAAGAAAATGACAGTAAAACGTTCTTGCTGTGAAAGGGTTATACCCAACTTTATTTCCTTGGCGGCAGGTGAATCACCAAAATCACGCTCACTCAGAGCAAGTCCGTATGCAGCACACTGGTCCCTGGGCCTCTCTACCTGCACAGCCATCCTCTGGGCCTTTATCCTCAGCATAAGGAGGGACAAATAAAGATTAGAGCAGAAATAAATAAAATTGAGAAAAATAAAATAATACAAAGAATCAATGGAAGCAGGAGCTGGTTCTTCAAGAAAATAAACAAAATAGATAAACCCCTAGCCAGACTTATCAAGAACAAAAGAGAATCTACACACATAAACAGAATCAGAAATGAGAAAGGAATAATCACTACAGACACCATAGAAATATCAAGAGTTATTAGAGAATACTATAAAAAATCATATGCTAACAAACTGGATAACCTAGAAGAAATGGACAACATTCTAGAAAAATACAACCTTCCAAGGCTGACCCAGAAACAGAAAATCTGAACAGACCAATTACAAGCAATGAATTCGTAATAAAAAAAAACTACCTATGAACAAAACTCCTGTACCAGATGGCTTCACCACTGAATTTTATCAAACCTTTAGTGAAGACCTAATACCCAGTTTTCCAAAAAGTAGAAGAGGAAGGAATACTTCCAAACTCATTCTATGAAGCCAACATCATTCTAAAACCCAAATCAGGCAAAGACACCAGAAAAAAAGAAAATTACAGACCAATATCCTTGATGAACATAGATGCAAAAATATTTAACAAAATAATAGCAAACCAAATTCAAAAATACATCAAAAAGATTATCAATCATGATCAACTAAGATTTATTACAGGTATGCAAGGATGGTACAATATTAAAAAATCCATCAACATCATACAACATATCAACAAAAAGATGGACAAAAACCACATGATCATCTCCATAGATGCACAAAAAGCATTTGACAAAATTCAACAGACATTCATGATAAAAACTCTCAACAAAATGGGTATAAGGGCAAGAACCTCAACATGATAAAGGACATATATGACAAACCCACAGTGAACATCATACTAAACAGCAAGAAGCTGAAAGCTTTTCCTTAAAGATGAGGAACAACACAAGGAAGCCCACTCTCCCACTTTTACTCAACATAGTTCTGGAGGTCCTAGCCACAGCAATCAGACAACACAAAGAAATAAAAGGCATCCAGATCGGTAAGGAAGAAGTCAAACTCTCACTGTTTGCAGATGACATGATACTGTACATAAAAGAAACCCTAAAGAATCTACTCCAAAACTACTAGATCTAATATCTGAATTCAGCAAAGTTGCAGGATACAGAACTAATACACAGAAATTTGTTGCATTTCTATACACTAATGATGAACTGACAAAAAGAGAAATCAGGAAAACAATTCCATTCATAATTGCATCAAAAAGAATAAAATACCTAGGAATAAACCTAACCAAGGAAGTGAAAGACTTATACCCTTAAAACTACAAGACACTCATGAGAAAATTAGAGAAGATACCAATAAATAGAAATACATTCCATGCTCATGAATAGGAAGAATTGATATTGTCAAAATGGCCATCCTGCCTAACGCAATCTATAGATTCAGTGCAATCCCTATCAAAATACCAACAGCATTCTTCAATGAACTAGAGAAAATAGTCTAAAAATCATATGAAACCACAAAAGACCCTGAATAGCCAAAGCAATCCTGAGAAGGAAGAATAAAGCTGGGGGGATTACATTCTCTGACTTCATGCGCTACTAAAAAGCCACAATAATCAATAATAGACCTATAGACCAATGGAAAAGACTAGAGAGCCCAGATACAAACCCAAGCATATATGGTCAATTAATACACAATAAAGGATCCATGGACTTACAATGGGAAATGACAGCCTCTTCAACTGGTGTTGGCAAAACGGGACAGTACATGCAAGAGAATGAAATTGGATTATTGTCTAACCCCATACACAAAAGCAAACTCAAAATGGATCAAAGACCTGGATGTAAGCTATGAAACCATAAAACTTTTAGAAGAAAACATAGGCAACAATCTCCTGAATATAAACATGGGCAACTTTTTTTCTGAATGCATCTCCTTGAGCAAGGGAAACAAAAGCAAAATGAACAAATGGGACTGTAGCAAGCTAAAAAGCTTCTGTACTGCAAAGGACACCATCAGCAGGACAAAAAGGCATCCTGCAATATGGGAGAATGTATTTGTAAACAACATATCTGACAAGGGCTAAACATCCCAAATATATAAAGAACTCAAATGCCTCAACACCCAAAGAGCAAATAACCTGATTAAAAAATGGGCAGAGGATCTGAACAAACACTTCTTCAAAGAAGAAATTCAGATAGCCAACAAGGCATATGAAAAGATGCTCCACATCGCTAATTATCAGGTAAATGCAAATTAAAACCACAATGAGATATCACCTCACACCAGTTAGGATGGCCAACACTGAAAATACTAGTAACAATGAATGCTGGCGAGGATGTGGAGAAAGGGGAACCCTCCTACACTGCTGGTGGGAATATAAATTTGTTCAACTATTGAGGAAAGCAATATGGAGGTTCCTCAAGAAACTAAAAATAGAAATACCATTTGACCCAGGAATTCCACTCCTAGGAATTTATCCAAAGAAAATAAGTTCTCAGATTCAAAAAGACATATGCACCAGAAGGCAAATAGTGAATCTGTGGCATCTTACTACACTGATGGACAGTGATTGCATTGGGGTATGAGTGGGGACTTGATAATATGGGTAAATGTAGTAACCACATTGTTTTTTCATGTGGAACCTTCATAAGAGTGTATATCAATAATACCTTAATTAAAAAGTTTAAAAAAAGACATATGCACCACTGTGTTTATTGTAGCACTATTTAAAATAGCCAAGATATGGAAGCAACCTAAGTGTCCATCAGTAGATGAATGGATAAAGAACAGGTGGTACATGTACCCAATGGAATACTATTCAGCCATAAGAAAGAAACAAATCCTACCATTTGCAACAACATGGATGGAGCTAGAGGGTATTAGGCTCAGTGAAATAAGCCAGGCAGAGAAAGACAAGTACCAAATGATTTCCCTCATTTGTGGAGTATAACAATGAAGCAAAACTAAAGGAACAAAACAGCAGCAGACTCACAGACTCCAAGAAGGGACTAGTGCTTACCAAAGGGGAGGGGTGGGGAAGGACAGGTGGGAAGGGAGGGAGAAGGAGATTAAGGGGTATTATCATTAGTACACATGGGGAAGACACTGTATGTAACACAGAGAAAACAAGTAGTGACTCTGGCATCTTAGTACACTGATGGACAGTGACTTCAGTGGGGTATAGGTGGGGGACTTGATAATATGGGTGAATGAAATAACCATGTTGTTTTTCATGTGAAACCTTCATAAGAGTGTATATCAATGATATCTTAATAAAAATAAAACATGAATTTAAAGTGCACACTCAGGAGTGTGGGCAACATCAAAGGAGAGAGAAGAGGTATTGCTTAAACGTGTTAGGGTTTGGCTTTTTATAAAGGTTTGTGAATATGGGTTGGTATAGGTATGATGTATATAGATGATTCTTTGCTTTGAAGTTTTGTCTTTAAGAATAGGGTTGTTAAGTTAACTGTGTTAATTTGTATTGCATTCTTCATCCAGCACAGTTGACATGAAGTTTCCTTAACCCTTCCAAGGTCTGTTCTTTGTCCTGGGTACATTGCTTAAGTGATTAATGTGACTGGAAGAAAGAAAAACAACAAGTTAAATCCCACGTTAAATAATAAACTAAGCCTTTGTTCTTAGGTAAAAAAAAAAATGCTGTAAATGTCCTTCATTTCAATATTGATCATCCCTACTATTATCGTGAATAACTATGAAACGTTTTGGACAAATCTTCCAAAATGAGCTTCAATACAATGTTCCCCTATTTACCTTCATATTATTGGGCTTTCTATCTCATCAACATTTATTAAACTGCATAAAAACTGTTTGATTATATGTTCGACTCTCTAGTAGGTTGAGGTACATATATAATAGTAAATGTTTGATCACTCAATCAATAAAATAATGCTATCAACAGACGAGGGGTAGTCATTATCTGTAAGTGTATATGGATAGGTGCTTTATGAAATGACACCTGATTATAGATAGTCCCTGACTTACAATGGTTCTACTTTGCTGAATCCTGAAGCCACATTACATCCTTAAATTAAGAATTGGGGCCATAGGGTACTGTATAAACATACTAACTTCTCATCAATTATTATTGGCTTATGATAAATGTAGCAGGTAAATGTTTATGAGAAAGATTTTAGAAAAATCCTAAATGAAAGGAGCCCCTTCAAAAAGACAACTATACAAATATTATAAACAATAGTGTAGAAAAATGAATTTTGAAGTGATTTATAGTAGTGCAATGCATATTTAAATGAACCTGGCTGCTTCCAATTGAATATTAATGTTTTGAATTGCTATTAGTCTTCTTTAAAATATGATAGCATATTTTCAGCTTAGATTAAATTTGTTAAACTTTGGATTTTCTTTATTTTGTTGACTTTACATATCGAGTTGAAGGAATAAGTCCAGAATCAACATCTAAACTATCTGAATTCCTCTACAACCCTGAAAACAGATGGGATAAATCATTGAAAGTGTACAGTCTGGTACACAGGATTGATTTGGTAATTTGTTACTTAACATTGGACTTTTACTGTATTAATATATTTTTAGTTTTCTATCTCAGTGATTTGAGTTTATTAAACCTATATTATGTAGACACATTGGATTTTATAGATTCAAACTGAGTTGAAGTCTTTATAAAAGCCGTAAAAATTCCTCTTTTTATTAGTCAAGTTTAATTCCATTTAGCTTTATTCTCTTTTAAATGCATACCACATTGTGAATCTGGTCAGCTCTCTTGCAATGGGTGCCTTTGGTTATGCATTCATGGATTCACCTCCTCCATTAGGGTGCAGAAAAAATTAGGCAGGCCTTGCTGGTGGGAAGTCAGTACATTTATCTTACTCATAAAATACATTAGATAACAGGAGCAATGCAGCTTACTATAGGGACTTAACAAATACATGTTAACTTTTTTTAAGTAGGGATACTATATGAAATAACATTATATAGTTGGTTATAGTTTTAAAAACACTTTCAAATGCATTGTCTCAGTTGAATAGAGATGAAAAGAGAATAAAAACAAAGAGAAAAAGAAAAATATAGGTAATCGTAATAGAAAATCAAAGCCATAAAAACGAGAGAAAGGAAAATGGAATGCGGGACGCAAGTAGAGCTTGGAAGGAGAGAGAAGGAACGATCAGTGTGAGATGAGGGTGGAATGAAAGCTCAAGAGGAGAGAGAAGTGAATGAAATGAGAGGAAGAATGAAATGTGGTGAAAAGCAGTAGAAACAAGACAAGTGAGGTAAAGGATTCCGAACTTTGGGTTGGCTCACTGTAGGTCTCTTATTCACTAATATTGCTATACTTTATGGTATGTAAATTATACCCCAGCAAGCTGTTTTTAAAATTGAGTCCTGTTTTTTTACCTAATAACAATTCTATTAGAAAAAGGTGGTAAATCTGAATATGAAGTAAAGCTAATTTTTATGATTTTTCACAAACAGTTGTATTTGTCAAATTCTAGGTCACTGGATCTTCGATTCATTGAATGAACAAGTCACAAAAATGTCCCACATATCTGTCATCACTTTATCACTTATTTAGAACTCTGTAGGTTAACTTAACTTCTGTTTTTTTAATCAAAGTATCATTGATACACAATCTTATGTTGGTTTCAAATATACAACACAGTGGTTCAAAGTTTCATTAAAAATTCAAAAAATAGATGATATTGAGATTCCTTTCTGAATTGTCTGCACTTATGTCGACTCCATATCAGATAAATTATTTGGAAATATTTTCTCCCATTCTGTGGGTTACCTTTTCATTTTGTTGATGGTTTCCTTTGCTGGGCAGAAGCTTTTAGGTGTGATGTAGTATCACTTGCACATTTTTGCTTTTGTTGCCTTGCACTTATAATTATAGATCTAAAGTTCCTTTAACACCGAAAATGCAAGCTGATCTGGTGGTAATTTCTTAAAACTTCAAAGCCCTAATTTTTCCAAATAGAGGCTAACCTTATGCACTGAAATTCTTTGGGAAAACAATGCAAAGAATAGATATTAAATAATTGTTGCAATCTTTATGGTTTGATTTGTTTCAGGATACATTCATCTGTCAGACCGATAAACAGAGTTTTGCCATGGGCTCAATTTCTCCCCAAGAGTTTATCAATTTAGCGTACTTCGAGCACTATGAAGGGAATATGGATATTATCAGTTGTAAATTGAAATATTTTTCCAGTTGTTAGAATTACTATGATTCGTGAATAAACGTTTTGTTTCCCTCAATTCACAGTTTGGAAAAAAATATGTTTTCAATGAATTCTTTATTGTTTTACTTAGTGATATTTTGCCCAACTCAGGAGGTGCTATTTACATCATAGCCAATGATTATGATATCTCTTGGCCTTTTTACAATATATACCCTGCAGCACTTGTAGGCTAAAAATTCACAGCATACATTTTAAAACTAGTTAGAAACAAAATTATCTTTGGATATATAATTTTATATTCAAATTGTGTACAATGGGCACATCCAGTAACTAATAAAACTCCTGAAGAAATTTTCACTAGATGGGTCTTTACATTTCTTAGAAACTGTTAGTTTTGATATATCCTTAGCACCCCCAAAAAATGTGTCACTCTGTAAAATGCAAATGCATAACCATTCCCTAACTTGCATTATTCACTTAAAAAAAATAGTCTTTTCCTTTGTTATTTCTTCTATTGCTTCAGATCTCAGAAAGTAATTAAATTACACTTTTTACAGTTTTCCTTGTATGTAAAAGGTAACAGCATCTTTAGAACTACTAGCATGAAAAAGTTTGAGAGGACGATAGTGCTCATATTGTATTTTTTCAGGTTTGGCCTGTGTATACATCCTATGTGCCAACATACAGACACATGTATATGGCACATATGATTTATTATATGACTGATAATAACTAACTTAATGCTATTATTAAGTTAATGCTATGTCATACTTTTTTTAAATATGCTACTGCAAATAGAAATTTTCATTTCTGTAGAACAAGTTTCATTTTAATTTTATTTTAATCACTTAGCTAGTAGTGTGGATTTTCCTCCATTTTCAAATTACATCTGTGGTCATAACCATGCTTGTGGCTATGTATGTTCTCCTCTGCAAGAGTAAGTGTTTACATTTATTTATTTTGACAGTTTTTTCAGTCCAATTTGTGATTTGTTAACTAAAAGATTCCTAACTCATCAAGACTGGATAACACGTTGTGGGGGGGTGGAAATGACCCCAGCTTCAAACCAATGCCGGCTTGTTCCAGGGTTAGAACAGTTTTTAAAGTAATTTTTAAATATTTTAATATTTTAAATGTCATCTTAAATATAATCAGAATAGATAGTTCCCTATAATATATGACTTGAGGTCTCTGGGACTACTCACACATACACAAATATTTCCCTCCTGCAGTTAACTTTAACCTGAGATTTTTATATTTCTCCATTAGAATCACTTCTGTGAATTATTAAGGAATTTTTGTGAATTAAAAATAAATTTCTCTAGCATTATAATACACTTACATTTATCAACAATGAACGTTTTACCTTAAAATAATTCTTTCCAATGTACTACTTACTGAGAATAGATACCTACAGACTGAAACATCCAATAGATAAATTCAGGAAAAGCTAGAGAAATCAGAGCTAAGTCACTGTCTTCAGGTGACTAGCCTAGGAAAACATGGCAACATAAAATACATATATTCTGTAAACATATGTACATTAACTGAATACATCTCATTTCACAAATTCACTCAGTTTTCATTTTTGCTAAATGATTTTATGTTAAATAAAAGACACTGGCACATAAAAACAGATGTAAAACTTAATATTGGTCAGATACAAACCTCCCAATAATGAGAAAATAATACCTCAGGAAGTCAAAATAAAATTACACCGTAGTCCTGTATTCCTTAGTGTTTTGGATTAGAGGATTATAAGAAGTTCACAGTAACTTACATTAACAGGCAGGATCGTGGATGCAGACGGTGAGGATATGATGACGTGTGTGCTCTTACTACCCATCTGTGAGTTTTGAGTCCATGGTTGAGACTTTATTTTCTACAGCAGGAGAGAACAAAACAAGGGAAGGATTATTGCTCCAGGGCAGTGAGGTAGATGGGCTGCTGGCAGGAAGCCCAGCTGGGAAGCTGCATGCACTCCGCTGGAGTGTGCTTCGCAGGCAAAGTCCCCTTCTTGCGCCTCATCAGCTTTCCCTCTCCACGGCAAAAAATGGGACAAAAGCTCTGAGCTAGGTACCCCATCTAGGTGGGAACTCAGCCCAGCGTCTTCCTAGAGAGAAGATAGTCTTCTTCATAGTCTCCTTTCTAGAGAAATGTACTGATAAAATGTGATTCTTTTGTACCTTTTGTTTCTGCACAGCCCAACATTTTGGACAGCCAACATTTGCGAACAAGTCATGTAGTAAATTTGTAAAGCTTATTATCAGTAGCAATGGTACTCTCCAGTAAATATTGGAAAGGCTTTCTTAAGTGTGTAAACCTAGTAAATTCAAGTAGAGATCTAAGACCGTCCAAACTGCTAGTGAATATTCTCAATCCAGCCATTTAGGCAGTGCAAACATAGTGTGAACTCTGCATAGAGAAGGGTATAAGAAAATGGACACACAGTTTGTTGGAGCAGTAGTTTTCATAGTCCCTAAAAGAATTTAGTAAATCTGTATTCCGCCTTGCACATTTCTAAATTGATATTAAAATTTTTCCTAAGATTAAGAGGGTTCAATTTCCAGCATTCTATAAATATTGATGCTTTGTTGTATTGCCCTTGTAAGTGTATCCAGTAGAATCCAAATACCATAGCAATTTAAAACCTACCATTACATTCTCAATTTCAAAATACTACAACTTTTGACAGTTAGAAATGTTATGTCATTACTTTTCTCCTTAATCCTGCATCTTTACTTGTTCCCTCACATAATTTTATCTTAACAGAATATATCTTGTGCTTTTAATTTTTTAAAATTATCCTATCATCATACTCACCTACAAAAATAAGTATTTTATTTTTAAAATTAATTTTATTTCCTGTGACCATAAATATCTAAATGTTAAAAAAAGTGTACTGGATTAAATTGTCATTATTACACCGTGATCAAAGTAAAAAATATATTACCAAATATGTTATTTAATTATTAAATACAAAAACAAACTGTTATTGAAACATCTTTTATTATTAGCAAAACTTAGATAGCACTTACTATATGCCAGATTATTATAAACAATTTACATATATTGATTCATTTGGTCCTCACAATAGCCCCAAGAAGTAGGTAGTATTACTATCTCCATTTTGCAGAAAAGAAAATGGAAGCCCAGAGAGATTAAGTAACTTTCTCAGGTTTACACATAGGTAATAGCAAAGCTCAGCTTCAAACCAATGCCGGCTTGTTCCAGGGTCCATGGCTTCTAACAGTTACACTCATTTATTTAACTGTGGATTGATATTACAAATATAATGAGATAGCATTTAATATCAAGTTTACTCCTACTTTACATTTTTATAAACGCAAGCACTCAGAAACTTTGTTTACAGAAGTAAGTGAGTTAAAATTGAAAGAATATAATTCTAGCAGTATCATTCAATCCCGTGAAATTCTTCTGGGTTATGTACTATAAATTACATAATGATCTTCAATCGAAAACTATTTTTAATGACCTATCAGCTGACAATTCAACTAGATCCTTAAATTTTCTTGAAAGGAAAGAACTGACAACATGACTTGGTAATTATTTATTATGAAGTCATTAGTTGCTTGCCTTCTCAGCTCACTTCCAATTGATCAAATTTCCCCTTGGTAATTATTTATTATGAAGTCATTAGTTGCTTGCCTTCTCAGCTCACTTCCAATTGATCAAATTTCCCCTTCAGCATCTCAAAGATTTTTGTAAACCAGAGTAAAGCACCCTAGTACTGTTTGTGTGGATGACAGGTATAATTTTGTTCTATAAATCAACCTAAGGGTGATGTGAAGAGGCTTGTGAGAAAGGATAAGCTGATATCTCCATCGGTGATATGTTCTCAGCTCAGTTTAAGGATAAGGTACATATGGAAGTTATAGATTTGAATATTTATTCCCTCAAATGTTATTCATCCTCTCATACCCCTTGGAAAGTCTTCACATACTGCAGTTTGAAAATCCTGGTCTAGAATATAAAAATAGAGTATGTTCTTAGAGGACAATTTGGAGATAACATTTCAAAATGTTAAGTGCACAAAACCTAGAAATTCTATGTAAGTTCTTATAAAAGTACAAATGGATACATTCCAAAGATGTTTCATTGTAGCTTTATTTATAATAGCAAAAAGAAATAACCCAGTGATAATCTATAAAGGGCTGGTTAAATAGAGTATTAAATACTCTATGCGGTTATGTAGAACAACTAAGCAGATATGTAAGTATTGACACAAAAAAGTTGTATGATATCCTACTAAGAGGAAAATAAAACTGGTTGCAGAAAAATGAATATATATTTTTCTAAAACCAAAAATGTATATGTGTGGTAGGTATACACACACACATATATATATATACACATATGTATACTTTCTTGTATATATACATAGACAATCATCTGAAAAAATATAGTCGGAACTATAAATAGTGATTATCTCAGAACAGAATGAGGGTAATATGAAAATTCTGTATTGTTTAAATTTTCAGAATCATATATTACTTTTGTAACTCAGAAAAGTCAGTAAGATGACAAAAAGGAAAAGTTGACTAAAGTTGAAGACTTTAAGAAATAGTCTACTTAATATTTTTATGTAAAATGTTTATGAATGTGCAAATCACTCTACCCTTTTTTTCCTTCTTTCTTCAGTAACTATTTATCTTAGGTATCCTGTTTATTCTAGGTACAAGCCCTATGAAGGGAATCAAGTGGTGAATAAGACAAGAATCCTACTTTCCATAAGCTTGTAAATTCAATAGATAAATCTAAAAATTCTTTATATTTTTCAACTCTTCCTTTGTTTACAGGAACCCAGCACATTCCAAACTAGTGATGTTGGTCCAGACAATAATTGAAGAAATCATGCCTTCCAATTTAGTAAGCTTCATCCTCAATGCAAAAGATGGAATAAAGACACACAAAGCTGCATCAGGACAAGGATGGCATCATAAAGGTCATTAATCATTCCTAAAGAGGAAATGAACCCATTTAACATGAGGCCATATAAAATCATGTGGGGCAGGTATTACAGTTTACTTAGAAGTCAATATGCATAAATACTGTTATTTATGCTTGCCTTCTCAGCTCACTTCCATTTGATCAAATTTCCCCTTCAGCATCTCAAGAATACTGTCTAAACTATTCTAGACAGTATTCTTGTACAAATTACTGGAGGTACTTTGTGAAAATAAGAACACATAGTTGTACAAGAGAACAGCATTAAATAATTTTTAATCCCATATAAAAATGATTTTAAATAACATGTGTTCTTAATGTACTTCTATCTTGTGCTTTTTTCCCCTAGAAATGTTCTGCAGAAGAATCAATAAGAAAATATATACAGTTAGAGGTCAGCATTAATTAAAGATTAAAAATATATTTTAAATTGTTTTTCTTTCACTTACTGTTTAAACTGATAATTATAGGAAATGAACATAAAAACTGAAAAGAATTCTACTAGAATAGATGATGAATAAAATCTGGAATTTAAAATCGAATGAGGCATGAATCAGTTTCTGGTTCTTTCCAAGATGTAGTTGCCCATTCCTCCCAAGTCCTTCCTTTTAAAGTAAAAGACCCTGCACATAACATGACAAGCAAGTATAGGAAGACAAGCATAGGTGGAAAGGAGGTGGCAAACTGGCCTTGGGGAGCTTGGAACTTAAGGACTAACCCAGTAGGGAGTTCTCCACGTTTCCTTATTACCTCCCGTGTATTCCAGACAGGGCACTGCAGAGGCCTCCATCCTGGAACCACCAACAGGCAGGAACAACACAAAACTTCAAGAAAAGGTCTATTCCTCTCAGCCATCAGAGTGGCTATGAGCAAAAGGTGGCCTAACAGAACAAAACTCTTTTGACAACGCCCACCTATACCAGCCAAACATCAACCTAAAAACTGCACCCACCTCACCCCGTGGTTTCAGTCGAGCAAAGTGGAGAGATGATCTTTCATCCCACAGCAGCAGGTGGTGGTATCCGACACCCCCACCCTGTGGTGTCAGCAGGGTTGAGCAGGGGGCTGATCTTCCATCTTCTCCCTGGCAAAGCACACAGCGTTCTGATTACCCTCCCAGGTGGCGTAGACTTCTCAAGCAGGGAGCTGATTTTCAATCTTCCTCCCAGCAGAAGCAGGTAGTGGTGCTTTGCTATTCCTGCTGGGGTGCTGTCAGCAGAGTCTAGTGGCAAAGTGAGCTTCTACCCCCACCTGGCAGCAGCAAGACTTCACCAGCTTGTGCATGGAAGGGCTGGTCACTACTCAGCTTCACAGTCCACCCCCGGCCCCCAGTGTTCCCAAGGTCCAGCAGGATGCTCAGCCCCTACCCCCACCCAGCATCAATGGCTTCCCCCTGCAGAGTGAAGAATGGTGTTCCCCAACAGATATGTCCTTGTGAAATCCATGAAAACTTGAATGTGACCTTATTTGGAAAAAGGATCTTTGCTGATGTTATTAACAGCCCGAATTAAAAATAAGAAATAAAAAAATAAATCATCCTGGATTTCTGGGTGGGCCATAAATCTAATCACAACTATCTTATGAGATGCACAGAGGAAAGATGTGAAGAGGCAGAAGAGAGAAGCAGAGGTTGGAGCTTTGCAGCCACAAGTCAAGAACACCTAGAGTCACCAGAAGCCACAAGAGGCAAGGAAGGAATTTCCCCCGCAGCCTTCAGAGGGAGTGTGGCCCTACTGACACTTGGATTTCAGACTTCTGGTTTCCCGAACTGTGAGATAAATTCTTGTTTTTTTTAAGCCCCCCATATTTGTGGTGATTTGTCATAGTAGCCATAGGAAACTAATACACTTTGATATCAACAGGGCTCAGCAGGGATCTGGGCCTCCACTGCCCCCTGACATGAACAGGGTGAAACAAGGTGGTAGGACGTGGGACTCGCCAGCACCGTACTTTCCCATCCCCTCTCCCGGTGTCAGCAGGACCCAGTGGGGAGCTGAGGCGGCAAGTGCACGCAGCAGCGAAAAGGCTGAGCAAATCAGTGCCCACTTTCCCCAGGAAGAGGAGCTGAGCTGCAGTGAGTCAGTCAGTGCTCCACTTTTGCCAGGGTGGTGAAGGCAGGGCTCAGGGAAGCTGAACATACACAGCCTCCCAACTCTCCCGCTACACCTCAGCTAGGGGGCTACCCGCGAAGACTGAAGATTAAACAGAACCCCGAGTCCTTCAGAAAGGGAAGAACATCAGAATGGGTCAAAATACAGGTGAAAATGTATCTACTTATCCTCATGAGTATATTGAATCCTATTTGATGGTTGACAGGTACAAAAGCAATTCCATGGAGGAAGGACGGCTTTTCAGCAGATAGTGGTAGAGCAACTGACATCCAAAGGCCTTGACCTAATTTTGCACTTTATACAAAAATTAACATAGAGCATGGACTAAAATATAAAACATAAAACTATAAAACTTTTAAGAGAAAAATTTCAGAACCTACAACTTAGGCAAAGAGTTCTTATACTGGACACCAAAACTATGATCCATATGTGGAAAAAATGAGAAATTGATTTTCATCAAAATTAAAAATATATGCTCTGGGAAAGATCCTGTGAAGAAAATGACGAGAGTTACAGACTGGGAGAAAATACCTGAAAGACATTTCTGGTAAAGGAATTCAGGTAAAAAAATCTTTCAAAACTCAACAGCATTAAAAAAATGGCAAAAGACATGGACATTTCACTGAAGAAGATATTTAGAAAGCAAGTAAGTTTCTGAAAAGAGTAAATGCAAATAACAACCACACTGAGGAATCAGCACACACTTATCCAAAGGCTAACATTTTTTAAAAATTAGTTATTAGATCAAATGTTAGGGAGGATGTGGAGAAACCGGGTTCTTCATACACTACCAAGTGGAAACGTAAAGTGGTCCGGCCACTGTGAGAGAGGATAGCAGCGTCTTACAAAATAAAACATGCTCACTCTGTGACCCAGTGATGGCACTTTATCCCACTGAAATGGAAATGTTCACATAAAAACCTGCGCAGAAATATTCATAGCGGCTTTATTCTAAATAGCCCCAAAGTGGCGACTACCCAGGTAGCCCTTAATGGATGAATGAACTGTGGTGATCCATACATGGAACACCACTAAGTAATACAAAGGAACAAACCACTGCTACACACAACATGGATGGTCTTAAGGGAATACTGCTGAGTAAAAAAAGGCCATCTCAAAGGGTTAGTCTATTATTCCATTTATATAACATTCTTGAAGAGACAAAATGATAGACATGGAAAACAGAATTAGTGGGTTACTGGGAATAATGGGACTGGGGCAAGAAGGGAGGTGTTGTGGCCTTGAAAGGGTAGCAGGAGGGATCCTTGTGATTAACCTGTTCTGTGTGTTGACTGTGGTGGTGGTCACGGGAATTTGTCATATGTGACAAAACTGCATATAATGACCCACACATGTAAATGTCTGCATTAAAACTAGTGATATCTGAATAAACTAAGTGGATTGTATCAGTGTAGATTTCCTGGTTGTGACCTTGTACTATAGTTATACAAGATAGTACCTTTGGGAGAAACTGGGTAAAGGGTATATGGCATCTTTCTTATAATTTGCATGTAAATCTACAATTATCTCAAAATTTTTAAAAAAATTAAGTAGAAAAAACTTTACATGGAAAAATTTAAATAGAAAAAATATCCAAGCCAAAAAAAAAAACTAAATGTCATAAAATTATATGAAACTATCTCATAGTAAATAGCATTTGTTTTAAAATATTTGATTTTTAATTACCTATGATACATCTCATTATTTGCCAATACACAGCAGATGTGCTTACATTATAAACACTTGTTTAACATTACTCTTTAAAAGCAAGTCTTCTAGTCAAGATTTTCTGATCTGGTTCTATGGATTGAAATGATTGTTAAGGAGATATTTAGCCCCAGGAAAAAGTCTGCTTTTACTTATAAATATTATATACCAAATCACAGCTCCAAAGAGGCACACACCTTCAAAAGCCTCTCATTTCACAGAAAATGATGTCAAAATTCAAGTGTAAGAAGATACAGAAGTACTATTCTCATGAATGAATAGCTCTTCCATAACAAAGTCAGTTTTAACTCTTCTACTAATCACCTTCGAGCTTCAGAAGTTAGTCTTCATGCCTCCTTTGTGGGAGAGAAGACGCTCAGAAACCTGGCGGGGTATGGAATGGGGAGGGCTGTAAAGCTGCTATGGACTAGGGAGGGCATCTTGGGGGAGATGCTGGAAGTACGTGGAAAACCACTGTGATTTTGAAGAGCAGCTTAACTAAAGAGAGTCTCTGTATTCTGTTCCCAATTCCTTGGATGTTGGTCTCTCCTCCTAAAACTCCCTGTATTCTGAGCATTTTTCCTTCCTAATAAAATGTTCAAAAGACATCATTAAACCTGCAATTATACTATCACTTAGAATATGCCCTGTTTGGTGAATATACTACTTTTACTGTTTTACAATTTAGACTTTACACTTAAAAGAATGTGAGCTTTTTAGCCACAAACCAACTCATAAACACAGATCACCAAATTACACATTTTAATACAATATGTATTCCAAGAAAGACAAATAATTTTGAAATCAGGAGGCAAAATATCTACTATTTTAAAAATAGTACAATAATATATTTGATTAACTTGTATCATGTTTAAGGCAAAATGTAAACAATAATACCAAAGAAATACTACCAAGTACTGTATCTTTGACTTCTCCTAATGTTAAACAAGTGTTTATAATGCAAGCACATCTGCTGTGTCTTGTCATCTCTATACATTATAGTATTTTACCATTTGAGTAACTACTAAATAGCCTGGAATTGGAGAAGCCACCAGATAGCAAAAATTCCATGTAACTGGAAAGTCTGAAGATAATACTGTCATCCAAATAATATGAAAAATAAAAATAACTTAACAATTCTGAATTTAAGATTTTTCTATAAATCTTTTTAGTAATCTTTCTAAGTACATAATTCAGATATTCAGACATTACTGGACTTACCAAAACAGAAATGTTTATATTTAATCAAATGAAATGCTTATTCCCTTTGCCCCTTTATATTTTGGATCTTATCTGACTGTGATATTGAGCACATTTACAACATTAATGAACCAGAACAGTGGTGTCCATAGAGGGGAATACAAGATCAAAACATGAGTTAAAACACTTGGCTCCAAAAAGCAAAACATAAAAAAGATCTACAGAAGACATAAATGTTGAGCGGTTAATTGATTTCACACAAGAAGTCTAATAATAATTGGGGAACCAAAGCTCTTTATATCACTCAATTCTGCCATACTTAGCTTATGGCTTTTGTCTTTCTGTGGGCATCATCCCAGTGTTCCAAGCAAGAAGAGGAAGGGTGAAAGGTAAAAGACATTTTAGCTCAGTTCATCTCTGTTACACAGCTTTCTTGGAAACCCCCACATCCTACCAAAAGTGCTTATATTTCATTAGCCAAAAGCAGAACACAGGGGCATGCCTGGCTGCAAAGGCTTCTGAAGGTATTCTAGCATCCACAGTAGAGAAAGCAAAAGAAAAGTTTCACTGGAGTGCAGAAATAAAATGTTTACACCGTCTATTTATGTTTTTGTTTCAAAAAATTACTTAAGCTTTACTAATATATAATATGTAACTTGACTCCAGTGGTACACCCAGCCGTTTATGAAAGGGTACCAAGACACATATATTATAAAAGACATTCTGAGCAGTAAGAATAAGTTCTAGAATGTAGAAGGTTTGAAAGTAGTGGTTAGTTTTCAGTATATTTTGACAAATTGAGTTTTATAGGGGTACAATTAAATGGACATAGTTTTAATGAAAAAATCCTCAGAAAATGGAGAGATGCGTTAAAAAAGACTTAAACATTGAAACAGAATAGAAAATACTAAAATGAAAGTGAAAACAAATGAGAATATAGAAGAGCTGACATTTCCCTCCTAATGTGAGATGTTGTCAACATTACAAAGTCAACAGCAATGACAATACAGTGAGACCTCCCAAGAAGCTAGAAAAAAAATTATCAAGACTATATGAAGTATGAAATTACATCCTCTATCAATGAAAACAAACTTCACTCTAAATGTCTTTCATATCGTGGTATTATCTACTGACTGTAGTATAACTTTATAATTTTAAAGTATACAAAAATGAAAATACATTGAACTGAATACACATTTTGGCCAAATAGGTGAGTATTAAAATCAGTATTTGATCAAATATGCCTCCTTAAGCATGGACAATGAAAATGAAAACAAGTGGGACTTCATCAAAGTAAAAAATTGCACAGCAAAGAAAACCATCAATAAAGTAAAAAGGTAGCCTACTGAATGGGAAAAGATATTCACAAATGGTATATCCAATAAAGGGTTAACATCCAAGATGTCACACAACTCAACCCGAAAAAAACAAACAATGTGATTAAAAAATGAGCAGAGAACCTGAATAGGTATTTTTCCAAAGAAGACATATAGAAGGCCAATAGGCACATGAAAAGATGTTTGACATCACTAACCATCAGGGAAATGCAAATCAAAGCCACAATGAGATATCACCTCATATCTGTTAGAATAACTGTCATTAAAAAGACAAGAAATAACTAGTGTTGGTGAGCATGTGGAGGAAAGGGAACCCTCATGTACTGTTGATAGGAATGTAAACTGGTACAGCCACTATGGAGGTTCCTCAAAAAATTCGAACTAGAACTACCATACAATCCAGCAATTTCACTTCTAGGTATTTATCCTAAGAACATAAAAACACTAATTCAAAAGAACATATGCACCCCATGTATTTACAACAGACAAAGAAAAGGAAGCAACCTAAATATCCATTAAAAGATAAATAGATAAAGAAGAATGGTGTGTATATACACACACACACACACAATAGAACACTACCGGCCATAAAAAAAGAAATCTTGGCATTTGCAACAACATGAATGGACCTAGAGGGTATTATGCTAAGTGAAATTAAGTCAGAGAAAGACAAATATCTTATGATTTTACTAATTTGTGGACTCTAAAAAATCAAAACAAATGAACAAACAAAACAGAAACTGATGAATAAATACAAAGAAGAAACTGACAACTGATGCTTAGCCACAGAGGAGAAGCGTTGGGGGCTGGATGAAACCGGTGAAGAGGATTAGAGGTACAAACTTCCTGTTATAAAATAAATAAGAGGGAATAGGGAATAGAGTCGTTAATACTGTAATAACTTTGTATGGTGGCATATGGAAAATAGACTTATTACAGTGATCATTTTGTAATATACATAAATATTGAATCACCATGTTGTATATCTGAAACTAACACAATATTGTATGTCAATTATGTAAAAATAAAAAGTATATGGCTAAATCAAGGTTAGCTTCTATTATCACCATCAAAAAATGAACTGGGATATAAGGATAAACCTTAAATTTTATCCAGAAATATTTACTACAACTCTGTTTAAAAATTTTAGAAGTCAATAATTTCAAGTTTGACTTTAGAATGCAGAAAAAAATAATTTCTCAGTATTGTCAGTTATTAGATTATACTTGCAGACACTATATTGTATGTATTCAATACTATAAAACACATAGGTTGAAATGGCACACATAATGATACTACTAACTTCTTTGGACATAAAATCTGGAAAAATGTTTTTCAGTTGTATGAGTTTCAGAATGAACTTTTAGGATTCATAGCTTTGCAAATCTCCAAAGTCCTTTGTCTTCAGCTACCAAAAATGGCAGTCTGCATTAATCATTTTGATAAATTGTTTTAAATTTTATCCTCCATTGAAGGGTGGTTTGGGAATTTAATGGGCCAGAACAAAATAAGTTGCTTTTCACTAACACTTTCTTAATATACTTTATCTTTTGCATAAGATAAAGATGATTTACCATGAAAAGTATTGTAAATTATTATATGACTATCAATTGCCACAATAATGTATAATGGACAATCACAAAACCTCAGGGGCATACGACAATTAACTTTACTTATCTTTTATTTCTGTAGGTCAGTAATTTAGGCTGTGATGACCTGGGCTCACTCACATGCCTGGCAATTGGCTGTGGATCATCTGAGAAATGATGGCCTGGGCTGGAACCATTGGACCGACTTAGCTCTGCTCCCTGAATCTCATCTCCAGCAGTTTAGGCTGGATTTCATGAGGAAGGCAAAGGAACAAGGGAGGAAATGGAAGTACTTTAAGCACTTTGGCAAGTTTAACATCCCATCGGCAAAGCAAGTCACATAAACAAACTCATAATCAATAAGCAAAAAATAGAATATGCCTTTTTAGTGAAACTGCAAAGTCACATGGTCAGTGAGGATGGATACAAGAAGTAGAGACCATTAATGCAACTGACCTATGACAGTTTACCCTCTGGCCACAATCATATTCCTTCCACATGCAAAATACACTCACTCATTGCCAATACTCCCTGAAGTCTCATACAGTCACAAGTATCAACCTTCAAGTGGAAGGTTTCAGGTTCAGGTCCTATGTCAGGTCCAGATGCAGCTTCTCTTGATCCAGAGATCTATGAAATAAAAAGACAAGTTACCTGTCCCTCGGTCTCCACACACACTTATACCCAATATACAATAATAAAAAAGAACCAGGATAACCACAATAAGTCATGCCATTGAAAAGGGGGAAGAATTGGAAGCGTCTAGTGACTGGTTCACAACCCTGCTGATACTTCGCTGGGCCTTCCATTCTGGCAGTGAGGAAATGTTCCATGATTAGACCTAATCCTGCTCTCTGGGAGTTGCTCCCTGCCTCACTGTTGTCCACACATTTGGTTACACTATCTGAGATGTTCTCCGTTTCCCATCACTCTCCTCCATTCTTTCTTAAGAAATGATCCTTGTTAGCAGCAGAGTAACTTTCTCACGTTGCTTTCTACCCAAAGAAAGTCAAGGGCCCTGAGGAGTTTTTATAGCTTGACGCACCTGTTAGCCCCGGGAGTTGGTGTTTTTGCTAGTACCACTTTCTTTAAAACGTTTGAACTTTCTGTATCTGGTTATGGTCCATTACCCACCCAAAAGCCACACCTATAATTAGTATCAACGTACGCTTCTTGAAATTTTCTTACTGCTACTTTTGGATCAGGCTTTTGTGGGACCACGCCCCTTAGGCTTTTGCCCACTTGAGATCTACTCAGACCACCTTCACTTTCAGAGGTCAGGCAGTTTTATTTTCCAATTTAGTCGCTCTGGCATATTGTATTACCTTTAACTTTAACTCTGCTTGCAATCTAACCAGCTTTTTTTTTTTAAGCAGCTTAACTCTTTCTTGCAATACTTTAGCCTGTGCAGTTAAAAGCCACCAGGTGGCGCTTTCTACATTTGCTTGGAGACATCCTTGCCCAAAGCCAAAAGTTCATTGTTTTGTTTTCCAAGGTATCATAAACAGCTGTTTTATCCATTTTCATAGCAGCTTCTTAATAAAGCAGTTTCCTCACCAATATTATTTCATACTCTTATAACAGTTTTCTTAACTCTACTGCCTAGAAGCCAATACTTTGTATTTTATATTTTTGCTGTACAGCTCTCACTTGGAGGTACCAATTTTTATAGCAGTTATCTATTACCAGAACAATGCCACAAAACAAATAACCACACATTTTTTTCTGACTTAAAGGATATATATTCATCATAAAGTTAAGATTCTGTACTCTCTCAATATTCTTATTAACTGTTGATCTTTCCCTACTCGATAGTTTAGAAATTGTTTTCTGCATAAAATAGTTTTCATAATCACTGGTTACTGCAACATTTTACTTTGTAATAATAATTCAGATTTATACTTTGATGGAATTAAAAGAGAAAGTTCATGAGGTTTTATTTGGTTATATGTGGAATGCTTACCTGTGTTTGAAAGTAAACACTCAGATGCTAATAATAAATCTAAATGTGATGCCTTATTTTTATGACTGGAATTATTAGCACTGATTAAATATGATGGTACAAACCCTCCTACACTGCTGGTGGGAATGTAAATTAGTTCAACCATTGTGGAAAGCAGTATGGAGGTTCCTCAAAAAACTCAAAATAGAGATACCATTTGACCCAGGAATTCCACTCCTAGGAATTTATCAAAAAATGCAGCAGCCCAGTTTGAAAAAGACATATGCACCCCTATGTTTATTGCAGCACTATTTACAATAGCCAAGAAATGGAAGCAACCTAAGTGTTCATCAGTAGATCAATGAATAAAGAAGATGTGGTACATATACACAATGGAATATTATTCAGCCATAAGAAGAAAACAAATCCTACCATTTGCAACAACATGGATGGAGCTACAGGGTATTATGCTCAGTGAAATAAGCCAGGTGGAGAAAGACAAGTACTAAATGATTTCACTCATCTGTGGAGTATAAGAACAAAGAAAAAAACTGAAGGAACAAAACAGCAGCAGAATCACAGAACTCAAGAATGGACTAACAGTTACTAAAGGTAAAGGGACTGGGGAGGATGGGTGGGAAGGGAGGGATAAGAAGGGGGAAAAAGAAAGCGGGCATTACGATTAGCATGTATGATGGGGGGAGGGCATGGGGAGGGCTGTGCAACACAGAGAAGACAAGTAGTGATTCTACAGCATCTTACTATGCTGATGGACAGTGATTGCAATGGGGTATGTGGAGGGATGATGGGGGGAGTCTAGTAAACATAATGTTTCTCATGTAATAGTACATTAATGATACCAAAATAAAAAAAATAAAAAATGATGGTACATACATAATCATGTGATCATTTCATGCACAATTTCAGTGAGGCCATTTCTGATGCTGAAGTAGTTATTTAGCCATCCAAAAGCCAAATAATTGAATTTGGTTGAATACCAAGGCTAAAGCTAAAATTTGGTGTATCCCTGGTTAAATATATAGATATTGGGAGTGTGTACTTCTCAATTCTTTGTACTGCTAGGGTATTATATCAGAAAAGTTGATGACACCAAACTAGGCTACTACAGTTTGGCTAAGACTAAAGATGAAATATTCTATCAACATCTCAAATTTTTCTTTCTCAATATATCTGCATCCACGTAAGTTTAGATAAATCAACTGAAGGCTGGATTTTATCACAGTACAAGTTTGTAATATGAGAAAAAAATTGCCACTGTGACAGTAATATACTAACCATTTAAAAAAAATTCAATAGTAACATATATATGTAGGTATGTGTATATATACAGGCATGCACACACAGACATACACACACAAATATATTAGACTCAAATGATATATTGCTTCTAATTGGAGAGGTTAGACAGCTAAGAAAACCATGTGGCCCAAGAGTTGATTGCACCTGGTCTTCTGGTTGAAAATTAGGTTATACCCATTGGTAAAGTCTTGTAAGAGCAGTGAGTGAGACAGACACCATTTTTCCTATTTTCATTGTTGCTTCTGGTAGCTAGCAAGGACAAGGAAAAGTGAGGTTTTTCTCCAGGGCCCACCTGCCAGATTGTTATGTGCCAAGAGGTAGATGCATCAGTAACAGAAGCACCATAAGCTTGTGAAGTTTGGGTCCTGATCACTAGACCACAGTTGTAGGGAACTGTTCTCCAACCTTCTCGATGGCAAGAAGCAGTGGTGATAGCATCTTCATTCCAGCACCTTAAATTCCTAGTTTAACCAATGGCTTCCAAAGAGACAGTTTAGCTGGTGGACTGTTTTCTGTCTACTCCTCAGATTTGTTTCTAGAGGCCAAGCCTTGAACCCAGTCCTTCAGCTAAGCATTTAATTCACTCTATTAAACCTCTTCTTATTTAAAATAGCTATAGAAGTTCCATTTTTCTGATTAAAACAACTTTAAAATAAGTTTATAGTTATCTTAAAACATTTTAGCATATTTTAAAAGTACTATTTCAATATCTAAAACTTTTAATATAATATATAATATATACAATTTAGAAAAGGATAGACAAGTATCACTAAATTATGAGAATCTCACCTCTATACATGAAAAGCAGAACTCTTTGCGAACTGAAAATGAGACATCACAGAAAGAAAATGATACCAGATAGAAATCTGGATCTACATGAAGAGATGAGGAGTACCAGAAATGTGGGTATATTTAACAGCCTCTTTTCCTTATTTTTAAATCTTTTTTTAAAAGTTGATCATATAAAATAAAATAAAAAATGCAATGTGGGGTTAGAATGCATAAAGGAGTCTAAAATGTATGGTAACAACAGCACAAAGTCCAGTTGAAGAGAAATGGAAGTACTGAACATTCCAATCCTTAAACATAAAGTAGTAGTTTGTAATTTAAAGGCAGACTGTGATGTTAGAGATGTTTATATCAACCATAAAGCAGCCACTAAAATAGCAAAACAAAGTTATAATTAAAAAGTCAATAAAGGAGATTAAAAATAGATTAAAACCGTATCAGAAATCATGTTAAATATAAATGGTCAAAGAACCTCAATTAAAAGGCAGAGATGCCAAATTGAAAAAATAAAAAGCAAGACCCAACTATCTGTTGTATTCCAAATAAAACCCTGTATTTTTACATAAAGACACAAATAGGTTAAAAGCATGGAAAAAGACACAAGTCTAACATTAATTTTTTAAAAAGCCATAGTGGCTATCATCAGAAAAATGGTTTTCACAGCAAAGAGTTTATCAGGAATAAAAAAGGGCATTTAAAGGGTCAATTTATCAGAACATAACAGTCAGTTGATTAAGCTGCAAGGAGAAAAATATAAATCTACAATTATAGTTGGAGATTTGAATATTCTTTTCTCAACAGGAAAAATAAACAAAAAATTAGTAAGTATACAGAAGACTTGAACACTAACTAAATTAACCTAGTTAAAATTTATATAACACTGCACCCAACAGCAAAACACATTCAAGTGCACACAGAATATTTACTAAGGTAGAGCACATCTGGGGCCATGAAACATCTCAGAAACTATTTTAAAATATTCTGCAATAGAATAAAGAATTTGGTCACTACCCAGGGTTCCTGACATGGGGTTTCTAAAACCCTTAGAATTTCCCAGTAATAGGAGAGCCATTCCTATACATCATGGACACTAACAATGTATGCCAATGAGGTGATCCGTGGTGGGCCCCAAGACAGCTTATGCCAACAAGATGATTTAGGATGAGGGTAGCCTACACCAGAAAGACCAACCACATGATTAGAATGTTGCAATTTTGAGCCACCCTGACATCCAGGGAGGCTAGAAGAGAGCTAGAAATTGAGTTCAATCACATAGTCAGTGATTTAGTAAATCTTCCCTTCATAGATACTCCAAGAAAAACTCTGGGCTTCCTTAGATCTCAGCAATGTATAATGGATGTTAATTAGACTTATAACAGTGATCATTTTGCAACAAATACACAAATATTGAATTATGCTGTATACCTGAAACTAGTATATGTCAATCACATCTCAAAACAAAAAAACTCTATGGACTTCCTTATCATTTAATGTGTTTTATTTCTGAACCTGGATAGATTGTTGTTTATAACTGCCCATTCACATGTCCATTTATTTATGTACTTTTCTGTGTACAGATTTCACAATAGAAAAAACATTTAATACTTGATTTGATGAAAGACATAAATTTGCAGATTCAGAGAGCATCTAAGTACCAAACATGATAAAAAGAAATCTGCAGCTGTATATATGTTAAAAATTGGAGATCTCCAAAGCTAAAAATATCTTAAAACAGCCCAAGAGAAGTTAATTCTAAATCCACAATTCTAAAGACATAATTTCAGAAGGTAAAAACACTTGCACTTTGAAGGAATGTCTGAGGTGCAAGAAAAAATGGTGAACCAAAAAACAAGATAAACATGGGCAGACCTAAACATTAACTATGTAAAATACTAGTAATATCCAATTTGGAGGCTAAAATAGGAACTAGAGGATTAGAATTAACAATACTTTAACATCTTTGTGTAGTCTGTAAAAAGAGTACAGATATTTACCATTTTTAGATGTTAAGCATGTTAAAAATTTTTAATAATCAAAAGTACTTAGAATAAATTTCAACTCAGTAGAGAGAAATTATGTAATAAACAGAAAACACAACCAATTGGAAAAGAAGGCAGGAAAGGGATAAGGATGGGAAAGAAGCATAGCATTTAAAAAAAAGAAAAACATGAAGTACAAAATAAGATGGAAAAAAATAAATCCAGACTTGCACTTCCACAGTATGGTGGGACAAACACTCTTTTAAGAATTCTCCCAGTACAAAACACTAGATTCTGGAGAAAACAGACTCCTTAATTCATTGCTCAGTTGTACTATACAAGAGAAATCTTCAGACTGATACCTTTCCACTCACAGAAAAAAAAAAAAAGCTGGTAACAAAAACAGGACTAAAGCAGGAAGCATCAGGCAAGAAGCAAGCTTTAAAGGCGGGCTTGACCTGAGGCAAATGCTGGTGGCAGCCTGCAACTGACCTTTGTAGTTGAAACCTTAGGACAATAGCAAGGACAGGGCGCTGAAAATAAGAGAAACTAAGACTCCTGAAGGGGCTGCACTGGTACCAGTGGGTTGGTACTACCTGACTGGAAGCAAATGTAAATCATTATCTGAAAAGCAGCATCCATGATTTAGGTCCTTTGTCTTCTCACAAACTAAGCTCATAACCTCAAGGAAACAAGCCAAAATGGTACACAATACCCCAAAATTTAGACTTATGAAGACTTAAAATATTGAAATGATCAGAAAAAAGTATGAAATATTTATGAAGTTTTTAAAATAAGAAATGGACTTACAAGACACTATAATGAATCAGTATAATGATGAGTAGAAAAAGAATCAAAAGAAAAATATAATTATTGAAACTAAAACCATCATCAGTGTTTTAAACAGAGCAGACACTGCTGAAAAACAAATTAGTGAACAAGAAACAGAGCTGATGAAGTAAACCAAAAATATAGCACAAATAAACATGATGATGAAGAAATGGACATAAAGGGTAAAGTGAGAAACTCTTATCATCTGTGTAGATTTCTAGAATAGAGAAGCAGTATTTGAAGAGCTAGTGGCTAAAAATTTTACAGAACATGAATTTAAAGATACAGAAGCCAGCATATACCAAGGATAAATAAAAAGAAATCCACATCTCCAAACAGTATAGTAAGTCTGTAGACACCAAAGAAAAAAATAATTTTACTAAAAGCAGATAAAAGAAATAAAAAGTCAGATGCTGAGGGACAAAGATGTTGAGACTAAGTTAAAGCCACAGAGCAGCAGGGCTGCGAGATAACCCTGTGCATTTTCACTGCAGAACTTGTATTTTTAACGAGTATTTTACATTCTCTTTTTAAACTGGCCAAAAACTGTTTAGTTTACTTCACTTCTCTTAACCTTCCTCTTTTTAATCTTCTAGCTGTCCAGCGATTTCTAGCTGAAGTAATTACAAATACTAGAAATTTTTAAAAGATACATCACTAAAAAAGTAACATATTCCCTTTCCTAAGAGTTTTATTACCAGAATACTACATGTAGGAAGTGTATAGTCCAGAATTTAGTGATCCACAGCACTAAATATTTACATGGTGAGTAACTTCTGATGTTCTTGCTCCAAGTTACTGCTTTTGGTAACTCCAAACTCTGCCAAAAATCCTTGTGACTATGGAATATTCAAATTTCAAGAGATCTAAAATTTAAAACTTCTTACCTAGAAAAATGATTAAGCTACTCTTTACTCATGTTATGTACTTTATTTTCATCATCTCTTCTTTAGATCATGTCTGTAAAGGTTATAAACAAGAGCAAGACTCCTCCACAAACCAGTATTTTGGTGGTTGAGGGGTATTTTGGTGGGTCCTAGAAATATCCTGCCTTGTGACTTATAAGATGTACACAATCTTATATGCAATTTTTAACTAGACAGGCAAAAGGGGAAGGCTATTAGCAATGGGAGAAAAGTAGAACCACCAATTTAGTAACTGTGTATACTTGTTTTGGGTATGACAGCCTTAATCTCACCTCTAAAATGTAGAGGTGGTAAAACCAAAAATCCATTGCCTTTAGACACTAGACTGGCCAGAGGGAAATGGATTTCTTCCATTATCTAGCATTCTTAAAGACCTGTATCATCTTGCATTTCTGGTGTCCATTGTTCCTTTAATCTACCTGTAAGGAATGTTCCTTCTAGTTCTCTACAACATATACACTCCTCTGCCCACCTCCCCACCTGGTCCCTGGAACACCATTCATTCACTCAGTTTCTGAGCACCCTCTGTGTGCTGGGCACTGTAGGTAGGTTCTAGGTGTACTCAGAAACATTAATTGAACACATATTGCTTTGGTATTTTTTTAGGTTGACATATTAAATGGTATGTAGTACTTCAGCCAAAGATACCTACATTTTTAATAGATTTATTGACAGCAAACAGAATTTCTTACTTGATTGTTTCCTAATGGATTGAATTTCTTGAGTCACTCCGTATTTCACAGGAAAAAAATTGTTCTTTGCTATAGCACAGCAATGATTTGGCTAGTCTATTTTTATATGCAGGCATATATGTCCTCCCCCAATTTATGGAAAATGTACTAACACTGACCATGATATTCTTTTTATTGAAAAGTAGTATTAAACAGTTTTAGAAATAAGAAGCTAGTATTTTACATTGTTTCTTCTGTCATGGATAGTTTTATACTTTATACCAGATTTACTACCCATAACAATTCTTGCTTTATCTAGAACATTTTATAATGCTTTTACATTATTGAATATCTATTAGTGTTTAATTTAGAAGAGCATAATAAACTCTAATCTGAGAACAATGGTCTTTCCCTTGCCTTTTACACTTTTTTCTGAACACGCTTATTTGTATACAATGTAGAAATCTGTTCCTGTTATCTTCCAGTCAGCCAACAGTTCTTTTTGGACCTCTTCTGGTAGTTCATGGAAAACTTCAGGGTCAACGTCAGGGGGTAAAGTGATTTTCTCATCATTTGAATCTGGCTGTCTATTTACTGTACGTCCTTCAATATGACAGACTGTTGCTATTGGTCTCTTATGGCTATCTGTAGTGTGGGTTTGGGTGAGAAGTTTCTCACACTGCGAAGCTGGAAATGAATGGGAAACAGACACAGCAGGGTATGTACTTGAAAAGTAGAATCCTTGAGATTCTTTAGGTCTTTGACTCATCTGGTCATCTTTTAATCTACTGCCTAAAAAATGTGAACAATCCTTTTGGCTGGACAGACTAGATGAACTACTGCTATTTAAGCCTGATGTTCCTGGTTCACAGGGAGAAACAGAGGATATGTGTTTGCTACTGGATAAATTATTTCTAGAATTTAGGGGACTATCTTGCATCTGTTTTGTAGAAAAGAAAGATAATACTCCTTGAGGGGCATGTAATGGACAACTCGAACTTTCTTTCCTTTGAACTTTTTTTCTATCTCTTCCAGAAAGGATTTCTTCTTGAATATCTACTGGAAGCTGTGTAAAGACTTCTTGGTCAATACCCTCAGGAAGTGAGCAGAGTGGAAATTCACTACTGTCCTTTTCTTGAGAAAAATCTTTGGTGCCTCGTGGGGACTCCCCAGTTCTTATACTTTCAATTTTTCCAGTTGGTGGCAAAGCCCAATTTGTTTCATTGTCTTCGGAAAAGTCCTCCATATGAGTGTTCTTCATTTTCTAGAACATAAGGATAACAGAATAACAATTTAAGATATCTGATATCTTTTATATACTCAAGCTGTTGAAGTATGACTGTAGTTATTATCTGACCAACATGTTTCTTCCTACTCAATAACCTCAATCCTTTTGGCCAGTCCCAAACTAGAGATGATTAATCCACCACAATTAATTACACTACTGTCTGGATCTTAACTCACTATTCTAGGAAAAGATTTCCTTCCTAGAGAGCCCTGAGACAAAAGGTACATACATATTTCGAGACCTGGAAAGGACCTTAACAACCAGGTGCTCAAATTTCCAAACCTGTGAGTAAAAGAATGGTGGGCTAACAGGGCATAAATCTGCAAAGAAGTAAAAAGCTAACCTTTTCAAACAATATTGCTTCTCTCTCACTTACCAACTTTACATTTCCCTGTATGGCCCCGGAAGATGACTGGTTAGCCAGAGACGGGTAAGATTCCTCAAGGGAGGAACAACCTAAGACAGGCACAGTTGCAGGGGGCCATCAGGTGAGAAACTGGGGATCAACAGAGGTGAGGCTTAGAACCTCACCCCCCCTGTTTTGAGAGAAATCTTCTGCATCCATGGATGTTTTGTTGCCCTTGTCTAGCTTGGATTAATACTTAGTCTATAGGCACACACCTGATCATCTACATTTGTCCTCTTACAGCACTAAATTATGTTTTCTACCTTTATCTTGCATCTACCTACCACTTGAGCATTTTATTAAAATAATAGTAATAATAATAAGGGAGAAATGTGGGATTCACATAAAAATCAAGTATAAAAATCAAATGAATAATCATATCTGACTTGATTGTTTATAGTTCATGATGCGTGATCAAAACCAAAAGTTTCTGTGATATGACTGCACTTGCACTGTTCACCATGTAAGAACTTGTTCACCATGTAAGAACTTGTTTGTTATGCTTCAGAAGATTGGAGACTGTTGAGAATTAGGCTTGGGGTTGATTAATGATTGTGCATTGAGTCCCCTATACAAAATTTTATTGTTGTTAACAACCATTGGATCAATAAATATGAGAGATGCCCTCTCAAAAAAAAAAAAAAAAGAATGGTGGGCTAGAAAAGCAAATGATTCACCTAAGCATATCTAAAAGTGTGTGTGTGTGTGCGTGTGTGTATACATAGAACATAAAGGGTTGGTTTTCTAAAAATCCCTAATCTGAAGTACCACATTTAACAGAAAGGAAAAAAAAACACTTCTTTGGTAAAAATTCAACATCATTATTAAGACATAACACTTTTTGTATAAAATAAAAATTTTTTAATACTTTCAATTTTAATTTGCATAGTTTTTTGATGTAAAGTTTTCACTTAAATTTTCCTTCTAGTTTTAAAGCACCAAAATAATGTACACAGTCAAATATAACTCAGGCAACATCAACACAATAGTAACTTCAAAAAAAGTTTAAAAAAAAGAGATTCCCTTGATGATAGGGGGAGTATAGTAACCATAATGTTGCTCATGTATTGCAGATTAATGAAACCAAAATTAAAAAAAAAAGATTCAGCCCTGTATTTATAGAGTACCTACAGTGTGCCAGATATGTACAAGGTACTTTCACATATGTTTAGTTCTCTAATACCAGTATAAGTTAAAGACCTTTAATTTTTATTCTACAAATTAGTTAAAAATAAAAAGTAAACACTGTTTGAAATTTCAGTTAGTAAATGGAATAAAAAGGGTCACAGAAAAGAAGTAATTCAAAGAGGGCACTAATTCATTATCCCCATAACACTATTCTAGTCTCATTTCAGACTTAAATGTAAGTGAAAATATTACTAAAATTATGCTGATTAAATATTAAAAAACATTTTAAATTAAGAGTTAATTATAGGCATAAACAATTTAGTAAAAGATTATTACTTTTTAAAGCAACCCACATTTAGTAAATAGAGGTTCACCAAATAGGGTTTTTAGTCATTTGAAAATTTGAATAGCCTCTGTCTCTCTACTGCCACACTCTTAATTTCTACGATTGTAAAATGAACAGTCATACTCTATGAATATCACTATCGGAATCAATTTAATTTCAAAACCAAGAAAATATAAATACTTTACAAAAACATGGGTGGGGTGGGGTGGATGCTGGTAGCCTGTGTGCAAATTAACAGATTTGATTTCCAGTATCTAGAAATATTTTCATATTTATGAGTTAATCATACTCCTGTATGCTGTTATAAAATGTTTTAACATTTGCAAAACAGGAAACCTCCATAATGGTTCTCTCTTTTATCCAGTGGTATTTACGCTTAGGGCTAGCAACCATAATATGATACAAGTAAGTCACTTGAATATTATCTGAAAGAATCTCTAAACTGTATCAGTTAGACACAAATTTGTATTTTAACCAATCTTAGTAATTTAACCATACAAATCCAATGCCAGTGTACTTACAAAACTGTGCTTCCCACAACATGAAGTTGTTGATAATGACGGTGTTAAATAGTAATCAATAGTTCCTTTCTTAGCAGTATTCAGTGCTTTAAGGTTACAGAAGCACACACTTAAAAGGGTAAGATGAAATGGCATCTTCACATTAACCATATTTCGAAAGAGCTTCATAAGTACATCAACGATTGGGGTCATCACATCATAACTTCCTAAACAAAATGTTTGAGAAGACAATATCTAAAGACATTACATCATAATTCATATTAAGAGCTTAATCAATTAATATTGGTTGGAAAAGAAATTAAAATCCTAAATAGATATCATTGGGACATCTTGACATTATATACTAAACTAGGACATTTCACCATTAATACTAAATGCCAAATGAGTTAAATTTTCAAAAGATTTGAGATACGGGATTTCTGGTAATGGGAGAACGGCAAGGTCAGAAAATCTCCCCGTAGAACTATAATAAAACTGAACAAAACTGTCAAAAACAACCATTTCAAAGATCTGGAAAAGAACCAAAAGCAAAGAAACTGAGAAGCACTGATTATAATAGATACTAGAACTTAGGTAATAAAGTAGCAGACGGCAGCCTTATTGCCTGGGGTTGTTTGCAGCTCCCTTTATGCAGCTCAGTTGGTACAGTAGTTCTACCAGGGTGAGGCTGGCTGGGAAAGCCAGCAGCTCTGCTGCCAGAAAGGCTAGGCCTGATTTGAAGCAGGGGGCAAAAGCCTATACCCTGCAGTGTTGCTACTAAAATGAACAAGCTCAGTGTGAAACAAATGGGGAAATTACACACAGCTCTCTTAATCTAAGGCTGTAGTTGTGGTTGGGGTGAGTGAAAGATCACTGGCCTTGTCATTAATTTAATCCAGAGATCTGGAAATGACAGAGCCACAAAAGGACAAGATAAGCTCTCCTCACAACCCCAGCTGACTGGGAAGCTGCATGCACATGAAGGGGTGGCCAGAGAGGGCCAAGGAGCTCACCACACATCCCTGGCTGTCATGGCAACAAGCAACCCAGGGGAGATGCAAGATGGCTTAGCAGAAAATAAAAGATAAGGCAGACTTGAAAATGGCCTAAATATTCAAAGTGCTCCCTAACCCAAGCACATATCTGTAGACAGAAGGTGGAAGCCTTCAGGCTCTAGCATCTGAGCAAAAACTTTGACCAATCATTGGCTAAACCACTGAACTATGCAGACACAGGGTGACCTAGGAAGCCAAAATAATTAATTTAAACATAAATTAAAAAAAAAAAAAAGACTGAGCAGAGAAATAAGGGATAACACATCACGGAGGAGTGGAGGAAAGGAGTAGATTCTGCAGCTTAACTTCAAACATTAAAAACAAAGGGAAAAAAAGCCCACAGGTAAAAATCTAAATCCAGAGTTGCTACAATACATTATCTATAATGTCCAGTTTTCCACAAAATATTATAATACATACAACAAAACAGAGGAAGTGTGATTCATATTCAGGTGGAAAAAGTAGTCAATAGAAATTTAGTTGGATTTAGCAAAGACTTCAATGTTGCTATTACAGCATGCTCAAAGAATTAAAACCATTTTAAAGAATTAAATAAAATGTGGTAACAAATACCAAAAAAAGGGGGAATCTCAATAAACAGAATCAAACACACACACACACAAAAAAAGGAAATTCTACAGTGAAAAAGTACAGTAACCAAAAGAAACAAAATCGATAGATGGGCAACAGCAGTTTTGAGATGATAGCTGCATCAGAGAACTTGAGACTGTTCAGGAGATATTATCCAATCTGAAAAAGAGAAAAAAGACTGAAGAAAAATAGAAAACTGCACACACCTGTAGGACATTAACAAACATGCCAAAGTATGTGCAATGAGAGTCCAGGAAAAGAGAAAAAAAAGGAAAGAAATAATATTTGAAGAAATAAGAGCCAAAAACTCCCCAGATTTCAATTAAAAAAAAAATCTACAAAAACAGGAAGCTCAATAAATCCCAAGATAAGGACAAAGAGATTCCACACTTAGAATCTGCTAAGAAATCACAACACTTAGAATGACAACACAAAATGCTGAAAGACAAAGAGACAAATGACTCATCACATACAGAACAACACAACTATGCCTGCTAACAATTTATTACCTCTAAGCTCCAAATACACCCTTCAGTACCTGCTCTTTGATAATAACACACTGGGCTCTTTAAAATATTTTGCACTGAATGTAACATTAAGCTTTGTCAGCATTGAGCACTAGAGGACCATTAAAGGAAAACAGGGGCTTTCCTTTCTCGTTCCAATGTGCTGTCATTTGCTTTTTCTTGCTCCCATTACATGGTCTATTTGCTGTACATATGTGTGGAGACATCCAATAGTGCTCTGTCACACCACACATGTGTGGAGCACTCAGTCCCTCAGCAACCTTGAGCCCCAGCCCAAGCCTACTGACAATGGTACCATAGCACTACCAACCCAAACACTGCCCACATCAGGCCAGTGCCATGAACAGTGCCCAACTCCTTCTGCACACCTACCTAACAGCCTTGACTTGCCTTTTCCTCAGAGGGTTGTTTCCTCCAGCTCTTCATATGTATGCAAACACTGTATCTTCCACTGTGCTAGAAGAATGCAGATTTCTTCAGCACCATCCCCCACCCAGCCTCAGCTTGCCTGCATCCTGGAGCACTGTTAACAGAAGCTCTTGCAACATGCACACTGGATACTCCAGTTCATTCACCGCCCTGCCAGTGAGCAAGCTCCTGACATCCCAATATCTTGTGTGTGCCCACAAACCAGCCTCAGCATATCCATAGATCAGAGGTGGTATTCTCTTTGTCCAATATCTATGGACCAACTCTGGGTCAGATAATGTAAAGGATTTTTCCACCATCCTGTGTTCTGCAACTGTATGTTCTCCTTAAGGGGTAGGAGGACTCTTCTTTCCAACGATGTCCTCCCCTGGGTACTTTTCCTCAGCCTTTGGGTAACTTCTAGAGTTTTCTTTATACCTTTTCCTATCACAATGTAATAATTCTGTGAGACATTCCCTGTTCAAATTTTTTTGTGGTTATTCTCTCCTGATTGGAAGGAGAATGATAAAACCATTCATAGTTGACTCCTTATTAGAAATAGTAATACCTCAGGAGGCAATGGAATGGTATATTCAAAGTATGGAAAGAAAAACAATTAAAAATTATATATACAAACAAACTGTCCCTAAAAATGCTGCTTTGGTTGAGTATTCCATAAATTTTAGTTAAAATGGCTTGATAGTGTTGCTCAACTCAAACAAATAGAACATTCTCCAGGATAAACCATATGCTAGGCAATAAAATTACACTCAATAAACTAAAAAGGACTGAAATTGCTTGAAGTATGTTCTCTGATCAACATGAAATTAAATTAGCAATCAACAACAGAATGAAATTTGGGAAATCACCAAATATTTGGAAATTAAACAACATATTTCTAATTAAGTTTAGGGGTCAAAGAATAAATTAAATCACAAGGGATACTAGAAACTATTTTGCTTTAATGAAAAAGAACCAACAAAATGTGTGGAATGCAGCTAAGGAACTACTACTAAAAAGGAAATATGTAACTTTAAACTTGAGTTATTACATGAGAAGGAGAGTAGAAAATAAAAAAGTAAGGTTCCATCTTAAGGAACAAGGGCAGTAAAGGCAAATTAGACCTAAAGCAAGCCACAAGAACAAAATAATAGAGACCTGAAAATGACGTGAAGACTGCAGAACAGACCCCCTACACCTGAGGAGGGAGAGGACCACACAGAAAAGGAGGTCAAGTGGGACCCAAGCCCAACCCCCACCCTAGACTACAGGCGAAAGAAAGAGAGGAATGGAGTCGGGAGCAGGTAGGAGCCCAGGAGCTCTGCACACCTGGCCCTAGAGAACTGCTCTGGGAACATGAGCCCACAATACACTGGGTTCTGGTGATTTCCAGGGCTGGACATCAGGGGCAGGCGGAACACTCTTGGAAGCTGAGACTCCAGCCACTGTGGAGGGCAGGCATGCTCTACCAGTCCTGAGACTCAAAGAAGAGGTGGCAGTTTGAAAGACTTGCCAGAAGTGGAAGGGGTACCAGAGGGGACAAGTGCTGGACAGAATTTTCTCCTCAGGAAAAAGGGCAGGTGGAAGATATTTCCCTCAGCTTTTCCTTGGCCCAACAGATTGGGAACTCTTGGGAGCCCCAGATGCTCCATCCTTCTTGCTGGCAATGCAGCCCCCAGGCTCCTCCCTGCACGCACTGTCTACAGACAACTCACTTGGTCCAGTGGCAGCATCAGACTTTGCTGCCGCCTAGCAGGCAGACGAAGACTCTCCCAGCTTGCCTGGCTCCATTCCAGCCCAACCAGAGAGGTGCCTAGAGGAGCCAGTCCCAAGAGCTCCTTCCTTTCTGCGGGTATCCAAACCTGGTGCTACGCATCTGTCCAGGGCACACCGGTCCACCCATCCATTAACACTGCAAACCTGCCATTGCTGCAGGCCAGACAGAGGGTGGTCCCACCCATAGTGAGCTCAACAGAGATTCCTGAGCTGATCACAAAAGCAGCAGCTCAAGCAAACTGCCCACCCAGACTGACACCACTACAGAGGCCAGACAGAAAGGCAGCCTAGTCCATGACACACCAACAGCTGGGACCCCCACAAAATAGATCCAGGCATTAGAAAGTAAAGAATCTTGAGCTTCTGGGCACCACACCACACCTTCTTCAAAAGCTATCACTCTTTAGACCAGAAAGCATAGTAGAGACATATGATAAATAGAAGACACTCAAAAATCCCTGACAAAATGACAGGCAGAGGAATTTGATCCTAACAAAACTATAAAACAGACCCCAGAAAGAGGGCTAAATTAAACAGAGATCACCCACCTTTTTGAATAAAAGTCATAAACATGCTCATGGATTTACAGAAAAGTATTCTACATCTCAGGGAAGACTTCAACAAAGAAATAGAAAACCTGAAAAAGAGCCACTCAGAGCTGAAGAATACAATATCTGAAATGAAATACACAATGGAGGGTTTTAAAAGTAGATTAGATCAAGTAGAGGAGATGGTAAATTTAATAGAAATTAGAGAGCAGAAAAACAAAGCTGAGGAACAGAAAGTAAAAAGGATCTCTAGGAATTAAAGAATAATAAGAGAGGTATGTGACCAATCCAAGTGAAACAATATTCACAGAGCAAGGGTACCAGAAAGAAAAGACAAAGGGATAGAAAGTCTATTTAAGGAAATAATTGTTGAAAACTTACCCAGTCTGGGGAAGGAAACAGAAACTCAGGTCATGGAAACACAAAGATTCCCTAACAAAAAGAACCCCAGGAACACAACACCAAGACATATAACAATTAAAATGGCAAAGATCAAGGAAAAGGAGAGTGTGTTGAAAGCAGCCAGAGAAAAAAGATTACTTATAAAGGAAATCCCATAAGGCTATCAGCAGACTTTTCAATAGAAACTCTACAGGCCAGAAGGGAGTGGCATGACACATTTAATGTACTGAAATAGAAGGACCTCCAACCAAGAATCCTCTACCTGGCAATATTATTATTTAAATTTATAAAATTTTTTAAATTATATTTAATTTATAAAATTATTAAAAAACAATATTATTACTTAAATTTGAAGCAGGTATTAAAACAATTTCCAGATAAACAAAAGTTGAAGGAATTTGAAACCACTAAGCTAGTCCTAGAGGATATGTTAAAAGGATTGCTGTAGATGGAAATGACCCTAAGGCTAAATAGCTTTCACCAGTGAAAATAAACCCACAACAAAGGTAGTACACAAACTAATTATGAAGCAAGTACGAAATTAAAACAAAAGAAGCAAAATCAACTATACAGTCAACTATACATGAAAAGTGCAGATTAAGATATCTAATACAAAAAATGTGTAGGAGGAGGAAGGAAAAAAAAACAGTACCTTTAGATTATGTTTGAAATAGAGTAATTAACAATTTAAGATAGACAATTACATAGTAAAGAAGCTATCCTTGAACTTTTGGTAATCACAAAACTAAAGCCTACAATAAAGACACACACACACACACAAATAAATAATTTAAAAAAAAAGGGGAATCCAATTTCAGCACTAAAGAAAACCATCAATAACAAGAGAAGAGTAGAAGAGAGGAAGAAAGGAACAGAGACAAGATATGAAAAACAGCCAGAAAACAATTAATAAAATGGCAATAAGTACTTACCTGTCAATAATCACTTTAAATGTAAATGGACTGAATGGACCAATGAAAAGACTGGATAGAATGGATAAGGAAACGAGACCCACCTATATACTGCCTACAAGGGACTCATTTCAGACCCAAAGACATTCAACATCCATTCACGATAAAAACTCTCAATGAAATGGGTATAGAGGCTATGTACCTCAACATAATAAACGCCATATATGACAAACCCACAGCCAACATCATACTTAATAGCAAAAAGCTGAAAGCTTTTCCTCTAAGATCAGGAACAAGGATGCACACTTTCCCCACTTTTAGAAACATAATCCTAGAGGTCCTCCACAGCAATCAGACAACATAGAGAGATAAAAGGCATCCAAATTGGTAAGGAAGAAGTTAAACTGTCACTGTCTGCAGATGACATGATATTATACATAAAAAACCCTAAAGAATCCACTGAGAAACTACTAGAACAAATAACTCAATTCAGCAAAGTTGCAGGATACATTAATACACAGAAATCTGGTACATTCCTGTATGCTAACAACAAACTAGCAGTAAGAGATATCAGGAAAACAATGCCATTTACAATGAATAAAATACCTAAGAACAAAACTAACCAAGAAGGCAAAAGACCTATACCTTGAAAACTACAAGACACTCATGAGAGAAATTAAAGATATCAGAAAATGGAAATCTATCCCATGCTCATGGATAGGAAGAACTAATATTGTCAAAATGGCCAACCTGCCTAAAGCAATTTACAGCTTTAATGCAATCCCTATCAAAGTACCAACTGCATTCTTCAATGAACTAGAACAAATAGTTATAAAATTCATATGGGGCTACAAATGACCCCCAATAGCCAAAACAATCCTGAGAAAGAACAAAGCTGGGGAAATTATGCTCTGACTTCAAATTCTACTCCAAAGCCACAGTAATCAAAACAAGGCATAAGAACAGACCCATAGATCAATAGAACAGAATAGAGAACCCAGATATAAACCAACACATATATGGTCAATTATTATATGATAAAGCAATCATGAATATACAGTGGGGAAAAGACAGCCTCTTCAAAAATTGGTGTTGGCAAAACTGGAGAGCTACCTGTAAGAGTAAAACTGGTTTACTGCCTAACTCCATACACAAAAGTAAACTTGAAATGCATCAAAAACCTGAATGTAAGTCACGAAACCATAGAAAACTCCTCAAAGAAAATACAGGCAAAAATCTCTTGAATATAAATATGAGCAACTTTTCCCTCAACACATCTCCTCAGGCAAGGGAAACAAAAATAAAAAATGAACAAGTGGGACTACATCAAACTATAAATCTTCTTTACAGCAAAAGACACCATCAGCAGAACAAAAAGGCATCCTACAGTATGATATATAAGAAACTAAGAGAATCACTAAAAAAATAAGATTATATATAAAAAGAAAAAAATTTTTCAATGAGATTACTTTTGTCAAAGAGCACTCCCCAAATAGATCCAAGGGAGGCAGTAATATCATGAGTACGTGGACTCTTAGAGCACTAACTTAAAAGATAAGTTATATGCTATATTCTGGAAGATAAGCACATGTACATGAATCTTAAAAACTATTCCATCAAAATGGTCTTGCTTTTAGTGTTGAAAACAGAAGTTTTAATGATACAGAAAATACACTTAAAAAGTAGGAAGTCTGATTACTAGCGAAAATTTTTTTTCTCTAATAATTTTCCTTCTTATATATATGGCAATGATTTTTCAATAGCACAAACATGAAATACAAATACAGTATGGGAGAACACATTCATAAATGATTCCTCTGATAAGGGGTTAACATCCAAAATATACAAAGAACTCTTATGTCTCAATACCCAAAAAACAACTTGATCAAGAAATGGGCAGCAGAACTGAACAGATACTTCTCCAAAGAAGAAATACAAATGGCCAACAGGAACATGAAAAGATGCTCCACACCACTAATCATCAGGGAAATGCAAATTAAAACCACAATGAGATATCATCTCACACTATTTAGAATGGCTACTATCCAAAAGTAACAAATGCAGCTAGGATGTGGAGAAATAGGAACTCTCCTACACTGTTGGTGGGACTGCAAATTGGTGCAACTGCTGTGCAGAGCAGTATGGAGGTTCCTCAAAAAACTAAAAATAGAAAACCATTTGACCCAGTAATCCCACTCCTAGGAATTTACCCTAAGAAAACAAATCCATGATTCAAAAAGACAGGCACCCCTACGATTATCACCACACTGTTTGCAATAGCCAAGATATGGAAGCAACCTAATTGTTCATCAATAGATGAATGGATAAAGAAGATGTGGTACATATACACAATGGAATATTATTCAGCCATAAAAAGAAAAGAACTCCTGCCTTTTGCAACTACATGGATGCATCTAGAGGGTATTATGCCCAATGAAAGAAAACAGGAAGAGAAAGACAAATATTTGTGGAATATAAAAACAAAGCAAAACAGAAGGAACAAAACAGCATTAGACTCATAGACACTGAGAAATGACTAGTGGTTACCAAAGGGAGGGGAGTGGATGGGGTGGGGTGCAGGGGAGGCAGACTGTTGAAAAACTGTGATGTATATTTGATAATAATTTTTAAAAAGAAGTAACAAAGTTCAGAGCAGAAATAAATGAAAGTAGAAAAACAACAGAGAAATCAATGACACCAAAAGGTAGTTCTTAGAAAGGACAAATAAAATTGATAAAACTTTGCTAGAATGACAAAGAAAAAAAAAGAGAATATAGCAATTCCAAAATTAGGAATAAAGAGGGAACATCACTATCAATGTACAAAAATTAGAAGGATTATAAGGATTATAACTTCATGGCAACAAGTGAGGTAATTTGGATGAAATGTATACAATTCCTAGAAGATACAAGTTACCAAAACTGGCTAAAAATAAATAGAAAATCTGGATAAATTTATGACAAAGAAATCAAATTCTTATTTTAAAATCTTTCCACAAACAAAAGCCCAGGACCATGAATCAGCATAATAATTTCAAAAAAGAACAAAGCCAGGACACTAACGCTATGTAATTTCAAAACTTCCAACAAAGTATCATGACAGGTCAGAACTGGTTTAAGGATAAACATACAGATCAATAGAATAAGAAAGTCAAGAAATAATCCCTTATATTTATGGCCAATTAGTTTTTGACAATGGTGCCATGGCAATTCAACGGGGAAAGAATAGTCTTCAACGAATTCTGTTGGAACAATTGGATACCCATGCAAAAGAATGAACTAAGACTCTTTATCTTCTGCCACACATTAAATTAACTCAAAGTAGATCTAAGGGTAAAGCTTAAAATAAAATTTCTGAAATAAATATCTGTGACCATTGGTAAGGCAAAGAATTTTTAGATATAACAGCAAAAGCGCTACCCATAAAAAAAAAAAACCACAATGAAATAACAATACACAGCCACAAGAATGACTAAATACTAAAGAAACTAGTAATATTAAAATATCAGTAAGAATATGAAAAACAAACCCTCACACATTGTTGGTGAGAATGTCAGTTTGGAAAGCAGTTTGGCAGTTTCTTTCAGTTTACCTTGCCATTCAACCCAGCAATTCCAATCCCTGTAACCCACCCAAGAAGAACAAAAGCATATATTCACCCAATGACTTACACACAAATGTTCACAGCACCATTTTTTATAATAAGCAAAAAATGGAAACTATCTATATGCCCATAAAGACGTTATCTTATGTTATACAATTAATTATCATAGTTTTATTTTCTCTGAACTTGGGATACCCTCTTAACTGAGTCTTTACTTTTATCTATTAAAAAACAACAACAAACTTTTCTAGTGAAAATTCCTGAAAGAATAAGGGTATTTAATAGCTCACTAACTCCCTGTGAAGATCTTCCATCTTTGGATGGTAGTTCTAAGTTTGTTTTTTTAAGGGTTCAACCTGACAGTTAAATGATTAGAAAATTAGCCCATACCTTTTCCTAACTTCTGGATTACATGGGATGGAATAGGACACTGACGACTCTCACGGCTACAGTACGTCTCAGATGAATACCGACGGATTATTAATCTTACTGTATGTGGCTTCCTTCCATCTTGGTATACTCTAAAAGTAAAGAGAAAGAGGAAACAAAGAATTAGAAAAAGTATTACCTAAAGATTTTTTCAAATGGTCTAATACACCTCATTTTTCTAAAGGTTCCAGATGTTCTAACTATGACAATTATAAATACAGTTGATCACTAAGTAGTAAGCAAAGAAGTCCCTAAATAGCCAAAATAAATATACAAAGTCTATGTACCAAAGCTTTGAAATAGTAAATATAAGGCTCTCAGGGTTCACTCAGAATTCAGGGCTATCAGAAAAAAAAACCCAGGTAAGATATATTTAGAACAAGCCATTTATAACCTGAGTCCAAAACATAACTAAAAGCAACATATTAAAATCAGCAAGATATATAAGAAACTAAGGGAATCATTCACTCAGAGAAGCAAATACATGAAAAATAACATTTTTCACATTAAAAAAATAAGATTACAAAAAGAAAAAAATTTTTAAATGAGATTACTTTGGTCAAAGAGCACTTCCCAAATAGATCCAAGGGAGGCAGTAATATAACGAGTACATGGACCCTTAGAGCACTAACTTAAAAGGTAAGTTATATGCTATATTCTGGAAGTTAAGCACATGTACATGAATCTTAAAAACTATTCCATCCGAATGGTCTTGGTTTTAGTGTTGAAAACGGAAGTTTTAATGATACAGAAAATTCACTTAAAAAGTAGGAAATCTAATTACTAGAGAACATTTTTTTTCTCTAATAATTTTCCTTCTTATATATATGGGAATGATTTCTAAAAATCACAAACATAAAATAAAAATACTGTATATTTTTAAAATAGTAAAGATTTTGAATGGGAAAATTTAGATTTTTATAATAAATGATTTTTTTTCTTACCACTTTATCAAAAAGGTTCTTGACTGCTGCTTTACCAAGATAGTAAAATATCTTAAACGGTTCCCATAAACATGTTAGTAGTTTAAATATTTTCCAGTTAAACTTGTCTATTAAGTCATTACACAATTCAAAGACAGTGAACTCGTTCCTATGACTAATTAAGACATACTAGAAAAAAGGTTACATTTCCAAGCAATTGAACTAGTACCTAGAAGACAGATCAGATATGACTTTAAACTACTTATATACCTATAGTATTAATCATTATACAGTCTATTTCATCAGTTTAGAGCACCTAGTCCCATTTCTGGGTTGACTCTTTAAATAAAAGGACCTATAAAACATACTTTTTGTAGTTTCTCTATGTACAGAACTGTTTCTAACGGTCAGGCATTTCAAAGTAGTCTTACATTTAGCTGAAGCAAAGCAGGCAACCCAGTTTCACTAGCAATACTCACAGGCTGAGCCTGAGTCATATCACTGGAGCTGGGTTATAAATATAAAGCTGGCCCCAGTTGCATGCAGCACTGAGCTGCATGGCTCTGCTCAAAACATAAGAACCACACTGCATGTGACAGCAAAGCTGTAGGCAACTTCACTTCATCAGTTTTCTGAGACTTAAGAGTCACCCTAAAACCATTTTCTCTATTCAGTTAGCCATTCCAGCATCGTTAACAGAAGCACACCTACCCAAAACTGTTAGACCCCAGATACTCCATTTTGAGAAATCAAAGGAACAGAAGGAAAAGGGCAAATACTCTCCTATGGAGTACTGAGAAATAGATGTATAATGGCAAAGAAGTCTCAGAAAACTAAATGTCTTGTTCAGTTTATGCTGTGCTACTCACTTTTAGAATCAGTCCCAGGTGGCACTCTTCATGTACTTAAACCAGTAACGCTGCACACCCACAATCTCTCTCCTTGCTAATACACAGCCCCATTTACCTATTCCTTTGTCTGACTCATTTTCTTTCACATAGTCTGAGGCAAAGGAAAAATAAGGACTCATCTGCTTTCTCCATCAATGGTTACTTTTAATAATTTCCAATCCTCATCGATCAAAAATTTATAGGTGTAGGGATTCTAAAGATATCCATACAACCCACTGAGTTAACTATCAGCAGCTTAAGATCCACAGCATAACCACAAGGTTACTAAAATTAAGACCACTAGAAGTAGATAGATTAAATTTAGTGAAAAGCATCTGTTACTATCTTTGCAACAGTTTATCATGTAGAGAAATTCAGTGACAAATGATATATTTTTTACAGTTTATCCTACATATCTGTAAGTTTCAAGATAGAATATCAAGTATTTTTTCCATATACTATATACAGAATATAAAAGATGATATGGCAAAATGGAAAATCACCTGTTCAACAGACTAGCAAGTAGCACTTCAATCTTATGCTTAGCTTCAACTTCTGATGAACATTTTTTAAATGAATCTTCTTCACTAAAGGACTATCAAAGAAGCACAAGCAAGGATTATTGTAAACCCAAATAAGCATACCCAGTTATCAGTGTATATATCAAATAAACATTCAACACATTCCTACTACTTTTCCTCTTGTGCTTAGTGTGAGACAGTTAATTCATTTTTATATTAACTCTTTTCAGCTGTAAGTTATTCCACTAAAAAGTGGAGTGGTATTGTATTCTGCTAAAGTACACTGTACATCAAAAAGATTATAAGGTTTTAGTACCAACTTTAAGCTTTTCTCCACGACTACGACAAGGGTTTTAATCTCTCCATCAGGACTTGAATGTGAGTTCAACCTTGGACAAGTTACCTAACTTTTCCAAACTACAGTATTCTCATCTTAAAAAATGAACAAGAGGGGTAGAGAGAGAAAGGGAAGGAAAAAGGCACAAATAAATAATAGAACTACCTACCTGGAGGTTTACTGTGAAGATTAAATAAGCTAATGTACATAAATCACTTAGTAAGTGCCTTTCACATAGGAAAAAAAATCAGTGTTAACTGGGCAACTATACCTTTCTCCATTTCCTAAATCATTAAATGACTCTTAAGACAAGATTTTTTTAAAAATATTAAAATATTTAGCCTCATCTATGTAATATAGGCTATTAAAATTAAATAGCAATCAACCAAAGTGGCTAACTTGAAGCTTAAATACTAATTCTTAGATTCAATTTAAGAATGTTTATTAATCTAATCTAATAAATTAACCTCCTCATAGGAAAGAGATCATGTACTAACCTTATAAGAAACTGGAATAGTAAGACTTAGAGTAGTAAAACCAGAAATCTTTATCTCAAACTGTGACAAGCACTCATTCATTATCGTTACCATGTACCTGAGGTGGTCCTGAGGGAGTCACAGGAGAGTTATCTTCTCCAAAACTGAGCTTCTGGATACGCTGGGCAACTGAAATTCCTAACTCCTTTTCTAATATTTTGGATGAAAAGGTTTGAAGATCATGCATAGTACTGATACCCAGGGCTTCAAGACGTTTGGTAGTTTTATAGCCAATACCTAAATAAAAAGAAACATATACAGTGTTACAATAGTTTTTTTCCTTAAAATAAGGCTAATTAATGTTATAAATATATCAACTACATCTTTAAATTTCATAATGAATATTTTTCTAAGATCAAACTTCACTGAAAGTTTGATTGAAGATCAAGCTGCTCAGGACCTCTGAACTGCAAGGAGCCACTTTGAAAACCTCACAACCCTAGTATAACGTGAATATAGAAACGACCCATGAAAACTGTCTTGATAAAATGAAATGTTTACCACCTGTTACATAACACTGTGGAAGTATTCAAGAATTATGGTGATTATTCATATAAAGAAAGGCTGTCACTAGAGCAATAAAATTAAAGCACGTGCATATTAGCTAACCTAACTGACTCCTATACACAACACTGCAACTTTTATCCACAAGTCGTATTTGGCAATATTTACCATCCTGCATACAATTAAGAGCCAGAAAACACCCACAAAAGAATATTCTCATTAGCAACACTCCTATCACAAAGTTTTTGCACTAAAACTCAGTTATACTTTACCACAGGAGGAATGCTCAGTCAATTTAGTGCCCCTTTATGCCTCTCATTTAAAAAAAAAATTAATTCTACAGTTTTCTGGTTTCCCTGCACACAAAAAGAAGTACATCAAAGGCAATGGGTGTGTGTGGGGGAATTATTAAAGTGGAATGACAGATATTACCATAGCTGAAATAAAAGAGGGCTGGTGATTTAGCAATAGGGAAGAAAAGAGAGAACCTAGAAGAAAATGAATATAGGAACTCAAAAAGTAAAGCCGCACAGGAATGCTATGCATCAATACACAGTCATCAGTTTCTTACAGTCTGACACAGTAATCGCTCTTCAGAATGCAGACTCAGAGTCATCCAAAAAACTTCAAGTTATGATTATGCTGTAATAAGGAAGGCAAGGCAGTGTATAACACATTTCGGAATCACACAAACATGGGTTAAAAATGTGAAGTTATGACATGTAAAGGTTAACTTTCAGTTGTCCTAGAAATTCACCTCCACAGAATTCTAGTGGAACATTTTATCCCCTAGAAGTGAAGTTTAACATATCTATTATTGATGGTCTATAAAAACATGTTAAGCATTTGCTCTTCTAAGGTACAAACTTGCCCCATGACCTGAAAAGGTCAATGAACCCTTCATGAAAATAAGATTCCTCATCTTTAAAATAATAAGTTGGCCTAGATGCTTTGGGGGTGGGGGTCCCTTGTTGTCCTAATATTTTCAATAAAATCCCTAAATAGAGTTAGTAAAAGTCCAACTCCTCTCTTTAGATGCAATATACAGTATAAGAGTAAGAAGCAAAGACTAGAAATAGGGCCGTTATGTTTCCAGGTTATAACTTTCATGATCAAACTATACAAAAATAGGTGAAACTAGAAAAGTACTTTTATGTATTTCCTAATACAGATTCGCTGGAGAGAACATTAAGTTTTTTGCTTTTCTCCAAGAACCAAATACCCAGGGTCTGAGAATTAACTACACATTATCTGTGATTTTCAAAATTAAAGAAATACAATAAAACCAATATATATTTTCAAATATAATATGTCTTACCAGGCATTTCCTTTACATGGTTCAAACTCTGAATGAGATCTTGAGAACTTTCAGGTAGTAAGACTGTTTGTTGATTTGGTTTAAAGACGCCCGAAACTAATTTTGCCAGTAATTTATTAGAAGCCACTCCAGCACAGCCAGTGAGACCCAGCTGACTATACATGGCTTCCCGCATCTCTGCTGCAATCTGAGATCCAACAAGTAATCTGAGGTGCAAGACGTCATGCAGGTTTATAGCTATAAGAACAGCCAATGTCAGTAAAAGTTACCACGACAAATTTTAGTTTTCTGTTTCACAAATGAGTTTAAAAGAGGTAAAGGGCTTAAAATATATTCAGCCTCTCATCCCCACCAACACCCCTGCACTGCCACAAATTTAACTAATCTCTTTCATTTTTCACAGGAATTCTGTAAAAGTTAATAAATAATCACAGCAAGTGAATTCCAAGTGCCTGTGATAGTAAATGCATACTGGGAGTGCTTAAAGATTAACAGATCCTGAAAACTGATGTCCTGTGAAAAATTCCTACTGACATTAGTAAAACTTTTACTCATGTTTACCTGCAAGAAAGCATAAAAGTAAGTATGTTAATAAGAAAGCTCACCCCACAATCTAAAGATCTGAATCTAACCTTCATGTACTAGCTATATGTGCTACTGAAAACAATTCTGGATCTCAACATAGTTCAAGAGATCTCTTGTGAAGTGTTGGGGAGATTATGCAGAAACAAATTTTCTTAGCTGTGAAAATGGTATTACAATTATGAGAGATAGTCCTTAACCCCAGGATTATTTATAGATCAAGTGTCATGATGTCTCCAATTTACTTTCAAATAGCTCATCAATCAACCAACCAATAAAGAGACAGAAAGATAAAGCAAACATGGCAAAATAACAATGAGTGTATCTACAACGAAGGGCATAACCAGTGTTCTCACTGTACTGTGCTGTAAAGGTTTGAAAAATAATTTTTAACAAAATCTGGCAGGAAGAGTAAGAATTCAGGAAGAATTAGACATTTCCTTTTTAGGATATGAAACCTAGCTCTCTGTAATATGTTCAAACCAATAAAGTCTCAATTTGTTTTATAAAAATTATGTAGAAATATATTTGGAACCTTCTTGCTACTAAACCCCTATCAGTGACAAAAGAGGACAGGTAAAAAACACATGAAAAGCTTCATGTCTTCTTCCAGAGTAGAACTGTAGCCTCTACCCATTCTCTTCTTCAGTATTAGGGAGGCAGAGAACTAAACTGGAGGTTGATGACCAGCTCTCAGAAAAGGCGGATAAGAGGAAGCACATGCTGACACCTAGGAGCAGAAGACCGGGGCAAGTCTACACAAAAGCAGAGCAGCTGGTCTGCTGTGTGGTATGATGTGGAAATCACATGTTTGTCACAACATGTTTGAAAGTCTAGTTAGATATTCACTGGAGCTTACTGCAGCTTCTTTTCAAATGCAAATATCCTTAGAAATATGATGGTGTTCACACTTTAATACGTGAAGATGAACCATTCTGCTTTCTTGCCAAGAACCGGCAGAGATTACTGAACTAGTTAAATGAGCTTGCAAAAGATGTCAGGTAGGCCTCGCAAGCTTCTACAAGGCCTAACTCAGGAGGTCAGAGGGCAACATGAGGGTTATGGTGCTGTGGGGGAGGAGAAGGGAACAAGCAAAAGAGACAACAAGGCAAATTTAGTCTAACTCAAAATTTTGCTTGAAGGTAAGTTTTGGAGAATCAAAAATTATTTTAAAAAGCATATTATCAAGCCAACTTCTGCAACTTACGGATGACTTAAAGAGGAATGGCTTTTTTAGATGGTCATACATGACTGTTCTAGGAATGAAAAGTGCACAGAGCACTGAGCTACAATATCATCAAAATTTCATTTTCTGTGTACTTGATATGGAATAGCAATACCGAGTTTTAGCCATTTGAGACAGATTACTGAAATACAGCTATATCTCAAACAAAAGCCATCAACTTTCAGAAAGGCACAGTCAACTCACTGACCTCACTGAATAGGAAGTACGTATACTCTCAGCTACAGAACAGAATGGATGAGGACCCACTTACACTGACCACCGTATACGTGACCTGACACAGTCAGCGCTGAAAGTTCAGCACTTTGCAGCTGCTGTAGTCTCTTCTCCACCAATTCCGTGAGATCCACAAAATTTTCATCAAATCCAAGTCTTTCAACAACTGGACTAAATTCTTCCAACAACCCTAAATTGAAATAATATTGGAGCACAGATAAACTGAAGTATAAACAGATTTAATTATTTTATGCTTAAAAAATATGTTAAAGGTTTTACATATATTCACAGTTCCACAATATCTTTAATATAGTCCTCAGTTAACCAGGATTTTTTTTTCTGTACCACTTTTGGAGTAAAGGATATATTTTCAACAAAATAAGTCCAAAAATGACACTCCCTGGGCAGATACTCATATAGCAACATATTTAGCTCAATCTTCTATACCTATAATTTCTCTATCTGTAGTACATTAAATATCAATAGTTAATTATGATCTTGTAGTAAGTCAAAAAAATTAAAATAATATATTCTGTATTTTCCATAAGTCTTAAAAAGGCAAAACAAAATTTGAAAGTTCCAATTATTACTGTCAAAAAAAGTCACTTAATTTTCAAAATACACTACAATGCATATTTTGATTAGTCATCCCCCAGCTTATTCTCTAAGGGCAGAGATGGACTGCGACTTATATGTATTTGAATGTCCAGCATCTAAGTCAAATATCTGCTAAACTGAACTGAAAGATGATGTGAAATAAACTCAAAAGGATGATCAATTCTCATTTTTAGGATTAAGACTAATTAACAACTTTGAAATTACTGACAAGAATTTTCACTTCTCTGACTGGTGGCTACAATGAGAGAGGGGTTGGGGTAGGTGAGGGGGATGAAGGGGCACAAAAATCTCAACCATAATATAAGCTGGTCATGGGGATGGAAGGGCAGCATGGTGAACATAACCAGTGGTTCTGTAACATCTTTCTATGTTGACAGATTGTTACTGCACTAGTTGAAGTATTTAATTATGTGCATAGCTGTTAAACCACTGTGTTGTAGATTTGAAACCAATATTTATCAACTAAACTTCAATTAAAACAAAAGAACTTTCACTTCTCTCTGAATCATGTACTGACACTAGCTGGAGAGCGGAACAGAAATTACTGGCCCCTTATTATATAAAAATGCATAGATTCTTAAAGTCCTATAACCTGAAAGCTCAGAAATAAAAGGACTATGTCATTCCATGGATACCACTTTTTACACAAATACTAAAAATATATTGTTTATTGATGCCAATATTGATATCAGGGAAAACAATTAACAAAGACAATAATGTGACTTGGTAGCCCCCCAAAATTACTTATGACACACCTAGAGAAAATCATATCTACTCTGAGGAGAGACTCATAAAATCTCTGATCAGCTAAAAGGATTATTTTGATTTTTCCTCATCAATTTCCGCAATCTTTTTTCCAAAAGTATTATGCCATATAAGAAAAATAAGGGATAAGGTTTTCAGTACTAAACAAAAAAGACTCACGCATAAAACTGGTGCATCACTAACACTGACTTTACTGGTTCTATTACTAGATTACAGAGATGATAAACCACTTTTCCCATTCCTGAAGTTAACCTCTTTTGGTTGTCAGCTTCATAAACAAGATACATTGATTAAACATGTAATTATGCAAGGCCAAAAAGAGGAGTTTGTAATTAGAGAAAAAAACTATCTAGACAAAAAGTATATATACTGTAGAATAAAAATATGAAATAGATAATAAGGTTGTACATCAGAAATAGGTCAGAGATAAAATCAGAATAGGACTATTTAAGCTCTGTTCCTACTTCATATAAGAAAATACCATGATAAAAAATAACTTTTTATCAATGTACAAACCATGCTTAGAATATTTCTTGCTATTATATTAGTTCATTTTTAATTCAAGAATCAGTATAAAAAGTCAGATTTACTCACTGAATTTTCAGTATATTTTCATTGTGTAAAGGTGCAGTGGCACAGTCATAAGAGAAAGATTGATAAGTTTTACACTATAAATAAAGTACAAAAGACCAAACACCAATTGGAAATACATTTATAACACATGGCCATCAAAGGGCTTATTTCCTTAACTTCCAAAAAAATGACACAAACCAGTTAGAAAAAGACAAGCAGCCCAAATGAAAAATAGGCCCAAGCAAAAAGGTCATTCACAGAAAAAAATATGTATAAAGGATAAAAAATATATGGAAAAATGCTCCAACTTACTCAAGAGCAATGCATTTTAAAATAATGACTTACTGTGTAGATTAAAGATTAAAAAAAAAAAGAAAGAAAGAAAAGGGGGATTACTCCTTGATAGGATAAAACTATGGTAAATCAAAGATTAACACATGCTTTCAATATCCTTAATGTTGATCACTTAAAGGGCGTCAGATGATCACCTATGGAGGCACTCTTTTCTGATAATATGCCTTTCTCTTAATAAAAAAAAAAAAAAAAAGCAGCTCCTGTGTGCTGACCTCCAATGAGTTCTACACAGTGGTATAGAGGGCATGTCAAAGTGTGGGCAAAGGGTCTGTTTGTTTCTATGCAGAAGATCAAGGCCTAGCTTGGCTACCCAGAAAATGAACTAAGATACAATATGAGGAGGAGCTTCCGGCATCAGCACCCTCTGGAGGACTTGTGCCGGGGGATGATCATCAAAAAGCCTCCACAGGGATCCAGACGATGCTGCGGTTGTGGCTGCGTCCACCCCACTGTTTCCTGGACTTGCCATAGGAATGAGGAGGGAGATGTCTAGGCTGGCATGTGCATACAGTGAGACAACGAATTTGACCGGATCTATACTGTTGGAACTCAACCAGGAGTTGGGAGGGGTGCAAGTTGTAGCACTCCAAAACCTTACGACTATAGACTATCTACGGTTAAAAGAACATATGGGATGTGAACAGATCCCAGAAATGGGCTGCTTTAATTTGTCTGATTTCTCTCAGACTGTTGAAGTACAGTTGGACAATATCCATCATATCATAGACAAATTTTCACAAATGCCTAGGGTGCCTAACTGGTTTTCTTGGCTTCACTGGAGATGGCTGGTAATTATAGATTTGCTTTGTTTATGTCACCGTATTCCTATTATGTTAATATGTGTGCGCAAGTTAGTTAGTAGTTTAAAACCTATACATGCTTAAGGTACTCTACAAGAAGATATGTCAAAGAAATAATCAATCCTCCCATGTTTTCTTCCATATGCTACCTCTATAGCTTTTCTTCTTCCTTCCTAATTACAACCCTTAAATAGAATTCATGCCTCATATTGAATTTACCGAGTATCATAATTCCTCCAGGTGGTAAAGATACCTCGAGACAAGTGCTGGGCAAAGAAGCCACAGGGCATAAATATGCAAAGAAGTAAAAAGCTAACCTTTTCAAACAATATGGCTTCTCTTTCACTTACCAACTTTACATTTCCCTGTATGGCCCCGGAAGATGACTGGTTAGCCAGAGATGGGTAAGATTCCTCAAGGGAGGAACAACCTAAGACAGGCATAGTTTCAGGGGGGCCATCAGGTGAGAAATCGGGGAACAACAGTGGTGAAGCTTAGAACCTCACCCCCCTGTTTTGAGAGAAAGCTTCTGCATCCGTGGATGTTTTATTGCCCTTGTCTAGCTCAGATTAGCACATAGTCTACAGGCACACACACCTGATCATCTACAATTGCTCTCTTACAACACTAAACTATGTTTTCTAACTTTATCTTGATTCTACCTACCACTTCAGCATTTTATTAAAAATAAAAATAATAATAATAATAAAGGGAGAAATATGGGATCCACATATAAATCAAGTATAAAAATCAAACGAATATTCATATTTGACCTGATTGTTTATAGTTCATAATGCGTGATCAAAACCGAAAGTTTCTGTGATGAATGCCCTTGTACTGTTCACCATGTAAGAACTTATTCACTATGTAAGAATTCGTCACCATGTAAGAACTTGTTCGTTATGCTTCAGAAGATTGGAGACTGATGAGAATTAGGCTTGGGGTTGATTAATGATTGTGCATTGAGCATCAACCCCCCTATACAGAATTTTATTGTTGTTAACAACCATTTGATCAATAAATATGAGAGATGCCCTCTCAAAAAAAAAAAAAAAAAAGAATGACTTACTATGTTTTTCACAAATCATCAAAATCTTTACGATTTGAGAATATTTTACACTCTCAAATACACTAGCAATACTTTGGGACAACCTCAAATACAACAAATAGCAGTATTCAAAATTTTAAATATAAATTACCTTTGATCTAGCAATTAACCTCTAGGAATTTACCTTATGGATATTCCCACAAAAGTATACCAAAATTTCCATATGAAAATGTCTACTGAAGCATATATTTGTAAGAGCAAAAAATCAGTAAGAGTCTAATGACTAATCACTATCAGGGAAACCATACAATTTATCACCCAAACTTCATTTTTAGAATGAAAGATGGTGCTATTAATTATGTAGGGACAGTAGGCAGCATAAAGTGGGTCATGCTGTCTTATCACTAAAGGACTGGTTAAATAGGTATGGAAGAAAACCCAATGGAATACTGTGCAGGCATTCAAAAAGAATGAGGAAGAGATATATGTAAGAAATCAAAGCACCAAGAACAAAGGCAAGATGCACAATGTATGTATTATATAACCTGTATGCACTAAAAATTAACTTCTTAATATTCAGACACGCACACAATTTTGCATAGATGCACAAGTGCTATTTTGGGAGTATATAGTCTTTGGGAGTACAGCTTTCTCTCTTCTTCCTGCTTTGTTCCATCTCAGCACTGCCTTTTCCTCTCCAGAAGTGAACTAATATTAAAAACCTAGTATATATCCTCTCATGTCTCTCTTCCTGTTCATATATATACATATACATATACGTGGGAGGAGGGGTTTGGGTTATTGTTTTACACATACGGAAAAATGTGACACATTTTTGTATCTTGCCTTTTACTCACCCAGCAAGGTATATCTCCACTATGAGTCAACAGTATAGCACCAATGTATTCTTTTTGATGGCTATGCAATATTCCACGATAGAGAAGCCATTATTTAGCCATTCTTATCCTGATGAGCATTTGTTTTCATTCCATATTTTTACCAATTATGACCCATGCTACAATAAACACCTTTGTTCTTATGTCCTTAAGATGTTATTTTTATTAAATAAATTCCCAGCAGTTGATATCACAGGGTTAAAGAATATAAATTGTACCTTTAATTTCAAAAATATTTCTAGATTGCTTTTTCAAAAAGACTGAAATACTTTGTTTCTACTTTTTCTCACATTCTTTAGTTTTTGCAAGTATGATGCATATAAAATATGCTAAGTCAAATTTCTTTAGCCACTGATGAATTTGAGCATTTTTTCCACACAATTGTTAGAACATGATTTTGCTTTTTCTATGAATTGCTTATTCATATCCTTTGTCCATTTTTCTTGAGTTTCATTTTCTTGTTAATTTGTAAAAGCATTTGGATATTATATTTAACACTTTCATCTGAAAACTGCTACAAATAACAAAGAATAAAAATAACAAAGATGATAAATAATATTTTAAACTATATTTTTGCAATGTGCCAGTGAATACTGTAACATAATTTATTCTGTACTTTATTAAAACACAGATTCAAACCAAACCTTAGTATGGGAGAGTTTATCTACATTGTATGTATATATGTAGATAAAAATCTAAAAGAAAATTAGATATCAATCATTTTTGCTAATAGTTTTCAATATATCAGTTTTTAAACATGTTAAACATTATAGAAGCCTCTTCCAACTACGGTTAAGTGTGTTAAAATAGAGCATATTTCTTCATAATTCATTTAAACTTGGTATTTAAATTTACAATTAAAAATATTTGGCTTTCTTTGATATAGCTTCCCATTTCTCATGTTTAAATTGTTTTACATTTTTTCTCACATTTATATAAACTGCAGTCATGACAGAGTTCAAATTCCTTCCAACTATTCATTTTTTTTGTCAAAATTACTCATAATATATGAAGTCATTCTCATACCCTAATATATAAGTTTTAGAGCAGGCAAGGCCCAAAATAAAAAGTTGTGAGCACAATGAAAATGACTTATGGATTTTATCAAGTTTCATGTAGTGAATAAGCATCTTACGTCAAAACTAATGTTGAAAGTATATTGCCTATAATCTGTACCTGTAACCTTATATGACATCTCTCTGTAAGGAGTCAAGTCTTCACCATTAACTAATACCAGCTGTGGACACTTTTCTTTTGCATCTCCGACATTCATAAGTTTCTTAACTCCAAGTTTCCTAGCTTCATAGTTGCAGGTAACCACCAAATATTTCTGCTGAACCCCTATAAAAATAAATATTTTATGAGAAAACTGAACAGGACTGAAGAAATATCTTAAAATATTATTTACTAATTCCATATTATAATTTTAATAATATTTAAAAGATTATTTACTAATTCCATATTATAATATAATATAGTCTCCCAAAGACTATATACTCCCAAAAAATAGAAATGCAATTTACTTTGATAAGAATACAAAGCTCTATCTCATTAAAAAAAACATAGTCTACATTAATCAAAGTTGTATGAAGTAGAATTTAACAAAAATTACCATAAATCAATATATTCTATGTAGTCTTCAGCGAAAAGATACCAATAAAATCCTTCTGGATATTTTTTTGAAATGTCAGACCAGATTAATTTATAATGATTAACTCTATGTGTACCTCTTGATCATGTCTTATTGAAAAATTAAGCAAAAGCAACTGAATAAAATTAATTATTGGTTTCTGGTCAAAAACTTTTCTTTTCAGTAACTTTGCAACGAATATAAATCAATGCTCTGTTACAAATGCCAACCTACAGCAATAAGTAGGGCTCTCCCCCCAGTAAATGTTCTAATTATTGAACTGTTATTCATAGTAATCTGCAGAAAAGATCAGACAGTGAGGGGGCATTATGAGAAGCCCTCCTTATCAAAGGTGATTAGTCTTTAAAAATTTGTATCAAAATAATTATATGTATATTATATAGTAATGACATGTAATTAATATATAAAAAATCAGTTTACTGGTGGTGGCTTCAGATTGATAAAAATCATTTGTTTTCTCTTTTCACAAGTTGACTACTTATTTACTACTATAAAAGTTCACCTAAAATATGTAAAACACAAACATGTAGAAGGAAAAAAACGGTTAGGTCCACTCCCCAGTGTAAGACATTTGTTTCTAAAAGGCTGAAATTACAAACAAGGCATAACACACTTTTTCACATAAAGATTTTTGAGAACCAGGTTAAGACCAAAAATAGAATCTCTGGGTCAAAAGCAGTAATTGGAAAGTCATCAGTGAACCATATAAAAAATCAGATGGGTAATTTCCTTTATCAAAAAAGCAGGCTTCTAAAGCAGAATTAAATTACATGGACCTATCCCTATGTCACCATCCCAAGTTAAGTGGTCATGTATTTGTTGAATATAAATTAAAGACTAGTTTTGCTTTCTCCTGGAAACTTGCAGCATCACATACCTCACTTTCCAGTCGTCATTCATTCCTGCATCTTAATTACACAGTATGTTTTTATTAAGCATTATCTACAGAGCAGTTTGTTATGAAATTAGAAATGCCTTTAGAAGAAAAGTTAGGTCTTGGAATCCTAATGCTTTTGACACCCTTAGGAAAGTTTAATATCCTAGACTGACCCTGACATATCAAAAACTGGGCATCCTTTTGTTCTTTAGTGCATACATAAATCAGCCAGGCTGGGTTGAATTGGGATTTATCAAAACCAGACAATGCACAAGAGAGAAGCAACAGGTGAACCAAAATTCCTCTTAATGTTTATACTAAAAAATAAATCCTTACCAATACACAAAAAAATTTTGGGAAATTTGTTTTTCCAATTTCAGATATAATGAAAATATTAAAACCAACATATTAATAAGTAAATCCTCAATGTAAACTTTCCTTTTGGCTTTTATTTAAGAGATACTCGTGTTTACAGGGAATGCTTTTTGTATATGCCTTAACATTTAGGGTTCTGTTCAAGATCCAACTATTTTTAGATATTACATAATTGAAGAGTTAACTTCAAAAGGAGAAAATCTATTAAAATACAATAAAACTAAAGAAGTTACTTTTGAGATATGAGGGTCATAAAATTTCAAACACTGAGAAAAAGAAAAAAAATTTATTATGGTCTTTCTGTTCAATTGTTCCATCAGCTATTTTACTTGTGTCAAATTCACCATTTATTAAATGAGGCTTATGAGACTTACACCTACTAATGAAGCACAGATTACTGTCTACAAAGAACCTTTTTGCTTCCAAAACCTTAATATGGCTAATAAATTAGAATATAATAAGCATAATAAATAAGCAGCTAATCCTCATCTACAATGAAAATATTATCAAAGTCCAGAATTACCTAAAGGTTTGCCCTTGAGTTCCGGATTTGAGATCATTTCTACTTGTGCATAGAAGCAATCCAGATCCACGTGCACTATGACTCTGAATGAAGAACTGCCTTCTGGCACCACTTTATCATATACTGATGTACAATATGCTAAGAAACACAAAAATATATTCAGGCTGCTAACCACCTCTGGGCAATTGGCAGTCCATTAAAACACGGTAACTGAGAAGAATGCACAGCGATTTAAAAATTTTTTTCCTGTATTTAATAAGTATGTTAAAAGGCATCTAAAAATTAAATAGACATGAAACTCCATCTATAGTAGTCTTCAGTACTATTTACTTAACATTTCTTTGTGCGCTGTATTTTTCTCAGTAAAGTAATAAATTAATAATGGAAGATGCAAGAGACAACCCCGCACTTGAAAGTTTATAGTAAATTTAGAGTAAATCAGAAGAGGTAGAAAAGTTTAAACGCTGATTTCAACGAATTTAAATATTATTAAAGTGGTATGTCAAATCAGAAGTACAAAATGGCACAAAACAGAACCTAATGGGTTCCAGTGGAATATATTTAGCTTCTATGCGAGAGCAGGATAATCTGGTTCAGTGCTGAATCCACAGGACCTACAGTAGTGCCTGGTATATAACAGACTACCAATAAATAGTCTCTAGATTGAAATAAATGAATACATGAATATTTCTTGGATTTAAAATCACGTTACAGGCTGGGTGGGCAAGACAGGAGATTCCGGCTCTTAACCAGTTAAAACAAGGCAGGCTAAAGGCAATGTGGTATTCTGGTTTGGGTCCTGGAACGGAAAAACATTTAGCAGAAAAAACTGGTACAACCTGAATAAAGCTAAAGCTGTACTTTAGTTAACAGTATTATGTCAATGTTAATTTCTCAGATCTGCAACTTCTGTAAATCTAAATTATTCCAAAATTAAAGTGTAATTTTTTAAATGGCAAGGAACGTGAACCCTGGACCCAGGCTCTGGGATTGGGCGGTACAAGGTAGGGCCCAGAGGCTGGAGTGGGTCTCTGGAGAGGTGTCCACTGCAGCCATGCCTTGGGTTCGGTTGTGAGCCACTCCTTCTAGCCGACGCTGAGGCCGGGCCCCAAACACCGCACTTCTGCAACTTCACACCACCCGGGAGCCTGTTCGGCTTTCTTAGGGCTGGCTGGGGGATTACAAATGCACCATCCACTAACAAATTGACGGGCCCATCCTACTCCCACTAGGCGAAGCCATCCCTCTCGGGGTTTTAACCACAAAAAGCAAGATACGCGGGCAGATCTCTCGGAAGAGCCAGGAAGCCAAAAAGACCGAGCGGGGTGGGGACAATCGCACCCCAACGGCCACTGCCGCCGCCCTGGGCGTCCGCCCGCCCCGCCCTTTTCATTTACACCAAGGGGGGCCTCCGGGCTCTTCAAGCCCCGGCGCACCCAGCGACTCGCTTGCCGTCCCCGCCTCCGCCTGCTCCATGGCCCAGGCCGCGTCCGCTTCGTGCTCTTGCACTTCGGGCCCAACCCCCAGCTCCTCCATCCCGTTGCGGCCAACCGCAGCGAAACTTCCGGCCGCTTCCGCACGGTCTCCAGGGAAACCGTGGGCGGACCGCCCCCAGCCTCTCCGGCTTTCGCGCCTGCGCGGTCCGGGCCGAACAGCTGGTTGCCGGGAGGACCGCGTGGGCTGGGAATCGTCCGGACCCACGTGCGGAGGTTCCCGCCAGCCTTGGGGAGGCCGGAAGTAAGCGATTGCTGTTCCAAACAGCTTATTTTTTTCGGGAGGCCGGAAGTAAACGATTGCTGTTCCAAACAGCTCATTTTTTTCTTGAGGTCTTCGGAGTTAGTGCCACTCCACAAATTTTAACTTTTTAGTCTTTACTCAGAGACCAGACAGTTCTCCCAATAACAGTTAGCAAAGTTGCCAACCCTTAGATACTGAACGATTTACGGTGATGGGGGTGAGGGACAGGGTTGGAATTACGGTAAACACAGGAGGCCACGTAAAGTATGACTACCAAGTACGTTAAAGTGTGTTGCATTTTGTTTGTTGTTTGATTTCAAGACTGTGACAAATTGGACCCCCGAATTTTTCATCACTCAAAGTGAATAGGATTTTGATATGAGTTTTGGAGTCCCATAAAATCTCTGATCAGACTCTAATTTACAGCGTGACTTTGGCCGGGTAACATAACGGCTCTGAGCTTCAGTTTCTCCACTGTAAAAACAATAAGTCTTGAGGGTAAATGAATGAAAACCACATATACTTTAATACTCCAACATACACACAACACCTGGCACACACAAGGTGCTCAGGAAATAGTAATTCTTCCTACGTTCTGATAAGAGCTTTGTGTACCAATGTGTGTGTTTCTGACAAGAGGAAAGAGAAATTTGGAAATTTGTGTGTGTGTGTGTAAATGTGTACACATACATACTTATATTCTCAACACTTATTTTTGCTTTTTTACAGGTTTCTATTCTTATAAGTAGAATGTGAGAACCTTTGAAAAACCCTTGACAGAACAAGCTGATGTATTCATAAAGGAGAAGGAGTAACAGGCAAAGCTGAGACTCAGTGGTTTGGAGACTAAGTCTTGCTGTTTGGGTATTTAACTCTTAGACATCTGAACTACTTTTCTAAAAACCTCCAGTCTAGGATCTAGGACACCAATTTAGAACTGTGCTGCTTTCTTTGTGAATGCTGTTTGATATGTCTAGATAAAGAGCTTTTGAATTAAGTGCCTCTTTGGCCACAGAGAGCGCCTCTTGGGCTATCAAGTCCAATTAAACAACTAAAGTTTTTTTGTTATTATTTCTCCATGTGGAGAATGATACAAACCACTGAAATACCATGGCAGATGAAAACAGCTCCTTTCTGAGAGCTCAAGCCTCACTAACATTCAACAACTTGAGTAAAATTGAGCCAGCATTGATAAACAGTATTCATAATCAAGCCTTCTTTAGTTGCATTTATTTCCCTGCCAATTGTCAAATTGAAGAGTTGCTTTTAATTAGTATAATAGACAACTGGAACCTTGAAAACCCTGAGGGAGCAAACACAACTGGCTTTATGAATATACAGCCTATGCAGTAACACAGAATCCTACACTTAGAAGGACCCCATACTTGGTTTAATGTTCTGCTCTTGTCGTCTTGACATTCTTAATAACTTTGAAGAAGGGAGCACTCATTTACATTTTGCACTGGACCTGAAAAATTACTTAGCTAGTGCTGGGAACAAAGAAAGAAAGTGGCATAACAAAAGACACTTACAAAACCCTTACATGTCAGGTGCAGGGCTAAGAGTTTAAAACAGATTGTGTCCTAGAGAATAGGTATCATCTTTCTCCTGCAAAGACTAAGGTGCTTACTCAATATTATGAATCTAGTAATGGTAAATCTACTTTTCATGGTGTCCACAGAAAATAATTAATAATATCCCTTCTGTACAGGAAATGACTCCCTTTGACCATCTTCCTTAGTGCTTCCAACACCTGACAAAGTTGATGAAGGAGAATTAACATCCCTTGAATACATTGCATAAAAATAAAATTTATATGAGTTAATATTTGTTGCTTTGTCATGGGATGATTTAGGGAAGGCTTTTTTTATTTTAGTTCTATAAATCCTTTCCCCCAATTTCAGTAATTGGCTCTAATCTAGAATAATCAGGAAATAAAAATTTTGAGCCTGGGTCACAATTGTATATTTAAATGCCAAATGAGAGAATAAACATTTAATTAAATAAAATTATAGTTGAAACAATATTCATGTGGTAGCATGGGCTTGCAGTGTGTGGCCGGCCAGTGGATAAAGAACGAGGGGCATTTATGGGCTTCAGAAGTCAAGACACTATGAACAAGGGAGCACTCATTTCCATTTTGCACTGGACCTGAAAAATGAGTTGGCTGGTGCTGGGAACAAAGAAAGTGGCGTAACAAAAGACTCTTATAAAACACGTGTTAGGCACAGGACTAGAGTTTAAAATTGATTGTCTCATTCAGTATGCCTTATGTACATGTAGACAGACAAGCATAAACACCCATGTCAGTGAAGGGTGAGAAAGTTAGCAGTGCCTGCATCTCTCTTCCTAACCAAATTGGTTCAGAGGAAGAACTATAGACAGTGTTGAAGGGATCCACCACAGAGTGTGAGGGTATTTGTAAGTGTCCGTATTTTATGTTGGTGGGAAGCTAGGTAGGTAGAAGTTGACGGTGGGGTCAAAAGAAAAAGCTAATGTGGCAAAGGTACACAAGGTCTTGGTTTTGCAAGGTCTTTGGCTTAGTATGGTGGTTCCAAATCAAGGCTGATTTTTTCCTCTAGGAGATATTTGGCAGTATCTTGGGGACACTTTTGATGGTCACGTCTGGGGAGTTAGAGCGCTACACTTTTAGCATCTAGTGGGTAGAGGCCAGACATAATTGTTGAACATTTCTGTTGAGTGCACAGGACAGCCCTTCACAATAAAGAATTATCCAGCCCAAAGTGCCAGGGTTGGGGCACTCTGGCCTAGTAGTGTTTATACCATCTTGCTCCCAACTCCCTCTTTAACTTAAGGTCCCTGGTTGTAATGAAGAACTCATCTTTGTATATGTGTTTTTAATTATAAATATGGCATTTTTAGAGAAAGGATGATATAAGAGAGGGAGACAAGTATTTGCTGTTTTTCACTGTAGGAATTTACATTTGGAGACTATAAAGCAAAGAATGCATTTGCTAGAAAAGGGATTTAAGAAAAATGGCCAAATTTTTATGGAGCCTGTGAGTTGCCACTAGGGTGAAAAGCTAATGAGTTAGAAATAATTCACAAGGCTTAGAAGCTAAAACCAGAAAACAGAGGAAGGCTTGACATAGTTGAAAGCAAACTGTAATTATGATACACTGTTGTACAATGTGCATGTCATACAATTTACTTAATAACTTTCATCCAAGGATCTCAAACCCTTTGTTTAAAAACTTCAGATGTCATGAAGAAATCCTCTTCTCTTTCTTCTTTTGGCGCATCACATTGTACCGAAGTTGCAGTTTCAAGCTTTCTCTGTGTAACCTAAAAATATTTGCTGTATACCATGTGACTGTGGCTAACAGAAAGTGTAAGAGGCTGGAGGTTTGCTAACAGTCAGCTTCTCTTTGCTTTGACCTTTGTGGTTCTGTTTCTCTGATGAAAAGCTTGCATAGTCGTTTTAGTAATGACATTTAAAATGTTGCTTGTCAGGATGTGCTTAGTGGACTTCGCCTCGTCATTTTGAACAGAGAGAGGTGGGGACCAATGTGATCACAATACAAGTCATTTGGTCCTGGTTTGTAAATAAAAGTCTGCAACCTTCAGTCATTGAGATAAAGAGAACTGCTTGATGTCATCTAGAAAGCGCAAGCAGTTTGATATAGATATGATATACTGTGTTAAATTTATAAACATCTATCTTCCATGTAGCGATTTTTTTTTTAAAAAAACTGTAATTGCCAACATAATTTATGATCATAATGGAGAATTCAGAAAGCGCAGAGAGGAGGTAAGAAGAAAATGGAAATAGTCCATCCACAATAGTCCATGATCTTGGTGCTCAGAGATAACCATGTTTTAATACTCTTCATAATGCGCAGCTTAAAAAGAAAGATTTTTAATTTTGTAAGTAAATTTCTGTATCTATTTCTTTACCAAGCTACAAAAACCATTCTGAGATACATTGCCTGAATAAATGGCACAGAAAAATCTTTATGCAGTGACTTGTCTTTCTGTTAATTTGAAAGAAATGAATAAATATGATCTCCACATCATCTTGAAGATGTTAATAATTTCAATATAGTCAATGATCTTTTCCATTTTCCTAGTTTGAGTGAAACATAAATGCTCTAAAGGAAAATATTTATATTTATAGGACTTACTTCTTAAAATTAATTCAAAGACTTCATTAAAGTACCTATTAATCTTAAAAGTACCTCTGTGCCTCTGATTTAAATAAAAAACATTTCCTTCTCATCCATTGTTTAATATATCCCGTAAGACAAAAGAAGGTATAAGGTATAAAGTGAAAAATCACTGTAACTGTTCCATGAGATAACTACTGTTAACAGAGTTAACTAACCACCATTCACAATATATATTGATACACTTCATCAGACTTTTTCTTGCAATACTTCTTACAGGGTAGACGTAGTGATAATCATTTCTAATCCACCTGTGTGGGATCACACTGCGCAGACTCTTAAACTGCACAGACTCTTTTGCCCCACATATTTTCACTTAATATCTCTTGAACGTCATTTCATCTCTTTGCACAGAAAGTTCCTGCACTCTTTGTAATGGATGCACTGTTTTACCTATTCCACACTGACAATAATTTTCACTTTTTGCTGCAATGAACATTCTTGTACATATCTTTGTTGCCCTTCTTAAGGAGTTTGATCCCACCCTTCCCTGGGACAAATCTAACCTCCTGAAACTATAAGAATGTTATCTTTATCTTTTTAAATTAATAAAAACCACATGAAAGCGCCCTATGGTACACAAGCCCTATCAGTTCTCCCAAATCCCTCCACCTCTCAGCGTCCGCACGGACACACTCCTCCCTCAAGCCACATGCAGCCACCTCTGGCTTTGCTTACAGCAGTGGCCTCCTAACATCTGCCCTTTGCCATCTGTGGGCCCTAGAATGATCTTTTAATATGGAATCTATAATATAATTTTCCTATTAGAACATTTCAAGTGCTTCCTGCAACCTTCAGAGTAAAAGTCAAATCCCTTTCCTGCCATGGTCCTCCAGGCCCCATGGAGGCAGGCTTCACTGTTCTATGCCACTTCTTCTCATAGTGGCTCATTACATTACCTTGCACTTGGGCTATACCAACCGCCTTTCTATTCTGGGGACCTGTGTTAGCAGTCAGCAAGCTGCAGACCCAGGGGAGGTGATGATACAACTCCATCCTGAGCCCGAAGGCCTGAGAATCAAGAGAGCCTATGGTGTAAATTCCAGCTTGAGTCAGTCTGAAAGCGGAGAAAGACCAAGGTCCCAGCGCTAAGACAGGCAGAGAGAGTGAATTCTCTCTTATTCAGCCTTTTGGTCTGTTCAGGCCTTCAACAGATTGGATGACGCCCACGCACAGCACGTGGTGGAGGGCTATGTACTTTAAGGACTCGACCAATTTGAATGTTAATCTCATGCAGAAACATCTTCACAGATGCCCCAGAATAATGTTCAAACAAATATCTGGGTACCCTGTGGGCCAGTCAACCTGACACATGAAATTCACCACCACAGGACAATTTCCTGCCTCCAGGCCATTCTATAATCTGGAAGGTTTTTCAACTGACTTGTTCTCTTTCTCCAGTTCTCAGTTTAAATGTTAACGCCTCTAACTGACTTTTCCAAACCACACTGTCTCAGATAGCCTCCCCCAGAATCACAGCATTCTCTCAGAACATAGTATCATTTATAACACATCCTCCCAATAGGTAACTTTTCATTAGCTGTTTGCTTGTTTTTAATCTCACTGTCCTACTAGAATATAAATTATATTAGGGCAGGGACCTGAAATGCCTTGTGCTTTATTGGTATCCACCAAAAACATATGTGCAGTAAATGAACAGCATTATTTTGACATCAGTTGGGTACCTTAATAATGTTAGGTTTAAAAAATCTGTATAGATAAATCTTCCTTACAGAAAAAATGCCAAATAATAGATGTAGATAAGCTCCCTTCCAAGTGGAGCTTAATGTCCCCCTCTTGCAGGTAGACTAGACAGTGACTTGCTTTCAAAAAACAGAGGGTGGAAAGGGAGGAATAGTAATTTATGGAGAAACCTGGCAGTCACTACCTTAACCAAGTGATCATATGGATACCAACCACCTCTGTTATGATGTATTCAGAAAGGCAGAGCATCTCTTCTGTGGAATTCTTGCCCCAAATGCATAACCTCAACGGAAGAATAAGAAAACCTCAGACAAACCCGAAGCGAGAGGCATTTTACAAAACAGTTAACCACTATTTATCAAAAGCGAAAAGGTTGTGAAAGACAAGGTAAAAGGAACTATCACAGGCTGAAAGAGACTTAAGAAACATGACAACTAAATGCAATGTCCAGAACAGGCAGAGGATATTAATGGAAAACCTGGTGGAATCCAAATAAAAATTTTAAGCTTATAGGCATGTATCAATGTTGGGTTCTTAATTTTAACCAAATGACCATGGTAACATAAGATGTTTACAACAGGAGAACATGGTGAGGCGTATGTAGGAGCTCTCCTTACTTATTTTTGCAATTTTTCTGTAAACATAAGTTTATTCCAAAATAAAAAGTTTATTTAAAAAAAGTAGGTAATCATGAACCAGAATCTAAATAAACCTCAATATTTTTTCAAATCTTTACAAAAAAAAGCACAAAAACCAGAAAAAAAAGAAAGCCCTCTACACTCCACACACACACACACACACACACACACACACACACAAAGGTAAATGTGAGGTAATGGCTATGTTAATTAACTTGATTGTGGTAATCATTTCATGATCTATACATATATTAAATTATTAATTGTATACTCTAAATATATGCAATTCTTATCTGCAAATATACCTCAGTAAAGCTGTATGGAAACACTTTTGTGTTGCTGCCAGTCAAAAATGAAATGACAATTCTGTCCTTTATTAGTTAACATATATATAAGTATGTTATATAAATATACATGTATATATATTGATAACTATCCTTAGAGTTATGTTCACAAAACGTTCAAACCTAGGCACCAACTGCTATTTTCCATTTCTGCCCCATACTTTAAAATTCTTATAAGATACTATATTTGCAGCTAATACCATTTAGTGTTTATAACTGATGGATTGTTTTTTAACATACTGTCACCAAACAGAAAATTACTGCTGTTAAGATCATCACTTCTTATAAAAGGGTTTCTATGTGAGATGATTCTTGTCTGTAAGTTTCAGTTTATTTTCCATTTGAATAAAAGCCAGAAAGATTATTAAGAAGTCAATGGGAATGAGTACCTGAAGCCAGAATTGCTGAATATCCAATCCATTTGAGGTGTTAGACATGGAATATTACCAACAGATTCAGTTTGTTCTCTTCATTGTCACTCAGACAGTTATATTCATCCAGAAAATGGTATCTGCTACATTCACTTGTATAATGACAAATTAATAAATAACCCATTGTAGAAAATATCCTGGTTTGGGGTTTACACAGAATTACCCAAGAAACCCATACCCATTTAAGACATTTTTTTTAACTGTATTTTACTTGTACCTCCACAGAGTTACAGATAAAAGTCATGAAAGACGAAAATGAGGAGCTGCCACAGACTGGAGGAGGCTGAGACAATGTAGCAGATGCTTGCTTTGGCAGGACATTTAGTAAAGTAGGAATGATACAGAGATTAGCGTGGCCCCTGCACAAGGATGACAAGCAAATTTGTGAAACATTCTATATTAAAAAAAAATGTTAACAAATAAATAAAAGGTAGGATCCTGGATCAGATTCAGGGACAAAAAAAGAAACTTGAGGAAAAACTGTCAAAGTTTGAATAAGCTTTGTAGTTGAGTTAATAGTTTTGTTCCAGTGTTTATCTCCTCCTATTAATAATTATATTATGGTTATATAAATTATATTATGGTTATATAAATTGTTAGTATTAGAAACACTGGGTAAAGGGTAGAGAACAACTTTCAGGGCTATTTTTCAACTTTTGTAAGTCAATACAATTATTTCAAAATAAAGAGTTTTTTAAATATTGCATTGGAAAATTCCTCAGGAATTTGTTACTTCAGAGAGAGATAATATTTCTCAATATTTCCAAGACAGCCCATTTACCCTCCAGCTTTGAAACACCATTGTTTTGTCAGTTGAGCAGCAGATAAAGTACAGTTGTTGCCTTGTGCTTTAGGAATATTTTGCACAGAAATATATATCTTAAGTTACTAAAATTATAGTTTGTACAGTGAAATATTCATACTTTGAATGGCCCTTTGGAAGTGAGACCAATTGAGAGAAAGTTTCACCCTTTTCATCTTATATTTATGCCAGTATTTGCTCATTGAGTGAACTATTTGGACTAAACAGCCTAGATAATTTAAAATTGGGAACTTTATATTTTCTTCTTTTCATTTTTTTTCTTTCTCATCAAATGCATATAGTTGAATTTGAATAAGTAGAATGTGGGGGTCATGTGCTATCACTGTAATCCAATGGAGGAAGTAAATATGCAGGAACTTTGATAAATGGGTGATGGGTAATTCATTCTTTGAGATTACCTTATGTGTTAGTCATTAAAAGCAATTATACCATGTTTTATAATTACCATTCAGTAACCACCTACCAAATGCTTGTCCATTCATCTATCTCTAGTCCACTACATAAGTCAGCAAGGAATGCCTATTTTACAGAGGAGGAAATGGAGGCTCAGAAAAGGTAAGTCACCAGCCCATCTAAACTTCAAAACTCAGACTAGGCTGTTCCCAAATGTCTAACTATTTATATTGGTTGACCTGCCCTGCAACAAGTCATTCTTAGTGAATTGTGTCATAGTGAAATTTCGGTATACAAGTCTTTTGATACATTTGAAATATCCTGTCAATTTTAAGAGGAAATGTGATATTTCATTTGAAAATGTTCGTATATAATTACATTTTCTTCAAAATACAGAAATATATCAGAAAATCCAAGTCTGCTAGTCATTAAGTTACTGATTTCTGTTTATATCATAATGTATTAAGTGAATAAATTACATCTTTAATAAGTACATTAACATGACCCTAGAGTTCCTTTTAATAGTGTATTTTATTACAGTATATCAAGTGTGTTTTTTAAAAGCCAATAAAAATATCAGTGTTCTAAAAGAAGTACCTCAATATTTACCTTAAAAAGTCTACATCTTTCTCCCTTTATTTACCATTCAGAACTGTAGTGAAAAATTTATGGGTAATCTTGGTGCAAAGTTACCCTTTTAAAGCAGAGATAAACAACCAGCCTTATTCTGATCTCACTGAGAGTTCCTGCTAAAACATTTCACTGTGGTCTTTGGATATGGGAAATATTACTCAAATGAGCTTTTATCCTAGAACGCAGATGCTACATTATTTGACTGGTAGGCAAAGATCATTTGCTAAGGGAAATAAACTTTGTGGTCATTGTTGCTCTCACCTTACAATGAAAAGGGACATAATTAGATACTACACTTCAGCACCCTGTTACAAGATACAGGTTTAAACCTATCCCTTACATCCTGCAAACAACAAGTTTCATTCCCTGTTCCTCCACAGCCACTCTCGGTGAAAGTGAAATGCATTAAAGGGGCTCAGAGGGGTCCTCTTTGCCTGAGCACATAGAATGCCAATGCTCCATACCTGAGTTTTCAAACTACACTGTCACTTAGATGATCATTGTTTCCTAAACTTTCTGATCACAAGAATCACCTAGGTACTGGTTCAAAATATGTTTTCCTACGCAAATCATGTACAAATTCTAATTTAATAGACTGGGGTGGGGCTAGAGGATCTGAATTTTTAGACAAATGTCATAGGTGATCAGGCTGCCTATTTAAGACATAAAGTTAAAGAAATTAACTAAAATAAAGCATCTGTTATTCCCACAATGGTGGTGTTAAGAGTACTGGAAGGAGTAGGAACTAAGCTATTAATCAGATTTTAGGTTTACAGATTTTTTTAACCTCTCCAACATCTGTTTTAAGAGGTAATACTAATATCTATCTCTCAAATTTATTACAAGTATTAAATGTGAAGGATCTAGGCTCTTGCTACACAAAGTGTGGTCTGGGGACTAGCAGCTAGAAGTCACTGAGAACTTGTTAAAAATGCAGCATCTCAGTCCCGGCCCCTGACCTGCTGAATCTGAATATGCTTGTTAACAAGAGGCCCCGGATGATTCATAGGCACATTAAAGTTGTTGAAACACTTACCTAGACCCTGCTGGTTTCTTTCCTTCTCATTATGTTCATTGTACCAATAATTCAATTCTGCTGGGCCCAGTGACTGTCACCACCATTTCTTACTGTTGCTTTAAACAGCACCCTTTCAGTGGAAAGACATTCATAAATAAACAAACACACGGGCTGGCTATCAGGCTAATGCAAAAGATAACTGAAGATTTCACTTTCAGGCCTTTGCCCCTCAAACTGCCACAGGCACAAGACCAACAACATCCATTTGTTCAATCTTTTCTACGGATTATTTCAGAGTTTCTTATATGTGTGTCACTGATAGTTTCCTGCACAGTTTTCATCACCATTGAACAACTGTTATTAGCAAAGGAGGCCTGCAGTTAATAACTAAACTGGTCACTGCTTGAATAAAAATTGAGGAGAAGGTTTCATAAAAAGGTTTTGGGGTTTCTTTCTTTTTTCATTTTATTTAGAGTTTAACATTGAACGCTGCAGAGTCAGAAGAGGCGAATTCGGTAGAACCTGTCTTACTGCTTCAAAGACATTTTCAGTAATTGCCTGCGTTAAGATGCAGAGCACATGTTAGTACATGACAAGTGAAAAATGAAGACTATATTTTAAACTTTGGAGGTGTGCTCAGGGAACAATGGAGAATGCCAGCTGCTGTAATTAATATTTTAATTACAATACTTTTATTAAAACAGCATATAAATGCAGTTTAATGTTTAAAAGTAAATAGACTAATTCTTACATTTATAGATATTCCAGCCACAAAAAGAAAACCTTCTTCAAAGCTTTGTGTCTCTTAAAAAAAAGTGTGCTCCCCAACAGAACTTATGGACATCTGGTATTTGCAAGTGTACTGTCACTGATATGTGCCTTATAAAAATGTTCTTTTTGATTTTTCCCTTTAACAGTGGTGAACACCCATCCCCAGAGGCTTCTCATTGCAGTCTTCTGTAGCTAAGCCAGCAGCCTCACTACAGCAGCAACCATACACCACTACCATTCTCTATGCTCTCGCAAAAAGTCGTAAGATGTGTTCTCACCTATTATTCCTAAATTCTTGGGGGAGAGGTCCATATATTGAAAGACTGGAACACCAAGCTGGCAGTTCACTGAATTCATCAAATCCCACATTTGAATTCATTGCCAGTCCTCTGCCATACTGTGGAGGGCAAGCTCATCTGTTCTTCCTCATTTCAATGAGATAGATTTAGTGGTGGAAATGAGACATGCCTTGAAATTGAGACAGTGGAGAAGGAAGAATTATCTTTGACTAAAATCAATGTGTCATTGAAAAAAGGTGTCTTTAAGAAAAGGGCTTTGTACCCAAATTCACAAAAGAAGGCTTCCTTCATGTTATGGGTTGAATTGTGTAACCTCCAAATTTATTTGATGAAGTCCTAATCCCCTGTACCCCAGAATTTGGCCTTATTTGGAGATAAAGCCTTTACAGAGGTAATCAAGGTAAAATGAGGTCACTAGGGTGGACCTTAATCCAATATGATGGGTGTCCTTATAAGAAAAGGGAATTTGGACACAGACATAGGGACAAGAAGATGTGAAAGGACACAGGGACAAGACACACATCTGCAATTTAAAGAGAGAGGCTGGGAAGATCCTTCATTCACAGTAGGACCCTAAGCCTGGCAAGACTTCGATTTTGGCCTCTAGCCTCAAGTACTGTGAGACAATAAATGTCTGTTGTTTAAGCCATGCACTTTGTGGTACTTTGTTACAGTAGCCCTAGCAAACCAATAGGCTTCATGAGCCCTTGGGAAGAGAAAACAGGAGTTGATGTTGTGTCTATCAAGATTAGGGCAACTAAACTATTATGTGTTTATAGTATAAAAAAGAAAGACTACTGATTTGATGATTAATTTCAGTTCTAACCTGGCTTGCTTTTAGCTCAATACTGTGTGCACATTATAGCCATACTGGCATGGTTCCAGAATACTGCACTTGTATTATTTCATTATCATTGTGAAATACTTTCTCATTCATTAATTCTGTGGATCTTTACAGAAACCTTGAGCCAGACAGGAGCTTAGCAGATTACCCCCAGAATGGTGCCAAGTACCAGGACAGAAACATGGCTAATAACATACATTAGAACATCTGCTCATCCCCCATATCCTCATGGAACTGGGTGGGGGTTTTTCCTTCAATCAGGAATACTTGTATCAGTTAGCAACAGAAAGCAGAAAGTTACCTATTGTGCCAAAATTGCATGTCTGGCAAATCAAGGGAGAGGCTGGCTAAGGCCAACCTTACGTGGAAAGGGGAAATCTGAGGGGCATCGCCTAAGGATTTGATGCCTTTTCAAGTTTCTCAGTCCTGCCCAAATGCCTGAAATTCCCAGTCGTAGGAAAGGACTGTGGTAAAGCCCTTCCTACAGTGCAAATACCCCCGAGTGGAGTTACAGAATTAGCAGTAGAAGTTCTTTGGGATGGCAACATGGGAAAAGGCAAAGACCTTGTAGGAAAGGGCAGAGATTAACTATACAAGCAGGACCAACTTCCAAAATGATGCCTACGATGCAGGAATGAATAAATGCAGCTCATTGTCTTCTCATGGTTGGATCAAAGTGTTTGCTTTAGTTAATCTGAGATTTCTTAAAAGGCCACTTTCCTGTCGAACTGAATATGCACACAGGAGTTGCTGGGTTTCCTGAAATTTTATTTATACTGGTTTTTCTAGAACACAGGAGCTGGCAAACTTTTTCTATAAGGACCGGATAATAAATATCTAGGCTTTCTCAGGAGTAAGGTACTGGTGTCTGCCACAACCATTCGGCTCTGCTATTGTAAGTCAAAGCAGCTGCATATATATAAACAAATGGGCATGGCTGTGTATCAAACTTTATTTATGGACTCTAGAATTTGAATTTCGTATCAACTTCATGAGTCAAAAAATATTCTTCTCTTTTTTCCCAACCACTAAAAAATTTAGAAACCATTCTCAGTTGATGGGTCCTACAAAAACCATCTAGAAGCTGGATTTGGCCCCTGGGTCCCACTTTGCCAACTTCTGATACAACACAGCTTCTGCACCAAACAAATGAAGTGCATGAATTTGTAATTGAAATCATTCTTAAAGATCAGCTAGTTCAGTGACTTTGGGGGAAATGTTTGTTTTGAATTAGTGGGAACCTTTGAATTAGGTAAATCCAAAAAGATGGGAAGCTGCTGTGGTTGAATGGGGACCTGGATGGAAGGCAGGCCTAGAGCACTCCTGCTTCGCTCTTTGGGGCTTGGAATACTTTTCCAGAATCCACACAACAGTTTTAATATTGCTGATCTAGTTCAAAACCACAGCTCTTCAAAGAGTAGCCCAAATGGCATCGCTACTTAGAGGACAAATGTGGACTATAATTCAGGTCTACTGATCTGTTCATGAAATATTATATGAAGTCTTCCTCAGCTCTTTTAAGAGTCTGGTTACATTGCTTAAGTGTCGAGTGAACACAGCATTATTTGCTATGCTTCTAATACTCCTCTTTAATTAACTTTTATTTTGAAATAATTTTAGACCATCAGAAAGGTTATAAAAATAGCAGTAGAAAATACTCTCATATATCCTTCACCCAGATTCATCAGTTTTCAACATTGTGACACACACACACACACACATATTTTTTTTTCTTGAACTATTTGGGAGTAGGTTCCATATGTGATGCTCTTTTTGCTTTCATATTGCAGTGTTTCCTAAATCCTATCATTCATTTTGGCATATAATTCTGCAGTCACTAACACTTCTTTATTGCCATCTAACCATTGACTTTACGTCCTCGCCTAGTCTTCATTCTCTCCAACAAGGTACATACTTAGATGTTTTCCATGTGCTATTATTTTTCAAACACCTTTAGTCTATGAGTTGTTCCATTTCCCCTGCTAACTAGTGAGGGTTTCCAGTGCCTCGTCTTCTCTCATGGCTTTGTTCGCCTAGTGCCTCTTGTGTCTTCTCTCTACATTTCCGGTATGGAGTGGCCGTACCCAAATCATCACTTTGCTCCACACTGTGGCCTCAAATTTATCCACTCAGAGCTCAGCAGGTGTCTTTCAATCTCTTGTAATTACCCCTATATTCATATCGCAGTAGAGCACCAGTGGTTTTATTACTTTTATTTCTTTAACTTACTTTTGAGTTTAGTGTGGTTTGGGTAACTAAAGGAAGTATCACTAGTGGAGTAAGTTGGGCATATAATTAGTGATTCCAAACAGTTAAGCTTTCTCTTATGTCTTTTTGTGGCCTCTACAGGAACTTACTGGGGTCAGAAGACCCAAATTTGTGCTATTTATCAGATAGTGACCTTTGTCAATCATCTAATTTCCCACAACCTTAGTTACACCATCTAAAATGATAGCTAATTTATTAACCTATCCTCTTTACCTGCCTTGTCTACTTTACAGATTCTTTTTTTTTTATATTTAAAGTGGACTTTTTATGGTATTTCCACCCAGTGAAGAACAGAACATGGAAGGTACCTGCAAGGACCATCCCTGATCACATCTCCACCCTCTTCCCTGAAGGTATTCACTCTCCTGGCTTTAGGGTCAGTCAGTCCCTTGCTTTTCTTCCTTTTTTTGTTGTTATTTTTTTTACTTTACAGATTCTTTTGAGGATGAAATGATAAACTATACTGAAAGGGCTTTATAAGAAATGCCAGAGTATTTTAAAACAGCATATATTCGAGTATTCAGAGCTGGAAGGGATCATAGAGATTATCCAGTCCAACTGGGTCATTTTACAGATGAAGAACTAAAAACCAGAAAGATTAAATCACTTGTTGGTGATCATTGAGCTGTTTGGCAGAGCCAGGTTTCCTGGTTCTAAACTAGTGGTTTTTTAATCTCAGTAAACCAGGTTCCTAGACAGCATCTGCTTCTCATGTTGCTCAAGTTTATGCTTTGATGTTGTGAAAGCACAATCCCAAGGACCAAATATTTTTAAAGCACCAATTGTGCAGAATATTTTAAAAAATACACAAGTTTAGAATGAATGAGACGATTAAAAAAAATGTACAAGGGATTATAGGTGACTTCGAATTTTATTTGACATTATTTGAGATATCTGTCTGGAAATCATTCTTATTCACTGAGATACAGGTTTTGTAAAAGTGTCAATAGCTAGGATTATGTTAAATTTGACCAGATTAGCTCTTAGTTCAAGGTCAATAAATGGCCAGTATAAACTGTCAGTAATCATTTCTCAACTGACTTTAATACAAAGATGCTACCACAGAATAAGAGGTTAGCAGTGGAACAGCCCTGCCTAAAGCTCAATTTAATACTGATCTAAAAATTAAATTTGCAATTATTGAAGAAGATGCATCATTTTTAAATGAAATAGGCTACAGATCAATTTGTCTGTAGTGTTGAATGTTGCCTCTTGGGCTTTGGGTTAAATCTACTCTGTGTCCATCCAAATAGAATCTCAATGGCAGAATTTAAGAGAGATAAGGGTAGCTAGGCTTGAAGCTCACAAATCTAAGATTTTTGAACTGTTCTAATAGCAAAGGTGTTCATTAATTTCCCTATTTATTTCAAACTTCATTTTATTCAAGTGAATAATATGAGGAAGTATTTCTAGGTTCCAATCAGAGAAAACACTGCAGTCTACAGGTTCTGGGTAATTGTCCTAGGATATCAGAGCTGAGAGGGCCTCCAAAATTTTTGTCAGGACTAGGCCTTTAGTCTCATATACCAGTTATTTCACTGTCCTTACTGAAGGTTTGCATGGCCAGATCCAAGATTTTACACATATTTCTATAGGTAAAAAATTTATAATAAACTTAAAGATTATCGAGTTCTCAGATGGACTCATCTGAGTTTGTGCCTTCAGCTGGCTCACAAATCATGAAAGTTTAAACATGAGAATGATAAAAGTCAGTTTTAGGTTGCTATTGACTTGTTTTTTTATGTCTGAGGCAAATTTCAAAAAATAATAGAATTTGAAAGTCCATGATTTTCAACTGGTTATTTTTCTCCTTTTAATTTAATATTTTCCCCCAAAATTTAAAGTAATAGGGTAATCCTTTATCAATTATGGAGATTAAGTTCCTGAAAGGTACTGTGGTTGGCAAAACCAGTATTGTTACAATCCTGATCACAAAGACTATACAGTGTGAAGAGAAAATGCATGCCATAAAAATATCATACATGTGTTCAACTCAATAAATAAAAGTAGAAGGCATCTGCTTTAGATACAAACCGGATTTGCTGGCGTTAAATACCTGCTCCAGTATTTTTTCTGGATCACCTTTATCCATTATTCAGGAAAAACTGCCAAGGTAGATGCTTACTGATGCCAGGGTTCTTGTTTGTGGAGCCAAAGAATGAGCTTCACAAACAGTCAAGGTAGGAGAGCAAGGTACAGGCTTTTATTTAGAGACAAAGTGAAAGAACCAGGAGGGGACAAGGGAGTCCGTAGTGGTGCGTTGTCTAGGGGGTTTTATAGGCAGCTGAGGATTTTTTTTGAGAACATGAAAAAAACTTAGGGGTGTGGACTTGTTAAGTGGTCTCTGAATATTTAGAATTAACTTAACACAAGCAACTTCCTCTAATGATTTCTCCCTGGGATACCAGCATCTTGGTCTGGGGGCATATGAAACAAGGCCATCTGCTCAGCCCCCAAGGTGGGCCGAGGTACTGTTTTGCTAAAGAGTAAGTTAAGAATTTCTAACGTCTTAACTTCTTGGGTATTAAAATGCAATCTTATCCTTAAGGTGGAATCCTTCCTGCCTTTTACTGTGTTGTTTATGCCTGGGTTTACTTGCTAAATTAGTTGCCCAGTTTGCAAAATCACTTCATCAGATCTGAAGGAGAAAGACAGCACATAGGCTTGGACCTTTTAGTATGCTAAAGAGAACCTTACACGTGATTATAAATGGTTAGCATAATAAAACATGTGCTACTCTTCTTTATCTGGGGAACATTAACTGATTTCACTGAAGAATGATTCTAGAGCTCAATGTTTAACATAGAGTTTTAGCAGGGGGGATTCCTTGCATGTAGTTACATTGCTCTGGCTGCAAATATCCTGCCCTGCCCCCTGCGGAGGCCCTCACCCTACTCTGACTACATTTATGGTCCTTGTCTCATTACCATGTAAACATCATGTAATCACACTGTAATTCTAAATTGAAATCAGCCCTTTCTACCTTGCAGTTTACTGTTTCTTTTTCTTATGCTTTCCTTCACTTGCTTTTTGCAAGTCTCAGCAAATGCTTGTGTAACACTCAGCCTTTTCACAAAGTATCAGGGGCGGGAGGAGAGTCTGGCCTTGAAGGCATATGCAGGAAGGGTAGGGGCAAAATGGAGGTCGCCATGAACCACATCATGTACGTGTCCTCAGAACTAGGACAATGCTTCCACGAAGGGAACAGCACGGAGCCATGCATTTATATAAGTCAGTCCAAAGCCACAGCTCAAATCCCCTCCAGATTCTACTAACTCAGAAACAGACCCAAAGTCATAGATGTTTTGATTCTTTATTATGTATATCACTTTATTGGTGGTAAAACTAGGTTTAAAGGAGAAAGCTGTTTCCTGAGGCCTCTCCCTGTCTCTTGCATTGCCTTCCCTACCATGAATTGAAGATAAACAGCTCATTGGGAACAGCCAACACCACGTTTCCACTTGGTAGCAGGGTAAGAAGCTGGTTCTGAGAGAACAAAGGCTTGTCTGGGCCTGCAGGAAGCCAGGCACACCTGCCAGTTTACTGGTTAGAACCTGGAAGCACAGAGAGCCCATAATGCCTCAGGGGAGGCAGACCCTGAAGATTCTAAAGGCTGAGCCACTGCACCATTAACCCCAACTAGCTTTGTGATAGTCAGGCTCTCCTCCTCACTAATTAAATAAATATCTAGTCTTGCCTTGGGGAAGAGCAAAGAGAGGATAAAGAAAGAATAGAGAGATGCAAAGTAAATACATGGCCTCAGGGAGAGTAGAGCAGATGTCCTCTTCATTATTAAAATATTAAGATATAAATATTAAGAGCAAATGTTTAACATCCCCTATTCCCAGCCCCCTGCAATAGTTGGAAAAAAATAGATAAAGCACTATTATTTTGGATGTGACCCCATCTTTTTCATCTGTATTTTGTTTTATGAGGCAGTATTGATTTCAAAGTCCAATTATGCACACAACTCAGCTTGGAGAGATTGAATATTTAGAATAAGAAGATAGCAGTCACTATCAACAGAGTCCAAAATATCTATCCTGAGGATGGCAGTGCGCAAAGAGAGGTTGTTTTTCAATTAATGTTGCATTTTATATAGATAATGCTACATCCAAGATAAATATATCACTTAGATTTCTACTGGCAATATCTCATTTAGTTATTGATGCAGTTAGAGAAATGTTTTCCATTAAAGTTGGTATGTTCTCCCTAGAAGGAGAACAAGAAAACAAAGTATGCTTTTCACTTATTCTACATTGATTTCAAAGAGGCTTTCAATAGCTCCTGCACCAATTCTAGTGCTTGTATCTCCCATAATACTACCTGCCACAGGGCATGTGAAATAAAGAGAACACCAAATTGTAGCTGAACATTGTAGCAGGCAGCGTACACTCTGGCAGGAAAGATATAAATACTGAGGTAGAGAACATCTGACCTACTAGGTGTCACATCAAGCAGCCCAGACCAGACTCTTGTTATACAGAGAGAGGAAAGCAGAAGTCCCCTTGAATTTGGTGGAGATCAAAGTGGTTGACTTATCAGTTCCTGAGCCAAATGTCCAACATAAGGACATAGGTTATTTGAATGCCAAGTCTTTTCCAGATACATTCTTAAAAACACATTGGACAACGCACCAAGAAAATGGGAAGATATTTGAATAGACACTTCATGCTTGACATCATTAGTCATTGCATTAATGTAATGCACACACAGGAAAACCTGAACTTCTAAAAACTGACTATACCAAGCATAGACGAGGACATGGAGCAACCGGAACTCTCGTACGTCATTCATGGGAACTCAGAATGGTGCGATGACTGTGGAAAGCAGTACGGCAGTTTCCCAAACAGTTAAACTTAACACCTACCCTATGTCATCCCATTCCTAGCTATTTACCCTAGAGAAATGAAAGCATATACCCACATAAAGGCTTGTATGTGAAAGTTCATATCAGGTGTACTTGTAATAGTCAAAGATTGGAAACAACCCAAATGTCGATCAATAATGAATGGATAAACAAACTGTGATACAGTCATACAGTGGAATACTACTTAGCAAAAAATCAAATGGATGACTGATGTTCACCACAACATGGATGAGTCTTAAAATGAGTATTTGAGTGAAAGAAGCCACACACAGAAAAAGAGCACATACTGGAAGATACCGTTTGTGTAAATTTTCAGAAAATGTTAATCTATAATGACAGAAAGCAGATTAGTGATTGTCTACGGAAGGGGAGTGGAGGCAGAGAGGGAATACAAAGAGGCAAAAGAAATTTTGAGCCTGTTGGAAATGATGGCACTTGCAAATGTGAAGATGGATCAAACTGTTCTCTCTAGATGTGTGTGGTTTGGTACGCTTCAATTATACCTCAGTAATTTGGGGGGAGTATCACCCTTGAGAAACCTAGCATTTAAGTAGATATAGGTCCTTTCCTGGTCCCATTGCAGGAGAGGAAGTCTTTGTCACTTAGGAGGCATATATAATGGAATCTACTCTTTGGAAAAGTGTGTCATAGAGTTTATGCCACCTACATAAATTAAAACTATAGCTGACAATTGAAAGAACTGATCTTTTCTGTTAAAATGCACATAGTAAAAACCTGGTGGTAGGAGACTTGTTTATTCAAACAAGACTTATTCAGCAGCACAAGCTGGGATGTTATGTATATCTCTGCAGAAGAGCATGAGTGCGGTCTTGATTGGATATAGAATAACCTTAGCTGGAGGAGGTAATGTCAGTTATCAGACTGGGTGGGTATACATATGGTCAAATTATCTAGCAGCTCCATAAGTCCTATTAAAGAAAAGAATTGAATTAAATTATTACTTGATTAGTCTCCTGAATTTCCTAGGATTCATTCACTAGCTGTAGATCCAGACTTCCCAGTACTATATTGTTCAAACTCTTCTGTGGCTTTCAAACTTTTTTAAAGCAATAGACTCTTTTTATTTTTATTTTTTTATTTTGGTATCAACATACAATTACATGAGCAAGATTATGGTTACTAGACTCCCCCCATTATCAAGTCCCCACCACATACCCCATTGCAGTCACTGTCCATCAGCATAAGCAATAGACTCTTTAATCAAGCAAAATCTCACTCAAAATACCCACCTCAATTACTGCTACAAATAAAAAACTTAAATAACATGTTTTTATTTTATAAGGTAACATTTTTAATTCTTATCAATAAATACAATGTTAATAGAGAATAGTAACCATAGACTTGCCACATAGGATTTGTGGATGATGGTTGCTAACATATCAACCTTAGCTACATTTCTTTATCTTGTTTGGATTACAGAGTTTTCTGAAATTCCATATTCATACAGATAATCAATTTCAAATAGTACTTTTTTATCAGTGCTATTGTAAACCGAGTATACTCTTCTTCAATTAAACTGAACCAGAAGCTTGAGAGGATGATAATGAATGTTTACCGCTAAGTGGAATCACTAATATATCTAACAGTTCATTTCATTCCTTACCAAAAAAAGCAGGCAAGAAGCAACAAAAATTTACAATAAGTGTTAAAATTGTTTCATATGAAAGTATCACAACTCACTGTGCTGTGCATTTCTTTGTTATTGCACAACTTTTACCCCATAGTAAGCACACAAAAAGCAGACATACCAAGCCTTGCTTGATATTTCACAATGGGCACATATGCTGTAACAGTGTTTTTACTTGTACAGTTTTATGTGTTCAGACATGCAAAACTCTAAATTAAAATTGGAGAGAAAAAGCTGAGTCAGAACCAAGTGACAAACTCAATAGCCAGTGAAGCAATAGAAGTTTAAGTGTTTCATCCAGAAGGCAAAGGTGAAAAGGTTTTGCACATGTAATTAATGTCCCTGATTAGTGGACTCAAAGGGGAGATTATCCTTGGTGGGCCCGACTTAACCAGGTGAACCCTTTAAAAGAGGATCTAGAGATCAGAACCAGAAGCCAGAGATTTGTCTTTTGTTCTTGAAGAAATTGACTGCCAGGAGTTCTATAGCTGCAAGGAATGAGTATTGCCAACAACCACCTGAGCTTAGAAAATGACCTCAGCCTCATATTGAGACCCTGCTCCCTTCCTTTCTTTTCTTTCTCTTTGGTGTTTTGCTGCCTTCCCAGCCCATTTGTTCTTGATTATTCTTGGTCCTATTTTAAAGACTAAGAGTACAGACGGGGCCCCCCTGGAGAGTGGAAGGATAAACCCTATATAGTCTAGCCCTGACCAAGCAGGTTAGTCTATTAAATTTTAGGTTCAAGCGCATTCAGCTCTCATAATATGTTACATCCTCTGTCCTAGTTTGACATCATTTCTTATTCCTTTTCTTGTGTCTTAATTAGAGTCATTAGTCAAGACCCGCATATGAGGAGCCAGACTTCAGGACCCTCAAGACCTCAAGTAGCCATGAGTGTGACTCTTTATCTGGAGAACTGCTACAGGCCACCTAGAGTAGGATGATCTTGCCAGTGGTGCCTAACCCCTGCTGGCATCAGAGGGCAGGGGTCAGCTCCTGGGGCTAAATCTGGTGAGTAGGGGACCAATGTCAGGTGACAAAGGGAGAACAAGTAGAATGAGAGGACAAGGCTCCTAAAGATGCAGCCTTGAAGAACACCATCATTTAGGGAAAGGGAACTATCCAAAAAAGGAGGTATACCAAAGGTGACTGGACAGGAATAGAAGGGAGAATCAGAAGTGCATGATGTCTTATAAACCAAGGAAGGAAAGAATTTCAAGAAGTAGGGGGTCACAGAGATAAATATTAATTTCTTAGAAGTCTCATTCCATAGGAAGAAAGGATATGACCATGAGTGCAAATTTAAGTACTTTTTCTCAAACTTGAGAAAGATACATACTCACTTTACAAAGCAAAAATTATTGAGGACCATCTCCCTCCAGTGTTGAGTTAAATTATTATTCTGATGTTACTTAAATATGTAAAATATAAAACTTGTTTAGCCTCATTTTGCTTGGTTAGCCTCAATATATCTTAAGCCTCATTTTCTTATGTAACTTAAACATATTTGTGAAATGAACTTAAGCCTCATTGTTAATGAAGTCAAATTTCTTGTTAAGTTTCTCCTGGGACATGGAAACCTATCTACATTTTCTAAGACCAGAACAGCTATTGACACACTGATTTTATACAATCCATTGATTATATACATCAAGAAGAAAATATGCTGCTCGTTATTTTGAAAGGACACAATTTTTACAAAATGTATTAATTCTATTTATTCATCAGGTACATAACAACTCCTTTTGTATTCTAGAGAAGCCCAGTAACAGGCACTGGGGATGTAGTGGTGAACATCAAGAGTAGCCTTGTAGGCTGAAGGGGGAAGGACAATTAAATAACTAGCTACAATGAAGTACAATAAATGAGTGGGGGAAGTATCTAACGGTAGTGCGTGCGGCACAGAGCACACAACCCAGGGGCTGAAGGAGTAGAGGGGCTGGAAGAAGTCAGGAAAGGCTCTTTGGAGGACATGCCATCTAAGGTGAGAGCTAAGGGAGAAGCAGGAATTAGCCAAAGAAATGTGTTGAGGTGGGGGTGGGGGTGGGAACAAGAGGAGTTTTTCTGCTCTGGAGGAGCAGCACATTCAAGAGAGAAAAAGCCAGAGACAATACGGCGGTTTGAAAGCTGCTAAGCAGTAAATGTCCGGAGACTTGGGTTGCATGCTAGCTCTGCTACTGCTCAGACATGTGAGACACTGGGAAAGCCACTTCCAGCACCGAATCCCTGAGCAAGGTGCATTTTCTGATTTATTTAGTTAACGCAACTAACCTTGTGAACAGCAGCCATACTTAACAGCCCTTATCTCATGGATCATGTGTTCTAGCATTCTAATGTTTTGCAGTCAGAACTAGGGTTAAAAAACACTGTTTAACATGTTTTTTTTAATTAGTTTTATTTTGGTATCATTAATCTACAATTACATGAAGGACATTATGTTTACTAGGCTCCCCCCTTCACCAAGTCCCCCCCACATACCCGTTCACAGTCACTGTCCATCAACATAGTAAGATGCTGTAAAATCACTACTTGTCTTTTTTGTGTTGCACAGCCTCCCTGTGCCCCCCACACACTATACATGTTAATTGTAATGCCCCCTTTCTTTTTTCCTGCCCTAATCCCTCCCTTCCCACCCATCCTCCCCAGTCCCTTTCCCTTTGGTAACTGTTAGTTCAGTCTTGGGTTCTGTGCTTCTGCTGCTGTTTTGTTCCTTCAGTTTTCTTTGTTCTTATACTCCACATATGAGTGAAATCATTTGGTACTTGTCTTTCTCCGCCTGGCTTATTTCACTGAGCATAATACTCTCTAGCTCCACCCATGTTGTTGCAAATGGTAGGATCTCTTTTTTTCTTATAGCTGAGTAATATTCCATTGTGTATATGTACCACATCTTCTTTATCCATTCATCTACTGATGGACATTTAGGTTGCTTCCGTATCTTGGCTATTGTAAATAGCGCAGCGATAAACATAGGGGTGCATCTGTCTTTTTCAAACTGGAGTGCTGCATTCTTGGAGTAAATTCCTAGAAGTGGAATTCCTGGGTCAAATGGTATTTCTATTTTGAGCATTTTGAGGAACCTCCATACTGCTTTCCACAATGGTTGAACAAATTTACATTCCCACCTGTTTAACATGTTAAATGATATTTTAGAGCTGTGAAAACCTAAACATCATTTTCTTTCTAGTGGTATAACTACTGTGTTTTCTATTTTTAGGAAGTTAAATAGAATAAGCATCTCCCCATTCCTTAATCCTAAACGCTTAATTTTATAGCCACTTACCTATGGGTAATATAACAACTAGCAGATATTTTATAAAATACCAGACACTAGCTTCTGAAATAATTTCCCTTGGTTCAAAATTTACTTCTCCTTGTTTTCTCTTGCCCTTAAGTAATTAACTCTTCTCTTTTTAGTTTGAACTATGCAGGATAAGATTCCTCTGTAGTCATTCCAAGTGGAAGGTAATAAAAAATATCTTTATTTATACTGCATGAACTTAAAAGTGTCATTCAGCCCCCTGATATGCCATGCCAGAAGCATTTTGTTTTAGCTGGGAAGTAGTTGAACAGTAGTTGGGCCAACTCAGTGAATCATAAAAGCTGCTAATTGGAGCTGGAGAGAGAATGTTTTCTGGCTATACCGCCTGACTTTGTCTTCATAAATTCTGACCACACTGTTTGAACTCTCTAAAGAGAAGGAAACTGATGTCCCTGTTATCACTTGTTGTAATATGCTCACTGGAAAAAATAAGGTTTTCCAATATTTAAATACTTCTTTTATTTAGTATCTATCACATTCAAAAATTCAACTGCAGGTTATATATTTGTCAATAAAATATATGAATCCCCAAACTAGCCATGCCCTCCTGACAGTTCTTTTAAGTTTCATCCCCTGAATTTATTCTATTTGCATTAATAAAAATCCAAACTCACACCTATTTTTCTTGAGAACTATTTTTTCTTTAAAATGGTTTAACTTCAGTTTTTACTGGTAAACAATAAAGGGCAACATATTTTAAAGAATGGATAGTCTTCCAGGATGACAGTTGGTGTTTCAGCACCTGCTTTTACACCTGGGAGGCAGAGATCAGAGGTGGTTAGATTTCTATTGTTTGTTTAATGGAGCAGATTTAATTCTCTCCTTGTCATCTTTCACTTTTGCTGTAAGGTGAAGTCAGCAATATCTTTTCCCTTGTAAGAGAGAGAAAACTGACAACTTTGATGACAACTGTATTGCCTGAGAAAAACAATGTTGCTAATTCTTCTTCAAGGAGTGATATAAAATCCATTTTCCCAGAATTATAAAAGATTTATTATTTGTCCAGCATTTTAAGGGAAACAAACCTATCTCTTAGGTGTTTAGCATCTCTTCTCAATTTTAGGGTCTCAATCTAGTGCTTGTGAGAATTTAATCTATTTCCTTGGATTGTTTTCTTTTTTTTAGTAGGAGACTAAATAAATGGGTTTTGTTTGTTTTTGTTCTTTGCTTTATGGTATCACAGCAGAAAATTTCAAAGGTGACCAAAAAAGCTTTTGAAATATCTAAATGAGATTTTTCTTAAGGGAGGAAACATAAAACAGTGTGTATATATACACATACATATATATAGCAAATGGAATCTGGTAGAAGTCAAAGTAATTACCTTGAAATCATAGTGATTTATTATTTTAAACATGCTTTTATATTCATTTTATCATTTGATCTATAGCCTTGTTAGACACAGCATGGAAAAATAAAAACTTCTGAAAGTTTATCTTTTCCATCTATTCTTTCAACTACCATTTCTACTGAGATTTTAGCTCATTTACCCTTTAGTTGTAATTAACTGAAAATCGAAGCCCTTTCTGTTACAGAGTGTTCGTCATCCAAACTGATATAATTTTTCTTTGACTTTTACTTCTTCATCTGAGCCATAAATGTGTTTTTTAAGATTTAGTTTTTGGTTCTCTTTTATTTACTATTATTTTTTACCATGTATGTTTTTCCTTGTAGGGTTTCCTTCAACTGTCATGTTCACAAGATGACGTCTAAAAAGCATGTCTCCAGAACTGACCTCTCTCCTGAGAACTTGACCTGAATTTCCAACTCCTTGCTGGATATACTTTGAGATAAATTTCTTCGAGGAAACTATAATTTAGCATATATCAAATCAAGGATATTAAAACAAGTCTAAGGTCAAGCTCAGAAACAGAAAAGTTTGGGTATCTAGCTAGTGTTTGTCAGCATATATTGCAAAGGCAAATCAAATAAATTTTGATTTTCCATTATTTTGTATTATTTTTTCTATACATTAACCTTGGTTCTCAACTTGTAGGTCCTATGTGTAACAAAAACAGGATAGTTTATCATCAGTCTGCTAAAACATGATTACATTTTTCAGTCTTCTTAACATTTGGTAATATATCTTCGTGAATTTTGATAGCACAATTTTCTAAATGTTAAATGGCATACAGAAAATGTTCTTACCTAAAGTTCAAATCAGTTTTCTTAATGTATTTGGCATTATTCTTTAAAAGCCACTACTGAATGAAGAGTTGGCAGATCCAAATGAATTCCACACAGATTCCTAAACACTTGTCACAGTGGGTTAAGTTGGTCTTTCAACAGAAGGGAGTATTTACTAGGCCAAAGGTCACTAATATTTGTCAAAGGCCATTAGGAAAGGAAGACCAAATTAAGAAACGAGCCTAAGAAATGTGACAAATTCCAGGTGGATTCAGGGATTCCGGTCATTTTCAGAATTTAGCGTGTAATTGAAGGGAATGTTCCCAATTACAGCCTCAGAAAGTTCTAGAATATCCAACCAGAGTCCTAAGGCCCGGAAGCCAGCCCCTGGATGGTGATACTGGGCTCAAGGAACTCTTTGACTCACTCCTCCAATCCGAGCTCCCAGACAAGCTTTAGGGTAGAGAGCCCGGGAAGGGGCGATCTATCATCCCGTTAAATGAATAGTCGAGTTAGTAAATACAAAACGAGCTAGAGTGTTTGTTGTTCATTAATTGGGAAGCAAACGTAGGCAAAACCACATAGTGGGGTGAGCTAACCTTATTCAAAACAAAGTAACCGCGGTCACCCGCCACAGTTCTCAAGTGCTTGGGGTACGAACCGCCTTCCGGGCTCCACGCACCCCCGGGGGCGGGAGGCCGGAAGGGCGCGGCCCGGGCCGGAGCGGGTGGGGTCGGGGGCGCGTTCTCGAGGAGGCGGGGACAAGATGGCTGCGCAGAGCGCTTGGAGGACCTGAGAGGCGGTGGCCGGGGCCACGCCCCGGGCGGGAGGGCCGCTCTGTGCGCGTCCGCTCTATGATGCTTGCGCGCGTCCCCCGCGCGCCGCGCTGCGGGCGGGGCGGGTCTCCGGGATTCCAAGGGCTCGGTTACGGAAGAAGCGCAGCGCCGGCTGGGGAGGGGGCTGGATGCGCGCGCACCCGGGGGGAGGCCGCTGCTGCCCGGAGCAGGAGGAGGGGGAGAGCGCGGCAGGCGGCAGCGGCGCTGGCGGCGACTCCGCCATAGAGCAGGGGGGCCAGGGCAGCGCGCTCGCCCCGTCCCCGGTGAGCGGCGTGCGCAGGGAAGGCGCTCGGGGCGGCGGCCGTGGCCGGGGGCGGTGGAAGCAGGCGGGCCGGGGCGGCGGCGTCTGTGGCCGTGGCCGAGGCCGTGGCCGTGGCCGTGGCCGTGGACGGGGCCGGGGCCGGGGCCGCGGCCGTCCCCCGAGTGGCGGCAGCGGCCTTGGCGGCGACGGCGGCGGCTGCGGCGGCGGCAGCGGTGGCGGCGGCGCCCCCCGGCGGGAGCCGGTCCCTTTCCCGTCGGGGAGCGCGGGGCCGGGGCCCAGGGGACCCCGGGCCACGGAGTGCGGGAAGAGGATGGACTGCCCGGCCCTCCCCCCCGGATGGAAGAAGGAGGAAGTGATCCGAAAATCTGGGCTCAGTGCCGGCAAGAGCGATGTCTACTACTTCAGGTACCGCCCTGGAGGCGGGGAGGGGGCGACGGGGTCAACCCGGGGTCAGGGGTCAACAGCTGGTTGGGGCGGGGGATGTCAGGGTGAGAACAGCCCAGGGCATTGGTAGAGTTGGGCTGGCTTGGTGGTAGAAGGTGCCCGGGCACGTGGGTGAGAGTTGGCCCCAGTGCAGTGATAGGCATAGTGTCTGAATGGTGAGAGACTGGAGGGGAGCGTCCTACGTTGAAAGTGTTAGGGAAAATGAAAATGCTTTGCGAAGAGTTACTGTGGCAGGGATGATTAGTCCACTGAAGGGTTAAAAGAAGGTGTAATTCATCGAAACCATAAAACCCAGTCACTGTTGGCTCCTGTCCCAGCTTGTCCCAGATTCATCATCACAAGAGTGTTTAATCATGCACATGTGGAAGAATCAGCTATCTGCAATAACAAGGCTTCAGTTACTTCGTGGGATGCAGGAAAGTGTCAGATAAAGTAACCATATGGAATGCCTGAAGTTTCTTGTAACTCTCTTGGTGTTACAGAGCTTATTCTTTTGAAACCTGAGCACTATAATATGTTGTTAGACTCCTAGACCAAAATTTGTCCCCCAGGGGACATTGGGCAGTGTCTGGGGACATTTCTGGTTGTCACACCTTGGAAGGGGGTGCTACTGGCATCTAGTGGATAGAGTCCAGGGATGCTGCTAAATATTCTATAATACACAAGACAGCCCCCACAACAAAGAATAATCTGGCCCTAAATATTACCAGTGCCAAGGTTGAAAAATCGGGTATAAATTATTAAAGGTTTTCAGCCTGATATGATCTTGCAATCCTGGTCATGCTGACCAGGTCTTTAGTTTGGAGAGCACAGTAAGCTTAGGAAAGTGTCTATGGCTGTTGATATCAGTGGAATTTTCTTATCAATAAATTCCTAATTTTTCTATAAACCATCCAATTTGGGAGAGAATGTAAACACGTTATATTCAGTGGCTTGGAGGACTGTGTTTGTGGATTGAATCATTTTTCAGAGAATATATGGTGTTGGAGCCAGTTGTCAGCCATTTAGCAGTTGAAATGATGTTACGAAGAATTTCCTTCTAACATCAAGTAGGTTAATACATTATCCATTATCTCTGGGAACATTTGTGTGCACATGTATATACATAGAGCCAGTTGTCAGCCATTTAGCAGTTGAAATGATGTTACGAAGAATTTCCTTCTAACATCAAGTAGGTTAATACATTATCTCTGGGAACATTTGTGTGCACATGTATATTTGTGTGCACATGTGTATATATATATGTACTTGTGTGCACATGTATATTTGTGTGCACATGTATATATATATACACACACACACATCACTCATACACATACAATACAGTGTTTGTGAATTGAGAATACTCAAGTAGATTTAAAGTGTTAAAAAATACACTCCTATGTATGAGAATGTGATCACCAATGGTATATCATGTAAATTATGAATATATTCCTGATGGTTGCTCAAATATATGGGTAAATAGTTTCAGGAAATTTATTTCACCTCTTAAAAAAAAGAGTGTTGGCATTAGAACTTATTTGTCCCTTTATTTGAGACCACTCAACTTGAAATCATAAATGATAAAATGGAACACTGTTTTTAAACACACAGGATTTTGTATTTCCCCATCATTAAATACTAAATTTAATAATGGCAACAAAGTTATTGTGGGACAAATGGTCACCCAAGTTCACTTGTTTCATTCAGTGCTATTCACAGCTGTTCTTTTTCCCATATTCTTTCATTAACAGCCCCTGATTTCTTTCTGAGCAGTAGTATGTATAGCCTTCTTTCTATGAACTATGTATTGGTGTCTTGTAGTCAATTATATTGGACAGGAATATTCTGTAGTTGGGATTGAACTCCTGTGGAATAGATGACTACTCTTTTCTCAGTAGAGCATCTTAACCTTTGAATTTCACTCCCCATAGCATTTCTCCTAGGATATGGTTAGTTTGGTTTTGGGGTGATGTATTTGTTCAAACCAAGTTTGGATTATTACAAAATGTTTTTGTTGTTTTCTTTGCTGTAACTAGAAAAGTATTTTAAAAAGGAGCATTGCTGTAGTGTGCATTCTTATTTGTAGTTACTTAATGTTTTTTTGAATGTGTTGTAAATTTGTCTATATTGATACAAACTCAGCTGTTCTGTGGTAGAAAAACTGATATAATCGATTTAAAACGAACTTTGTAAACAAGTTCATCTTACAAGGAATCACAAGTGAGTATAGTGATAATTTTCTAAAATTGAAGTATTTTTATGAAGCAGTGCAACATGATTTTCTTTTTATTTGTTTGTGGGAAATGAAAGGACACATTGAACAGATTTATGCCACTGGTGCTTCGTTTGGGGCTGGTAGGAGTGTTGCCTATTGTTTGTTGACTAACTACAAAGTGTTAGTTTCTTTGCAAGATTGTAACAGTCTTGACTTCCTTCTAGAAGTTTTATTTTGAGGCAGTAGGATATAGAGCATGATGTACTTGCGATAGGGCAGTTAGTTTGACTTCTGCTTTGAGTAATGAATGATGAAGGTCACCTACTCATAGTGAAGGTGAACACATTATTTTCAATCCTCAGTGTCACTGCTTTACATAGTCACATCTCCATATACATGCACCTGTTCAAAACAAGTAGCTCACAAAACACTGGCCATATCTGCTAATATGTGGGTTAAGAGTTAACTCTCCCGTTGATAATGTGAACACCTGCACCCAGTTGTTCACACAGATTCTAATGCTAACTCCTGAATTAGCCAGCCTCTGGGGAGATTAATTTAAACGAATCTGTGCTTGTTAACCCAAGGTGTGGCTTATACTTATTAATTGGACTGAAATCGAGCTCATCGAGAAAGCCTCAAATTTTGGTAGAATAGTTTTTTTTTTACTGTTTCCTGAGACTGCCAAGTTCTCAAAGGAAGGTGTGCCTCAGGTTACCAGTTGAGCAGTGTAATTACGCCTTCTGTCAGGATTACTCGTAGTACTGTTGCAGGCAGTTCATATACTCTTATCCAAAGTGTGTGTTTTTAAAATGGGTGTGGTTTGGTGAAGTGTTGGAACCACTGGTGCTGCTTCTGAAAAAGTTCGTTTCTATCATTGAACCCATTTGTATAATACTTTTTAACTGGTATGCTTCTGTCTTTTCTAGTGTTTGACTCCTTGCACTTGCAGGTTGTTATTTTGGAAGTATTGTTTTCCTCCGCATAGGAGCCTTTAGTAGCTATCTCATTTCTTTTTTTTTTAATTTTTTTTATCAAGTTTAAACTTGTTGGGTTTTAGACTTTTTGTTAAAACTGAGTTAAAGACCTGGAAGTCATGGTAAACCGTAATGAGTGCTGCCATAAAATATCTCATTGGATATTGGAGACATAATAGTAAACATTTTTGATTCTTTTATAAAAATAATGCTGCATTTGCACCTGATCACATCTTTGGAAAAAAAGATACAATGGAACCAGAGAAAAATTAAAATAATCACAGGGAGCAGGTGCATGAAGAGAGACTACAAAGATTTCACCGTGACCTGAAAAGAAGAGGACTCGGAAATGAAATAACTGAGGTCTATAAAGTCATGAGTGATCTGACAAAAGTAGGAGTCTCTAGGGAAGGCAGCAGATGTCAGGGGTTAAGAGTCGTGAGTTGGTATTCTAAGTGCTTACCAGTGGTACAACCTTGAGCACATCACTTAGGTTTCCCAGTGCTGTTGTTTCTCCATTTGTAATGTGTGTATAATTGTAGTTGCACCTCATAGTATTCTAAGGATTCAATTCCAGAATGCTGAAAAAAAATGCATAGATTTCTTGAAGCTTTAGATATGTTTAAGGACTAATTAAAAAAAGACAATTCACTAAGGTTGTATGGGCTGAACACAAACAGGTTTTAAAAAAATGTATGATATATCCCATTTGTTACTAAAGGACATGAATTCTGAATCACTGAACATGCCAAGTTCAACCAGGCTTTTCCTTCCTCCCTTCCCTTTATTTTGATCTTAAAAAAAAGAAAGAAAATAGACTATCATACAGTCTTTGTTGGAAAAAACTAGTCAATGGGCCAGGGGAAAGAGCCATTGTCACAGTTCTTAATTAAGGTCTCTTTGTTTTCAAAAACTGTCTTTCCCCATAATATTTTCTTCTTGATCAACCCTGTGTAGTTAAGCTTGGTCTCACCTGTGTAACTCTCATGTTCATTTTCATGGAACCTGTGGCTTTCCCACATAGCTGTTCTACTTTCTTTCCCCTTTCCTTCCCTCTTCCTCTAGGCACCTTGCTGAACACACAGATGCTAAGTAAGTGTTTACTAAGTGCTATGACACTTAAAATTTTATGAAACAACTCACAAATAATGTCTTAGTTTTATATGACCTGTGGTGTGCTGGTTGAGATGGTTGAGATGTTTTTTATTAAGTCAACATTTTTAAGTTTACTGATTTTCATAACATGCTATAATACTACAGAAGAATAGAAAGATTTTTTTCTTTATGAATATTAGAGATGTAGAGAAATGTCAAATAAAATGCTCATCAGAGATAAAGCAAAAATGGTAAGATGGTTATAGTGCACAGAGACAAGAAATCAACATGGGAATTTCATTGACTATATAGTTTGAGTATAGCATAGCGTCTCATGTGCCATTTAATTTTGTGTGTGTTCTCTGCCAAAGCTCTCATAATTTTGGCAGTTAGTATTATTTTGCTAAATGCTTTATATGTATAATCTTACTGGATCCTTATAACACTGAGTTTTAGGTACAGTTATCTCCATTTTACAGATGACTGGTTAAAACTGGGAAATTAAGTAATGTGCTGGAGGCTCTACCTCTGGTAAGCGCACAGTTAGAATCCCTTTGCAGGGGTTTAACCTCAGAACTCTTATCACCTTACTCTGCTGCCTGGCATAGAGTTCCCGATTTGTATTCTCAAATATTGCAACACCTTATGCCTAATTTACTGTATTGAGCTTGGGGAGCCACTAAAATAATGCAGTTATTTACTGTTATAGTTGCATCCTGATGTTGACAAAGTGTAAATTTTAAATCCTGTTTGGTAGTGAAGCCATTGTACCAAAAGATGATCTTTCATCTCTATATAATATTGGAGGGGGAAAAAAATGGAAAAATTGTGGTAAATTAGCATAATTAAAGCAATTTTATTCTGGGTAATAAAAGTGATCATTTTGTTCAGAAATGTTTTCCCCCTTCTTTCTCTCCCTTTTCTCCTCTCTTGATAAATGTTTAACCTAGGATTAACCTTGTTATTTCTCAGGTATTCAGACAGGCAACACATTCGTTAAGGAGAAGCTATAGGTGGTCTTCATTTTAAAAGCTTTCACTTAAATTAGAAGAAGTCAATTTGTAACTTGCAGGTTAAATGTAGGGTAGGTTTATATAGTTACTGCAGAAAGCCCATATGCTTCTTCCAGAGTTGAGGTACAGCTGAAATACCGTACAGACCAATTTAAAAAACAGCAACAAAAACTCTAGTTGGAGAAAGGAAAGACATGAACTATTTATTAAACCTTTATTGCATAATTGAAAGTTTGACTTGCTTTAGTCTTTTTTCTTTATTTTGCTTGATTGAAGTCTGGATCCACAAATAAAAGACATGTAGTTGTGGTGGAAATTGTGCAGCTGCACCATCACATCTTTTTGTGAGGAATTTTTGTTAGGGCACAGCATTGCCACTTGTCCTACATCTGATTTTTAGAATCTGACATGCAGAGTCTCGCTTGCCAGAACACCCACAGTACCTGTGGTAGAGGAAATACATAGCTCAAAAGGAACTGATGCACGTACATTCTCAAATAATCCGCAACAGAAATGGATGGATGATTTTTTTCAACTTGCTTTTTAAAGTTCCATTTGTGAGATAGTTATAATTTCATAATTTAGTTTTAATTAGTGGAACAGAAGCAGGTGATTTGCAAAGGAGATGATTTTTTTTTTTTTTAGATTTTTATAGTGGAACTAACAAATTAACTAACCTTTTAGCCCATGTTTGAGATCTTTCCAGACCTGCATGGTGAATTAGAAATAAATTATCAACTCTTATTTCATGGATTTACTGTTTAGCTTGGAATGTTAATAGTCTAAAGCTCCTTTTTGTTGATCTCTTACTGCTATTTGCCATGTCCACTAAGAAATGCCTAGTCAACTTGTAAAATGAAGTTTTACTTAATTTCATCAGAACTTCTAAAAACTAAAACTTACCAAGGAAAGAGAATAAAAGTATGGAAAAGAATGAAATTTGAATATTTGTGGATCTCATGACTTTGCCTTATTATAATATACATTCAAACTCATTTGTTTGGGAACTTGATGACATAAGTGTATGTGAATATAAAGAATAATAAATACAACTTACAAGTAGATTTAAAAAATTGAGCACCTAGCGTTTGTCAGGAACAATTACAAGTTACTAAAAACGGGAGGAAAAATATTCTCTTTTAAAGATTTTCAAATAATGTATCTTGGTATTCTTTTCTTTATTCTTTTAGTAGTGGAGGAATCCATAGATTAAAGCAAGGATGAATGTCCTTAAAATTATTTTTAACTTGTTTGAAGTGATATATTGTATCTCTTTAAAAAGCCTTTATTGGAAGCTCCCCTAGCAGATGTAGGCAGTTCCTAGGGCATTTTGAGCATAATTATGTTAACGTTTACCACATTTGCTGTAATAGACAGTTAGTGAATCTTGTTGACTGCCAGATTCTGAACCTCTTCAAGGTCAATGGCTGAATCTGATTCATCTTTGAATCTTTAGTATCCAGCACAGTCCATGGTATATGGAAAGCTCTTAAGAATTACTTGTCGAATGAAGCAAGTGGTTAATACATTTCTCTATTAAATGATCCAAAAAACTTCTGGTTAATACTGGCTGTAAATAGGCCTGCACTGAGAGATGGTCCCCTGCTGTACCCAGCATCCTGCTTTGTACTGTATCAGGCATGAAAATACTGAGTAGCTGAAGTATATGTTCTTATTTTTCTTTAAACTTCTGCGTGTTTAGTGTTTGCATATGCATTATATATAGATTTTTTTAGACCTGAAGGAATCTCCAGGACATTTGATTTCACTTTTCATATTAAACAAAATATTATCTTTGCTTTAAAAATCTACCATCAGAATTGTTTTTGCATTATCTTGGGAGGATATGTTTCTGCTTCTTTTTTTTTTTAATTGAAGTATCATTGATATACAATCTTACATTGATTTCAAATGTACAACACAGTGGTTCAGCAGTTACCCATATCATGAAGTCCTCACACCCTCTAGTGCAGTTACTATCTATCACTGTAGAAAGATGTTACAGATTCATTGACTGTGTTTTCCATGCTGTACTACCATCCCCATGACCAACTTATATTGTGATTGCCTCTTTATCCCCTTCACCCTCCCCTCTCACCTACCCCAACTCCTCCCCCTTGGTAACCACTAGTCATTTCTCAGTGTCTGAGTCTACTGCTATTTTGTTCATTGTTTTGCTTTGTTTTTATATTCCACCAATAAGTGAAATCATATGGTATTTGTCTTTCTTGGCTTAGTTTATTTCACTGAGCATAATACCCTCTGGTATTATGGATCCATCCATGTTGCAAATGGCAAGATTTCTCTTTATGACTGAATAATATTCCATGGTGTATATGTACCATGTCTTCTTTATCCTTTCATCTCTCTCTCTTTTTTTTTAGGAGAGCAAAATATAGGCTTTTATTCAGAGATAAAGTGAAAGGACAGAGCTCCTGGCTCACGCCAGGAGGGGACAAGAGAGCCCCTATCCTTTCATCTCTTGATGGACACAGGTTGCTTCCATATCTTGGCTACTGCAAATAGTGTGGTGATAAACATAGGGGTGCATATGTCTTTTCCAATCAGGGATTATGGTTTCTTTAGGTAAATTCATAGAAGTGGAATTACTGGATCAAATGGTATTTCTATTTTAGTTTTTTGAGAAACCTCCATACTGCTCTCCGTGGCTGTTGCACCAATTTACATTCCCACCAACAGTGTGGGAGTGTTCCCATTTCTCCTCATCCTCACCAACATTTGTTGTTTCTTGACCTTTGGATAGTGGCTATTCTGACTGGTGTGAGGTGATAGCTCATTGTGGTTTTGATTTACATTTCCCTAATGATTAGTGATGTGGAGCATCTTTTCATGTTCCTGTTGGCCATTTGTATTTCTTTGCAGAAATGTCTATTCAGGTCCTCTGCCCATTTTTTAATCAGGTTATTTGTTTTTTGGGTCTTGAGGCATGTTAACCCCTTATCAGATGAGTCCTTTACAAATACATTCTCTCAGACTAGGTTGCCTCTTTGTTCTGCTGATGGTGTCCTTTGCTATATGGAAGCTTTTTAGTTTGATGTAGTCCTTCATTTTTTATTTTGTTACCCTTGCCCGAGGAGATGTGTGCAGGGAAAAATTGCTCATACTTATGTTCAAGATGTTTCTGCTTGCTTTTAACTAATTTATTATTTCTTTGTATTATAACTGTAAAGCCGTTCATTACAGTCTTGGTCGGAAGTAGAGTACTTGTCTACAATAAAAAATAATATAAAGATAATATAAATGTGGACATACAAAATACATGTTGCAACTTTTTACTATTAAAATCCTGCAGTTATGAACTTAACCCTGTCAGATTACCATAGCAGTTTCTAAATGCTTTCCTTTCACTTCCGTACTTTTTTGAAGACCAGCAAGTCTGTCTGTAGGACACACTTGGGGAGTCTATAGTTTAGAATAAAAATGGGGACTTTTGAGGCAGAAGATTGGGACTTAAATATTTTTTTACTGTTTTAACTTGAACAGATTTTTAAGCTTTTATACCTCTGGTTCCTCAGCTATAAATCAAGGGTAAGAATTCTACCTCATGTAATTTTTTGAGAATAAATGAAATTACATATAAGGCATTCACCATGTAGTAGATGGTCAGTAGATGAATAAAACATTAGTTCCTTTATTTAATTAACCACCATAAATTGAAGCACATACTTGTCAATTATGTGAAGATTCACAGTATCGTGTTTTATTTTGAAATGTGATGAGGCAGATCTTAGGTTATATATGTTCATCAGGGTTTTAAAAAATACTCCATTTTTTCCCCGTAATTATAAAAGTAACCCATGCTCAGTGTGGAAAATTGAAAACATGGAAGAGTATAGAGAGGTGCAATGACAATCATTATTACAGTCCTAAAGAGAATCATTGCTAATATTTTGACATGTTGCCTTCCATTCTATTTTTGGATATATTCATCTGTGTGCCTGTGCAGACACAGACACGTGTGTATGTTCTTTTACCATTCTTTTTATATTGGGAAAACTCGTAGATTAAAGTGAGGATGAATGTCCTTAAAATTCTTTTTTACATGTATGCATCTCTTTAAAAAGATCTTTCCTGGGGACCTTTAGCCTCTTTTTTTAAAAATAAAGCTTGGGTTTTGAGTATACTTACCTATTTATGTATTATTAATTATGAAAAATTTCAAATATATGCAAAAGCAAAAGTAAGTAGAAAAGTGTAATGAATTCTCTATGTGCTTGTCAGTTACTTTTAACAATTACCAACTCCTGGCCACTCTTGTTTCTTCAATATCCAGTCCCTTCCCTATTACATTTAGAAGTAATTTTCAGATATATTTAATTTATGGCATTTTCCTAGCAGTGTCCAGTCCTCAATTCAAGCAAAATAACGAGTGTTTTCTCTTTTTCCTGTCTCAGAAAGTGAGTGCCTTAAGGCAGTAGGATGAGATTAGGTAGACTTCTACATTTACTCATTTTTTATTTTTTAGGGGATCACCCTGGATTTTGTTTTTTTCTTAACCATGATACAAAGATAATACAAAGAATTTGCTACCACTGATTTTTTTTACATGTAATATTTACTACACAAATGCTAGTTGATAGAATGAGAATAATTGTTCAAAATTTGAGTTTTACTTAAGGTCTTTTATGCTATGTAAGATTGTGTAATGATTGCTTAAACATATATGTTGAGGCAGAAGGTGGAATGTTTTCACATTTTATCAGCAGACAAATTGTAAATTTTTTTTCTTACAATATTTAAAAAAAATTCTCTACTTCCCTCCCAACCCCATTCCTAACTGCTAAGAAAATTTTTTAATGCTCAAATTTACCTATCCAACTTTTCCATGTTTTAAAAAAAACTCTTTCCAGTTTTCAGGGGAAATATTCAGCTTGTATACTTTATCTTTTAATCATTTTATTGAAATTTTGAAACATACATACAAAAGTAGAGAGACTCTTCAAAGGAAACCCACCAAGTACCCAGTTCATAACTGTTGATCTTTTTTCCTCCATACTCCAATCCTTTACCCCTGATGCAACCTTCATTATTTTGAAGCAAATCTGACATCTTATCATTTCACTCATAAATAACTACTTTAGTGTTTATTTTGTGAAGGTTAGATTTAAACTTGTGGAGTTTTTTAACCATGCAGACTCAGTATTTTGAAACTAGAATACGAGAGATGATAACAGGCATTTCATGATTATTTGCCTGATGCAGGCTGTAATAGCTATATGATTCAGGGGAAGGAAACATTTCATTACTTTCTTCTGTTAAGACTTTATGGAAGAGGTCTAAGGTGGATTCTGGGCTTCTGAGGATTGTGGGTGGAGACAAGCGTTAGGGACCAGGCAAAAGACATGGTTAGCAAAGGGCTGAAGAGGGAAACCATTCAGCCATTCAAAATAGAGTGAATGAACCAGTATGACTGGAGCAAAGGTCACTGGGTGAGAGGAGCGGAAAGTAGGGTTGAAAGGCTAAGAGGAGGCTAGATGAAAAAAGGTCTCCAGTGTAGGGCTAAGGTTTTTGGCTCTCTTTTGCTAGTGGGTTAAAGTCATTGAAGGCTTTTAAACTTAGAACTATGGTTATGCTGGTATTTTAGGAAGAGCAGTCTGGATAGTTTAGAATGTAAAGACTAGCAAATCGAACGTCAGTTAGCCTGCCATGGTGATTTAGACCTGAGATGATAGACTTCATTTAGGAACTGGCAATGGAAATGGAAAGGAAGGATGGATTCAGAAATGATTTGGGAGGAACTGGGTTGAGTACCTACATCAGAGATGGGAGATATAAGATGGGTAAGAGTAGATAAAATCTACTGGGGTAGTGGGACAGATTGTGGAGGACTGAGGACAATTCATTTTGGAAAGGGCTACACTTAAAGTTTGGGAGGAAGGAGTTAAAGAAGGGGGAGTGGGGAGCTGACTCTATGGCTTTTCTGTGTGTATGTCATATAGTTTTAAAGCTATTAGAAACATTTTTTAGTTAATTGGTTAGTTTTCTGATTATGTATTTTGTACCCAAGCCCAGAAAAGATAATTTTATTTCAAATTTTTAGTCCCAGCTGAAATTTGATTTCTGGAGATAATTGTTATTTAAAGATAGAGAAATCTTTTTCTTGCAATACTTAACTCTTTTAAGTAACAACTAGGGTTTAACATATAAAGAGGTAGAAAAAATTAGAAAGTTGATGTTCTTTATTCTTAAATGTTTCCAGTGCTGTAGCTTATAGAATTTTTAATGGAGAGATTTTTTACTATTTACCACAAAGTATTTCCTAATATTTTTGGAGAGTGATGCACCCTGACCATGCTCACTGGCCATATAGCTAACCATCTGTCATCTATAATGCTCCTTGTCGCTCCTGGGCCAGTTCATCCTGTTCCACTCTGATGACTGCCACCCCCACGGTTGATCTTGTTAGAAACTGGTGTGAAGATACACTTGTGTTGTTGGCTCAGACCTCTGGTCTCCTCATAATGTTTGGCTAAACATCATGATAATCTGTATCACCAAAGTAACATGAAAAATATGTTCTGCTCTGTCAGAGAAGTGTTTTTAGAGTTCAGTTTCACATGCAAGCATCAGGTCTTCAGAAGAGTTTGTTTTTATAAGATAGATTGGGCATGTTACACTTGTTTAGCTCAGTAATGATGATTACAGGTGAGTTTATAGAGTGATAAAATGCAAATACTGCTAAATTAAGGTGACTAAGCATTTCTGGTATCTCAAATTTTTTTGATTTGAAAGTCATATGCCAAATAAAATTTCTTTATTTTTGATAATCTATAGTTAATAATCTCTAAGATAGAGTTAACTTTAAGAGGTGTTTTGACAGTTAAATCAAAGTGAAAGCAAGCAAAGGCAGTTCAAGTGATGAAATGTTCTTATATGAACTGGAAAAATATATGGTAGGAGAAGTTAAAGGTGAGATTGAAAGTTGATTCAGGGTTGGTATATATAGGGGGGCAGTTGGTAGGGAATTTTTTTGTGGTTGAGAGTGAAATATTAGTCTTTCATTACCAGGATTAGAAGTAATCATTTTGGGTAGAGAAAACGGAAAATGAGTAATATCCTTCACTGCTAGTCTTCTAGAGTTGAAAAAAAAGTTTCCTTAAATTACAACTTGATTCTTTTAAAATAAAAGCTTAGTCATGTTAAGTCCTGGTGTGTGTAAAACAGCGGCCATCTTAGAGGGCAAACAGATAAGGTTAGTCACACTCTGGGTAAGACCAGAGCTTAAGTGACATGCCATTTTCTTGTTCACTGAGCAGTAACTTCCTCAGCCTCTGCCAGGGTCATTTTGCTGCAGATGGTCCATGTCTGATGGCAGAATTCCTGCTTAACCACACCCTTGCCTTGACTTTCTGTATGCTTGCCTTCATCTCACACAGAGGAAGGCCTCCCGTCTTAAAGCTTCCAGGGGCCACCACGTTGACTTTCCTTAAAGCCCTAAGCTGAAGCTATAGTAGTTACAGAGAAGAAAATGGCCTATTATCACTACTCTGAAGGTGACAGTGTGTGTGACCAGTACTTTTAGCTATCCAATGTAGATGCTTCATGGAATTCCATCTTTGTGACAGGAGGCAGTGATTTACTATGAATAAGAACTGACTGGGTTGATATTCTAACTTCCTTGTGGATAGTTAATGGCCAAAGCTCTATTTCCACCTTCTTCCTCCATTGCTAATTTAGTTTATCCGTCAAGTATGTCAGGCCTTTCTTGTAATAAATTCCATTTGATTTTTGAAATCAATAGACATAGGAACTGTTTTAAGCTATGTTAAACTGCTAATCTAGATTATTTAGTAGGCAATCACATTTTTCATGAATATAGCTTTTTAATTGGATTCTTTAATTATTTAGATTTCCTTAATTTGGTGGAGGGGTGTCTAAAACAAATCTCTAATGAGTTTTGTCCTCTAAGGGAATGTTATGGTGAGGCTCTAGTATGTTTTCAGCTGCAGTAGAAAACTTATTATTTTTATATTCTGGATCATTAGTCCACTGAAACAAAGTCCATTCCTAAGCTTAGTTTTTTATTGCACTAAAGAGATGTCTTATTAGAGGGATATCTGATTGGGAATTGTCATTTTATTTGGTGGAGAGACTTTTTTTTTCATTTTTGAGATACATCAAATAGTTGACCAGAATCTTGTTTACCAGTAACTGGTATCTATTGTGAAGACTATATGACTATTCTAGCTTAATTAAAATTAATTGTAATTACGTAAGTGACGTAACAACAGAGAAATCTTTTTACCAGTTTTCAACTTAATTTGGGTCTTTTAATATTTCATTTCTTATGCAGTGTAATAGATTAATAATGAAAATATTTTTCAGTTCACTTTTAGAATTCCATGTTGTATAACTTAAATAAGGATAGCATTTACCATTGCATTGTATTTGCAGATGAAAGCCATATTCTTTATTATTGAATTGATCAAGTTTTTTGCTCTCAGAAAGTTACTTTATTCAGTGCTAGTATATAAATCACGTTTGGGGGTTTTAAAAAGTAGCATTATAAATTCTGGTGGTTTGACTCTTCAAAGGAATGTGTAGGAATAGTAATGAAGTAGAATTACAGGGATATTAGAATGATTTCTAAGCAGGACTGGAGAGTCACAGACAGCTTCCTAGAGGAGGTAACATTTTAGCTGGACTTGGAGGATTTAATGATCTCATGACAGACAAGATAATGCCAGTGCTCATCCTTCCATCTGTAAATACATGGCTGGAAGTCCTTTGACTTGGCATATATTGGTGATTCAGCTGAGTTCTGAATGCATCGTACCAAAGCTGGTTAGGGAGAAAGAGTCTGGAAAAAACCCTCGTCTAAGGGGCTTTTGATTGAAAGCTTTTGATGTTTAATTAAGGAGCTAAAGCTATTGTTGAGTAGTCTCTGAACAATAAGAACTTGGTATTGATGTGGCTGAATAATGGGGCACTGAAGTCTTGTGATGTGGCTTTCTAGCTTGGAGAATTAGATGTTAGGTGGATGATGGTGCTACAATAGATGGCAGTTCAAGATCAGCTTTGGGATGGAAATTTGCAGTGGGCAGAGATGATTCAACTTTTGGAAGTATCGAAGGTTATGTTGTATTTTATTTTGTGATACTGAGCATGTTTGGAAATCTGGGTCAGAGTGGAGCTGAGGTCTGCTTGTATACTCTCCTGTGTTCTTTGCCTTGGTGTGTTCTGGGTGTTGTCCACTTTGTTACATTCTGCTTGTTGGTGGTTATTAAAGGCATCTGTAGGCCGCATTCTGTAACTTGAATTGTATTTCAGGAACACTGCATCATGTGATTGTGGAAGAAGAATGTTGATATGATCTTTAGTTGTCTTGAAGTTGGTGGTGGCAGAATACCATAGAATTTGTGACAAAGTAGGGTGTGTTGATTTGGACTGGACCCAGAGAGAAGTTTTGCTGTTCCAAGGGAATATTTTATTGCTTGATTTCCTGGCCAACATTCTCTTTTGTCTTCCTGTTGAATTATTTTTCTTTTATTGTGGTCAGATGGCACAAGGTTAAGTTCTAAATATGACATGTTGGCTTTTTGAGAGGTATTCTGAAATTCTTGCAATTCTCTTCTGGTGACATATGCCGACTTTAACAGTTTATTCTAGCACATTTGGCATTGAAAATATATTAGATAAGACTGCGGGGTACTTTTCCTATACATTTTTTCTTAGAAATCAGTGCCACACAGGAGAAAACTTTTAGGAAAGGCTAGTTTATCCTTCTGTATAATTCTTGCACTTCAGCAGTTTTCTACCTCTGACAGTATTTCTTACCAGAAGTAAATTATTCTCAATAAGCTAGCTTCTCAAAGGTTGGAGTTTGGCTAACAGGACTTGTCAGCAACATACAAACATGTTTGTAAATGTGTGTCTTAGTTACCTCCTTTCAGTAGTTACAGTAGGAAACATTTAAATACTGTCAAAATTCAAATAATTTTTTTTCTATTGGAATTGTGATGAGTTCCAGTCGACAGCCTAAATTTTATATGGAATCCAAGTGTTTGTGTTTGTATGTGTTTTTAACAAGGGTTGTTGACTTCAGAAGACTTTGCTCTGCAGTTCATTGTAATAACTACTGACATACTGTGTGCCATGTTTGCTTCATGTTTATTTGATTTACCTACATACCATGTAGGTAATACTTACAGAAAAAAATAGCATTCAAAAGTCAATTAGGAAAAATGTTTGTAAGATTGAAAGCATTTGCGGTGTGCGTAGTGTGCTATGTGTACAGTTTGCATGGGGATCCTGCCGATGGCTGCTGAGTGTGAGCGACCAGTGACCAACACAGGGTTTCTGTGTTGATGTTAATTGTTATTCTGAAGTGACAACTGCACGTGCTTCAGAGATGTGTTGAGTGGAGTGTTATACTAAGTGACACATTATCTGTTCCTAGAGAAGTTATGAAGTTCCTTTAAACCTTTAACATTTCTTGGAAAAAAATAAACATGTAAAATTGTGATGTGATAACGATTGGGAGAAGAAAGGAAAGTATGAGGAAAAGGTTTATGTAGAGATCTAGGGTGAATATTATTGTCTTTTGTACAATTTACGTTATCTTTCTTGTAGTCCAAGTGGCAAGAAGTTCAGAAGCAAACCTCAGTTGGCAAGGTACCTGGGAAATGCTGTTGACCTCAGCAGTTTTGACTTCAGAACTGGAAAGATGATGCCTAGTAAATTACAGAAGAACAAACAGAGACTGCGGAATGATCCTCTCAATCAAAATAAGGTTGGTTAATTTACTTAGAGCATATGTATCCTATTTCAAAAGCTCTCCAAAGAAGTATCTTATGTCACTAGAATTTTTGTTGTCTGAATGTCCCATTTTGTTTTTCTTCCTTCCCCTTTAGAACGTTTTGACTTAGAAATCTGATTACTTTTCTGGTGGTTGGCAGTACTTAGTGTAAGTAAGTAAATTGTGCACAGTTCAAAACATGTCAGTATCTCCAGGCCAACACATGTCGCACTTTTGTTCCTTTGGGACTGTTTACAAAGGGTTTCTGTGTTGATGTTAATTGTTTCCCTTTTTATTCCTTAAATAGTTCCTGTTGCCTGAATAGAGGCAAAGTTTTACTGTGGCAAATATCCTTACCACATAGTTTATACTTACCTTCAATGTTCAGTAGTAGGATGTTAGAAAGGACAGTTTTTATTTTGACTTGATGATATTGAAGATAATGCCTTTTAGGAATAATCTCACCCTAATACTGGGATTGGAGATTTTTTCATTAACTCTTCTTTTCACTGAGCTGCTTAGTTGATGGTTTATTATATAGTAATTTAAACAGGTAGCATTTGAATTATGATGCTAATTTAATTGTATGAAAGCACTCAGTATCTTTATACAGAAAGCTCCCCAACCCCAAGGTAGCTAATTTTATATAACTATTTTTCCTCCTCTAAATTTATGGATATATGTGTATACGTGCATTGCCACCACCATTGTTTCACACCGACTGAGTGAAAATAGTGGAGAGAAAAGCAAGGGCTTTTCTCTGCAGGGATATGACTGATAATAGACCCTGCCCGCTCCTTGGGAGTGCTGCGATTGTAACTGCGAGGCAGTGTGGAGTGGCCATGGCTTTGGGGCCTGGCAGGCGTGGTTTGATGTACTGGCTATACTGCTCATTAGCTCAGGCAGGCAGTCAAGGGCAACTTTCTTCACCTCTGATGGCCCCAGATTTCTCATTTATAAAATGAAGATAATAAAATCTTTCCCTTAACATTATTGCAGGAGTACATAGCAATTTATATGAGAACATCTAACAAAGTATTCAACTTCCGTGAGTCACTTTCCTTTCCTCGTGCTTTCCTGAGCACCCAACTACTGTGGTAGCCGGTGTTGTGTTGAGGCCAGTATAGGAAACTTGCATCCAAGCTCGCTTCCTCCACATGTTTTACTTTTCCTGAAGGTTATAGCTTCTCTGCTTCATATTTCTCTTTATTCAGAATTTGCTTAATAGTTTGTCTATAATACTTTTAATTTCCAAAAATTGGTGGGGTCAGAATGCACTGTCTGCTCATCTGTCACATTGGTTGCCTTGTGTTGGTTTCCACAGGGGCCTTGTCAGGCACCTGGTTTAGAGAGGCAGCAGTTGCTTAACTACGGGGTTGCTTTGGGTGATAGTTAGGAAGGTGTTAAGAAGGACAAGAGGCAGGGGTAGGAGCAGAGGAGCTCAAGTTAGCAAAAGTTAGGGCCTTGACAATGCAGTATCAGTGAAGCTCTGTGATTTCAGGTTAAGAAAACCTTTATTCTGGGTTTATTTTGCTTCTTAAATGTACAGAGGAAAATTAGGAGTTGTTTTTCTAAAACTTTTTAACTCTAGCTGCAGTGCTAGGGACATATTGAAGGGGCTCACATATTTATGAAATGAATGCAATGCTTTCAAACTACGCTATTGTTAGCAGAATCACAGTTAAGCTACACTAAGTGTAATATGAAGATATACTTGCTGATAGTGACGATTCACTAAAAACCAAAAACTAACCCATCTCTTTAGTTTGTGTGCACCTTTACGCTCTAGCTGCGTTGGACCGCTCGCCATCCTGCTCCGCGGCATGTGCTTTCAGGATGCTGCTTGCTCATGTGCTGTTTCCTCTGCTTGGAATGTGCTTCCCCCCTTCCCCTCCGTCCGGTGATCTCCTCATCCAAGGCCCAGCTCCGTTGCCTCCACCTCTGTGAAGCCTGCCCTGCATTCTCCAGGCAGAACCAGTCCCTTTTCCGTAATGCCTCCCTGGTGCTTTGCTGTTGTACTTGTGATCGTTTGTCTGCCTCAGCTAGACTGTGAGCTCCACGAGGGCAGGGATTGTCTTTCTCTTTTATTTATTCATTTTTCTGTGTGTATATAGTCCAAACCTAGCCCACAGTAGGTACTTAATAAATGTTTGCTTCATGTTTATTTGATATAATATCTACCTCATTCCAGAAATGTGCAGTAGTCATAATTGTTTACTGAATAAATTATTTTACCATACAATATTTTGGAAGTGCTTTTCATTGTCAGAGTTTTCTGAAGTTTTCTATCCAAATTTTTGGTGGCATGGTCTTTTTTTTTTGTATCTGGTTTTATTTTAGTTAAGTAGTCAGAAAATGGAATTTTTCTTTTAAGAAAATAAGCTTTCTTTTGGAGTAACACCAACATTAAATATCTTTATAAAGCAGAAAACCTATTTGTGGCTAGTTAATTAAAACTATTATATAATTTTATAATTAAAGTATAGAGAAAGCTGGGAGATTTAAAGTGACAAACAGGAATCTAAGCTAATTTGCTATGTAGTTGTAAACTTTGCTGAAGTACATTATTGTGTTTTGAGTTTTTTTCTTTTTAAACTCATCTTGAAAGAATTAGAAATGTAGCTAACAAATTTTGAAACAGGCTAAATTATAGCTCATATTGACTTGTAAACTGATTCTTAACATATTTTCCATATCAAAGATGAGTTTGCTGGGTAAATAATACTTTAGTTATGGTTGGAAAGATATCTTTTGAAGATCTTTGCAAAGTGGTTTTTGATTATTTTAGGATGGGTGGGTACAGTGGACATCTTTTGATAAATATTTACTACTGTTTTCACAGTATCTTTTCTTGCTTGTCTCAAACTCGGTATTAACTTTACCCTGAAAATCAATTCCGTTCTTGATTACATTGTACATTATTGACTTGCCACTTTCATAATTACCTCCAGCCGCTATCCCATCTCTCCCGCTGATAAAGTGGAGATGAAGTATCAAGTAGGTTACTGAAAATACACCATTTGGTTAATGGAAAAAGACTAGAGAAAGATGTGGAAATCATCAGCATGGAGTTTGAAGTCATGAGCAGCGTTCTCAGCTTTCTGAAGAGAAGTTGCAGAGCAGCGCTACTCAGTAGAAGTTTCTTGATGGAAATGTTTTAACTACCAACCACATGTGGTGGCTCTTAAGAACTTGAAATGTGGGTAGTGTGACTAAATAACTGATTTTGGTTTTATTTAAGTTTAAATAATCATATATTCCTAGTAGCTGCCATATTGGACAGCACAGTTCTAGAGCTATGCCTCTCAGTATACAAAGAAGACAGCAAATCTTTGTTTAGAAACCTGAATATTGCTTAGGCATTTGTGCAGATTTTGGGTTTTTAAAGAAGAGCTGTCTCAAGGTTTCAGAGATAAGATGCTCAACATTTTAGGAAGGAAGCTAATTTCTTAAAAAGTTCTGAGTTTCTTTAAATGTATATAATTGGAAACACTGGATGGATAAAGAGTGATTCTGAGTGCAAGGTAGGTTTAGGGAACTCAAGTATCTTAGTTTTGTTGCTAGAAATTCCTTTTATTTTTATGTTTCAGTATTAAACTGAATTCCTTGTTTCTAGCTCTTAGTAACCCTGAAATGTTTATAACTTAAAGCTACAGAACTAATAAAGTGCAAGTTTCCCCACTGTTAATGTGACAGATTACAAATTGCTCACAATATGAATATGATATGTAACAAATTAGTTTTTAGGTTGTCAGTCCCGCTAATACCTTGGAAAGCTTCAGTTCTTTTCATCACATTTGTCTGTTCATACAGATTTGGTACATTTGAAAATAAAGAGCATAATCCTTAAATGGAATCAGTTGTATTAGTCTGCCATTGTTCATTTCTTATGAATTACTTCAGTTTATGGTACTACTATGATGATTATAAGCACTGCCTTGGATTCTGTATGCCTGTGTCCTGGGTACTCCACCAAATGATCTCAAGGTGCTTGTTTTAATATCTTCAGCAAAATAATAAAAATAAATTCTCATAGGGAGTTAATATATCTTGCAGGCAATATCTTTGCAGTTGGAGAACTTTAAATGAGCAGATAGTGATGGTAGGAATCAGATGAGGCTAACCTTTTTTGCTTACTTCCCTAAGGGAGAATAGTTTACTGTTTGGGGTAAGCTTAATTCTCATTAAAGTTTATGAGTATCCGTGTTATCTCCAAGTTGATACTGTTCTTGCCAATTAAATGTTCTGAGCAACTCATCCAAGAGAGAATTTGTCCCATCTCTCTGGCTTACTGATTGGCATCCTATTAATTAGCCTTACACTTTGCCCCAAGATATTAATTGTCCACACCAGTCTCCTCTGTCTAGAACCACTGTGATAAATTTTAGGCTGTTTTCTTTCCTAACTGTACAGCTGAAAAGTTACTGTGTCAAGTTAGTTACAGTGAGAAGATCTAAGTTTTCAGATTCGTAATTGAAGAGCATATTTTTCCTGAACCATAGTTCTCTGAAAGTAACATGGTATGCTTTCTGCCAAGGTATGTAGTTGCTTTTGAACGTCCTAATCTCATGTTGGAAGTCTGCTGAGTTCTAACGTCTTTGTACTCTGTTTTCTTTTTCCTCATTATTTTATTACATAGAACAGCAGCACTATGATTGCCAAAACACCATCTGTAGACGGCAGATTAGTTCCCCATAGGTTGCTTGTGTAGGCCTGACTGTGACTCAGAAAGACACTGTCATATACACTAGAAGCACAACTTAATGCCAAATAGTAATAGATGGAACAAGTCTAGGGATTTCTTTCATCAATGATCTTGAAGCAGATAATACAGGTGACTCTAGACTTTGCTTAATTTTGTGATGAATATTATAGATTACATGAAGTTATATTTTCCACTTAGCACCTGAAGTTAAAGGCAGAAAATGAGACTATTCAGGATTAAGAGCTGGATAACACAAGACCTTACCTGTAGTAGGCACTTTATGCATCCCTTTATTCCACATAGTTTTTTCTCAGCACATTCTGTATTGCTTAGGTATTCTAAATTCTGTGTTTGTGGAGCATATGTTCCAGTGATATGACAAACTAATATACAAATATTAAGTGCTATACAGTGAAGTAAGAGTTGGGATGGCAATTTTAGGCCGAGTGATCAGGAAAGGTTTCTCTAAGGGAGTGATTTCTGGGCTGAGATCTGAATGACAGAGTCAGCTATATAAACAGAAAAGCATTTCATGCAGAGGGAATAGCCAGTGCAAAATGGCTAAGGCAGGATACATTTAGCACATGAGGGCCGAAAGTAGACCATTATGGCTGGAGTTGGTGAGTGAGAGAGGGGTACTAGGTGAAGTTAAGGACCTCCAACCTAATCAGAGGCGGGGCATGGCAAGCTAGCAGAAGGAATGGTATGGAATGCTGATTTTGGACTTTGTAGGGATTAATATGGTTAGTTGCCATGTAGAGAATATTGTAGAGGTGCAAAAGTGGAAGTCAGGAGCCAGTTAAGGGAGGCTGTTGTATTTATTCAGGGATGGATGGTGGTGATGTGGACCGTGCTTGTTTAATGAGTGAAGAAAGGGTAAGATGTCACAAAGGTCACTAGATCTGCTTAGTATTCTCTTCTCGAATATACAGAAATATACTTAATAAAGAGTTATTTATTTTTATCTTTCTTCAGCTAATAATGAACTAGTAAACGCAGACAACAACTTTCCAGCTAACCAGTGTTACCATTTTTTTGGCTTATTTGAATAAGGTGTTTAGATACCGATTGGGAAAAAGATTGCTAGGAAGCAAAAAGTGAGCAGAAGATCTTTAGCTAGATAGGCTTGCTGATGAGAATAATCTGTTCAGTGTATTAGGTTTATCATAAAGTTAGTGCTTCAAATGTATCTAAATGTATATATGAACCTTTGAGAGGGCCTGGGTTTGACTTCTGGGCTAATAATGAAAGTTGATTTGGGGGATGTAGATGTCTGTGGTATGGCTTTGCAAGGGTTGTTTGCAGCTACCCAGGTTTCTGTTTATGATCTGAGGTCTCTTTCACTAAGCTTTATATAAGGTCCTGAAGAGTACCTGACTTTTAAACTGTAGATTAGTAAGAGAATTAAGCCCTACAGAAAACCATTTGTGTGACGATTTCCACAGTTCTCCACAAGGAGAGATGTACATTATAACTGTACAACTGTACACTTTCCACAAGGGTGTGTACACAGCTAGTGCCAACCTAGACATAAAGGAGATAATCCCATACTAAGAGGCTTTAGTTTGAGTAGAACTGCTTAGGTGTCTGCTTGGAACTCAATAGTGTCTTTTGCCATTAAGTCCTTTAATTACATATTAACTGAAGCTCCAGGAAGGTATTCAAGCAGAACTCTTCAAAAATTGTTTTCAATGATGAATTTTAATCTTCCACCTCTTCAATTAAATATAGGTATATCCTTTTTTAATTAACTCCAGTGTAGGCCACCTGTTATTTTTGATGCCATTGACCTCCTTTAAGAAAGGGTTACCATGTTCCTCAGTGTATTTCTGTACACAATCATGGATCTTTACTTTGCAAAAATCTCTGAAGGTTGCACAACCATGTGAATATACTAAAAAACACCAAATTGTACACTTTAAATGCTGAATTTTATGGTGTGTGAATTATCTCAATAAAAAACACTGAAGGATTGTAATGCACTTGGTGGTATTGGCTGTTGATTTTGTGGAAAGGCATTAGCTGTTGGCTACTGTACATATTCTGGAGCAAAACTGAAATTACTTTTTGAGGATAATCTTGGTTTGACCTAAAGATATCACTCAAGCTCACCTTTGTGTGAACCAGGGAATGGCTTTCCTTCTGGGAAAGCTTAATAAGTAATTTTCTAAATTTCAGTAGCTTGTTCAATAACATGTTGATGCTGATAACAGAAGTGGCTACTGTTTATTCAGAATTTATGTGCCAACAGGACTGGAAACCAGAAACCTAGTTTGTTGATTACCTTCAGATAATCTTTGAGGCAGGGTTTTTGGTGTTTCATAAGTCACTATACACCCAACATGCACTCAGCCTACAAAGTAGGCACATAATATTCAAGATTGACCTAATGAAAGCTGCATTAGCTGCAGCTTCATACGTGCATTTTTTTCATTTGCTTTCTAAGAGTCTTATGAATAGGTAACTTCATTTACAGATGAGAAAAGTGCCTTTAGAAAAGTTAAATCTTTGCTCCTTGTTTTTCTCTGCTCTTGTCATAGAATATGTGCAATTCTGAACTGTCTTTATACTGCTTTATTGCAAAGCCAGGCTGAGAAAAGTAGTATTTAGACTATATCATTTAAGTCCTGCTGTTCAAACTATGCTATGTGAAAGCTTTACAATGTACACACAGCATGAATGATCTTAAAGGAATTGTTTCTGTATCATTAACTTCCAAATGTGCTCTTTCCTTCAGCTTGTCTGAGAATGTACCTGAGAGAGAAGTGCAGGTTCGTTTTTCCCCAGTTTTCCTCTCTAATCAACCTTTTCTCATTTTATGGAAGAAGAGCACACGTGTTTCTTACCTGGCTTCCGTATTACCCCGGGACAAAATGTTTGATCTCCAGTAAAGGAACAACCTGAAATAATTGGTGTTGATAGGAGAAAATGAATGATTTGATAATAGTTAAATCTTTCTGTGAGCACAATTCTTTGCAGCAAAATTTAGGACTGTAATTGTAACTGTTGATTTGAAAAATTTTTGATGGTCACTATGTGGTATTTTGACACATAACTCAAAAGGAGTTAAAATACTGAGTGCAAGAATAAAACTCACTCTACTTATTTATGTGAACAAGATTTTTTTGATGCTACATCTGTAAAAAAAAAAAAAAGTAAAAATAGAAGTGATACTTGTCTCAATTCTAGCAATTAGTAGTAACTCAGCCAAGGCCATGAAGTTATTTTTAAATAAATTCTTAAATATATATAATTTTATCTCATACTTAATAGTTATTAATATGTATGATTTACCATTTTTGGTCTGTTACATACCAATAATTTTAATAAAACAAGACATTTATTTTTTTATTCTTCAGACCTTTATGTCACAAAACATTTTAATCAACAATTTTACAATATGTAAATGATTTAAAGATTTTCAGGTTTAAAATAGGAAGTCACTGGGAATGCAATTATTCAAAGAGAAAAAGGAACGTAAGATGTATAATCATTGAGTTTTAGTGGGTATATTTAGATTTTGTTAAATATATTTTAAAGTAATGTTACAGTTTATAAAGTGTCCATATTTAAAATAGTAAGTGCATGCTTTGCAACTATTTACATTAAAATAAATATTATTGATGTCAATTTTAAAGTATAGATGGAATTTTTTTTTCAAAACATGTTAGGGGTAGGAATGCAAAAACAAAACCACTGGTTTATGACACATCCTCTTCACCTCCCTCTTCAATTATCCTCTTTGCCAGCCTTAGTCAAGCCAAGTCACTGAAAGACTACATGATAATTAGTCCACACTGGCTTAGTCCCTTTGAGAATCACCTTCACTGAGTTGTCCTTTAATTATTATGCTCTTAGCTTTTATGGAGGGGCATTGGAAAAAGAAAAAAAATACTTGAATCTGCTTAATATTTGTTGTGATAGTGACTTAAAATTTTTCCTAGTTTTAAAAGCAGGACCTCATTTTTACTTCATTAATTGGTATGTGTCCTCTTTTCTGACCATTATACCTATGTAATTTAATGTTTCTTTTCTCACCCAGGCCCCTAGAAAGTCCAGATCCACATTTAATGCTCAGCTCTCCTACTAATTGCTATTAACTTTTTTAAAAGGAAATCTGCTTTCTCTTTGTCCTTTTTAGTTTTAAAAATTAATTTTTATCACATCTTTGTCCTTTCTGGGTATACTAAGAGATATCCCAGATATTTATTGGAAAAAAGATGAAGTAAATGTTTAAAAAAGATTTATTTTTGTATTCCTCCCAGCACCTCCCAGGGGATAGAATAAACCCTCAAGAATTATTTGGCTTATTTGAATATGTCCAGCCTAATATACACATTTTTATAAAATACATTACTTTTTGATTTAAGGGCTAGCCTGTGTAGTAAGAAGATTTACCAAAGGTAGGAAACTTTTAGTTCAAGTATTAGAATGTGTTTCAGTTTCATTTTATAAGGAACTTCTTCACTTTTTCTTACATGGAAAGGAAATACTTCAAATATAGCTTTAATCTTGTCCTATAAAGAAGTATGTGCTTTATAATTCCTAACTTTATAGCAGATTGGTAGTTATTTAGGAAAATCAGAAGCACAACTGGACATGAATTAACTGATTTTTTTGGCAGTCTTCAGGAAAGAGTGCTAATAAAATTTGCAGTTTTTGTGACAGTTACTGGGAAAACCAGTTAGTCCAGCTTTTCAGATTAACCTACATGATACTATTTTGAAATATAAAATAAATTACTAAAAAATCCTGTCTTCAGAGCTTTCAGGCCGTTTAAAAGAAGAAAAAAATAATAACCCAAATGAGATCAAGAGAAAAGAAATGCAGCCCACTTTTGAATAATAATTCTTTGACAGTGGGGAATGAATAGTCTCATTGTTAGATAATGGAAGCTAATTGTGTATTTTGAATATTTCTAGCTAGCGCTTCTAATTTTTGTTTATTGCACCAAAATATAAGTTGATAAGTATCATCTTACCATTGTTGAACCAATAGTTTTTTTTTTTTTTTGTCTTCCATGCTTCCTTCTGGTCTTTGGATTCAGGATTCCTCGTTTTTTATACAGATTAACTTTTTTTTATACAGATTAAACGAGATTGACTTTTTTATACAGAAATGTACTTGATAAATCTACAGCTAGTCAGTAAACTTTTATCTTTACAACAATCTCCAGAAAAAAATTGTAACATCAACTTCCCGACTCCAAAACAGTGGTTCGCAGACTTGAGTGTGCATCGGAATCACCCAGGGGATTTATTAAAACAAATCTGCTGCCTCCAGTCATCCTTTGTAACAATGAAAACCTTACAGGCTCAACTGTGTTTGTTAATACAAACAGTTGCAATATATTACTGTATCTACTAATGCTATCTTTGTTCTAATAAGAGCAGTGTATATATTGTTCTTTATTAAAGAACAAAAACGTCAGAGACCAAACGTGTTGTTTAGTGATTGGCACGTACTAATTATAACCAGTGATGGGCAGAGTTCTAAGCATTTATGTGTTAAATTTATTCAGGATTGAATGTTGACTGTAGATTAGGTGGCTTCACTTAGGAATTCAGGATGCTGTCTAGATGTCATAAATCAGAGGTGTCCAAACCTGTGTCTCCATCACAAAATTACCAGGAGGGCTTTAGAAATACTGCATTCTTGGGCCTCACTTTTTAGAGGTGACATCCTAAGTGGTTATCTGCAGTCTGTCAGCCAAGCATGCACACTTCTAAATCAGATGTCTTCCTGAAAATCTGAAGATAAGGCCAAAAGCCTGAGAAACAGGATTGTTAGAGTTATTTAAGATGAGTGTATCCCTTAAAGATAAGCACATACACTGGAAGAAAAGCGAGTGAGATGAAGAATGACAAGCATGCCCTGTGCAGACAGACGAAGGTGGAGGGAGTTGGTGGTGTTCGAGGCACATTTATGGTGGTCCAATAATACTCCAATTGCAGTAATTGCCAGGTTATTTTATTGTGATGTTTACCTTTCTAGACATTGCTAATATTCTTTAAGCAAAGGCGACAAATGCAGTACCTACAGGGTTCAAGTAGCAAATGTGAGTTGTTGGGGAACTCCACAAAAGGAGAAGCCTTGAGACCTCATGGGCAGATGGTACTAATCAGTCATGGCTTATTGTGGCCAAGTCAAGTCTGGTATTTCTAGATCTTTGCATTTTTAAGAGAAGATAGAATTCCAGATTTTATGTGAAGTCTCTAGACTTGTAGAAGTTGGCTTAATTTCTTAAAGCTACCAAAATGAACAAAAAACATCTCTAGGTTGGAGCTGGTCCACCTGCCACCAATGTGCCTTTTTTTTTTTAGAGCAGTGGTTCTCCAAGTGTGGTCCCTTGATCAGCCACATCAGGGTCACCTGAGACCTTAATGGAAATGCAAATTGCTGGGCCCGGCTTCAGACCTCTTGTAGCAGAATCTCTGGGAGTGGGGCCCAGTGTTTTGTTTTAATAAATCCCCTGGGTGATTCCGATGCACACTCAAGTCTGCGAACCACTGTTTTGGAGTCGGGAAGTTGATGTTACAATTTTTTTCTGGAGATTGTTGTAAAGATAAAAGTTTACTGACTAGCTGTAGATTTATCAAGTACATTTCTGTATAAAAAATATCAGATGTATATTGTTTTCAGATATATATGACCGTTTATATTTTTTGCCAGAATCAGAATGCACAATGATTAAGTCATGTTTTGTTCTTTTTCTTTGTTTCTCTGCCTCCCACTGTCCACCCTTAGAATACTGCAAATTTAATAGTAATTCTATGCCACATTTTGACTTCAATAGAACACATCTTACATTTTATTTACTGGTTGATTAAAAGTAGATAAGGGTGTTGATTGACTTTTTGAAGTTTCAATTTTATATCTCTCCTTGAAAAGTATTAAACGTGGAACAAAAAATAAGGAATATTTATTACATTTTTCTAGATTGAGTTCTGTTTGCTGAAATTAAAACTGCTGTTTCTAATTATCATTTTTTTTAGTTAAAAGGCTCACCTGGTTTTATGCAAGCCTGGCCTTCAAATAGCTGATCAAGCTGACTATTTTTAATGGCCAACTATGCCATTACTTCCTTCATTCTCAGAAAGTGGAAATGATTGCTGTCCTGACTGTTGTCCTGAAAGGTCTCCTTCCTTTGGTATAAAACAACCTTAAACATATCCATTCATTTAAAAATCCTTAGTGTCTTAATCAAATTAATTGTGAATTTTATATAGGGAGTTCTCTTATATTTAGAGGTATACAAAATCATTTTACTATGCGAAAACTTCATGTACATTATTACATAAGAAAGTGCTTAAAATGTACTGTAGAGTGTTCAAAATGCTGAGATTGAGAAATCTGGAAAATCTGATTTACATGTAATATTTATTAATGAAAAAACACTTATATCCACAGGGTAAACCAGACCTGAATACAACATTGCCAATTAGACAAACAGCATCAATTTTCAAACAACCAGTAACCAAAGTCACAAATCATCCGAGTAATAAAGTGAAATCAGACCCACAACGAATGAATGAACAGCCACGTCAGGTAAGGATCCAATTAGTTCTCCAATCATGTTTTTCAGAAAAATTCTGGTCTTTTTGCCAGATATAGTTCAAGTACACTCTGGTTAAAATGGAATATATTTGGAAAGAAAATCACTTTACATCTTAGGCTATTATTACTGGAGAATAATAATACAGTATTTAGGTAAAATGGTTTTGTAAGAAGTTATTAAAAATGAATCTAAATTAATATAGACTACATTTTTATGCTTTTGTGTGTTAGTGTACATCAGACTTGGTTCTGCTAACCTTAGTTTTTTAAAGATTATCTTTCTAGGGATAATAATAATTATTAGGGATGATAATCCTAAGGGGATGAAGCATGCAGATTGTGTTGCTTAGTTTAAAAATATTTTCTATTATTTGGAAACTGTTCTGATTTCTTATTACATGAAAGCTGTTCCTCCCCTTTTGAAAAACAATTAAATAAACTTTGTTAATATGGTATATTGTCCTGTGACTTCAATTTTTTATAAAGTGAATTAATTTTTCTCTTTATTGCTTCAAGCTGTAGTCCACTAGAAACTTTTCTTAGAAAGAAAGTATTATCTGAAAGGCCCCCCTGCTACTTAGTAATGCTCCATAGCCAGGGGAGGGAGACTTGACAAATGCTTAAACCTTCCAAGTACTCTTGCTTACTCACTCCCTAACTGTAGTCAAAACTTTTAGGTACGTTGTGAATTTTTAGTAGCAATTGGGTGAGGGAGTGGAGGGAGAAACATCTGTGCATTTTTTTCCTTTCTTTTCTCTGCCTCCTCCCAGTTATAGATTAGAAACAACTGATTTACTTAAAACCATTATCTTTTGCTCTCGTATTCCCCCTTTAGATATCTCACTCCACCTTTTCATTTGGATTTTGTTTTTCACTAGTCCCTCAAGTGTCTCCTCTCCAGACTTCATAAAGGATTGGGCCAAATCTTTCAGACAGTTGCTCTAGAAGAAACTACATAAAGAATTCAGTTCCCACATCCTCTGTAGTGTTTTTTCCTCTTCAGGTGAGCCAGGAAAACAGAAGATATTTGGAGCCACATGGAATCAGCATCTTGCTATAGATGTCTCAAGATTTGAAGTTCTAAACTTGCTTTACTGTTGGTCCCCAAGAGATTCAACAGGGGCCATGTAAGTGTATCACATCCAATATAAAAGATGCATACCTGCATGTGCCTTTAGGCTCTTGTCACCACTTAGGTTTTCTTTGGGCCATTCAGCTTTCTGTACCAGGGTTTTCCCTTCTGTTTTACTACTGCACCCAGTGATAGTCACCAAAATGCCGGAAGTTTTAGTATATTCATTGCAACGGGGAAGAAATTCTGTCCTTCTGAACTTTGCCTACTTTGGTAAAGCCTTCCCCTGATTGTATTCTTTCTTAGATATTGTCTAAAGTCTTGAGCATCTTGTCCTTTGGCTTTTGGTGATTTTAAAATCGTTGCCTTGCAAGGATTTGTTACTAATTGAAATTTTTGGAAGTATGTAATTGAGCTTCAGAAAGCCCAAAAAGATAAAGAAAGTGGAATCATTAGTAATGTTTGTTCCATATTGGAAATTAGAGTTGTCTTATGTAGAACAGATAGTATGTAGTAGATTTTTATTCTCATCTTTTCTTTGCCAAATCATTCTCAAGTTAGTCTAAAAAGCCCAGCATTTTGGTTAAAGGCCAATTGAGTAGCAAATTACGGGCATTTTAACAGTGATCTGTTTTCTGTACCTAATTTCAGTCACAGATTTTAAAAACTGTAGTTACTGGTTGTTTATTTAGCTATAGAGATACTGGTAACTTTAGGTTTTTCAATTTAGATTTTTATTTTGAAGTAGCCAGCTTAGCTGCTCCTTATTCTTTGGTATGTTGAGAGGTTTTCAGTTTTCCTTCTTGTATTCAGGTTTAAGAGCTTGTTCCCAAAGAAAGTGTCAGAAAAGCTGATCTCCTCTCCCTCACCCAAAAATACTTATGTCATTTTAACCCAGATCTTTTAAACATTTTATCTTCCTTTTAGCTTGTATAGACAGGAAGTGTTAACGTTATTTAGGAGGTTGCTTCTCCAAAAGTTTGAACTGCTTTTCAAAACTGTGTCACATCACCTGACAATTTTTGCTGAATGTTTTGATTATACTAAGACATTTGTCTTTCCTCCTCCTTTATATTCAGCGTAAGAATTGAGGTAATATTTGACTTCTTTCTCACTAATAGGATTTCAAAATATAGGATTGTCCATTGGGCAAATACAGGGAAGTAGTAAAGAGACAACTTTTGTATTTTTTTTTAAAATCATGATGTCATCCTGATGATTCCAGTTTAGGTTCAGATTTTTTAGAAAAAGAAAGATACTGATTTTAATTATATTTTGATATCCATATGGCAGATGACTTCTAATCAACTATTATTATTGAGGAGATAGTTTGTAAAGATACATAAGCAAAAATTACTTTTCCAATTTTTCTACCTTTTGTATGACTTCATTCAACTAGGCTGGTATTATGAATTGCCAGATACTCCATTTGGAGAAGTTATTTTGATCACAAAGTAAACAGACAATAAGGTTTCTATTTTTGAGTTTCCTGTAGATCCATATCACATTCTTTTAGTAAGATATTCAAGCTGGTGGTATTCTAATAACTTAGAGTGTTGAATTTTGAGACCTAGAACTGTGACTATATTTTTGGGTCTTAATCTAGGCTCTATGTTGAACAGGTTTGAAGTGATTAATTTAGATGTGAAGCAATCATAGAAAATGTTATATAACAAACATGCTATGCCTCATCAGACTATATAAATGACAGTCTAATTTGAATTCTATAAAATAAGTAAATTATGAATTTCTAATTTGACTCCTTGAAAATGCCTTAGCTTTAAAAGTACAAATTAGGGGATGTAAACAAAAGTGCATTAAAGATAATTCAGCAGTGGTTTCTGCCTATAATTAAAATCATAAGGTAGAGATAGAATTTGTAAAATCCGATTATGATAGGGTAAGTTGCCAGCCATTGTTATATATACTATCAGCATATCTAATGAATATCTGTCTTTTCATTAGATTAAGAAGAAACCTGGAGTAGGGTAGAGGGAACTCTTCCAACTATAAGACTATAATCCCAAACAGTAAGATCACTGGAATGTCTTATTTGGCCAGATAGGTAAAACATGTCCAAAATTCTTTTTAATCTAATTGAGTTGTGATTTTGCTGTTAAGGGTGTCTATCCTAGACTTTTTCTTTCAATCTATGAAGAACTCACATTTCTATTTCTTATTTCTTTGATGCTGTCATCTTTGACACTTTCTGGTCTCTTGCTTTTTCTCTTTTATCCTCAAATCAAAGAAACTTCATCTTTGAGCTATTACTTCTTCCTTCTAATTATTGGATTATAGGATGCTAATAGACTTAGGGTGTTTTTGATAGTCTTTGAATATTAATTACATTTCTTACAGAATATTCACTTTTTTAATATCAAAAAATAAACATTTAACTCAGTGAAGCAGCAGATTTAAATCTTCCATTTGATCCTAGATTTTTTTTTTTGTTTGCTAATTCTTCTTTCAAAGGATAGGAAACTTCTCTTTAATTCCTTTCAGAAATTGGCCTTTTTTTTAAGAATGATTTTTCCAGCTTTAGTGAGATGTAATTGACATGTAATATTGTAAGAGTTTACGGTATAAAATATGATGAATTGATACATGTATATATTGCAAAATGTTTACCACAGTAAGGTTAGTTAACTCATCCATCACCTCACATAATTGTCTTTTTTTTTTTTGTGGTAGAGAGAACATTTTAAGATCTCTCTTAGCAACTTTCAAGTATACAATACAGTATTGTTAACTATAGTCCCATGTTGTATATTAGGTCTGCAGAACTTACTGGTCTTATAACTGGAAATTTGTTCCCTTTAACCAGTATCTTCCTTTTTCCCCTTGCCCCTGGCAACCACCAATCTACTCTCTGTTTCTGAGTTCAGCTTTGTTAGATTCCACATTTAAGTAAGATCGTACAGTATTTGTCATTCTCTCTCTGACTTATTTCACTCAGCATAATGTCCATCTGTGGTTCATCTGTGTTGTTGCAAATGGCAGGATTTCCTTTTTTATTATGGCTGATAATTCTCCATTGTGTGTTTATTGATCTGTTAATGGACACTTAGGTTATTTCAATGTCTTGGCTACTGTGAATAATGTGGTGAACATGCGGATGCAGATACCTCTTTGAGATAGTGATTTCATTTCCTTTGGATATATATCCCGGAGTGGAATTGCTACATTATAGGGTAGTTCTGTTTTTCAGTTTCTGGAGGAACCTCCATACTATTTTCCATAGTGGCTGCACCAAGTTACTTTCCTACCAACAGTGCACAAGGGTTCCCATTTCTCTGCATCCTTGCTAGCACTTATTATCTCTTATCTTTTTGATAATAACAAAGAATGAATATTTTTAAATGTTACAGATTTTCCAGATGAAAGATCTTAAAAACACGTACACTTTAAAGACATTGTGTATATCAAGTTTGTAATATATTTCAGTGTTAAGTTACTGTAACCCAGGAGTTCCATGAAGGGTATTACATTCCTTTTCTTTAGAGAAGTTGGCTTCCTCGGACAGAAGAAATAGATGACATGTTGTCCTGTATTATGTGAAAGCATTATTCTGGGTGATGTTTTGAAAGCGCCATGTGCATAGTATCAAATGAATAGTACAGGCAAGTGCTATAGGTCTTCAACAAGGCTGTGGCTAGGAGGTTGGGGAAATCTTTAGAAAAGACAAGAGACCTTGACTGGACTTTACAGACTGAGTGGGATATAGAAAGGCAAATGGGAAGGAGAGGACATTCCAGTTAAGGACAGCAGTGATGGGAAAGCTTTTCTATGAGAATGGCAAGGAATGAGGAGACCGGTTGTTTGGAGATCAGGGTTTCATGGGAAGTAGTGAGAACTGAGAATGCTGCCAAGGGTTTCCTTAAATGTCAGTCTTTAAGAGTTTTAAAAATGTTGTCTTTGTTTTTTTTTATAAGAGAAAGAAATTTGGGATAGACAAAAGAAAAAATTATCATAAATCCGTTTTTCTAATACAATTATGATATAAAACAATGCATTTTTTATATTCTTTCAGTATTTTCAATGCATCTTTTGAAATTCTAATGCTATCATAGTATATTTACATACTTAAAAATTGTATCTACCATTGCCTTATACACATTTTATTTATTCCCAGGGAATATTATGCATTTTTCTCTGTAGGTAAACTCTCCATGGGTGATTTCATTCATTCTCACGGCTTCAGTTATCATCTGTATGTTAATGATTTCCAAATTTACATTTTTATCCTGACCTTCAGTTTTTTATATCATGGCATCTACTAACATTTTTCAAATGGAAGTCTCCCCAGCACTTCTGACTGATCTTACTAAAAACTCTGTCATCATCCTGGTAAACTGGCCATTTCCTTAATATGGCTGTTAAATGTAATATGAGGACTAATGTAAGGCTAGGAGACCTTTGAAGAAATTCTAGAGAGTTAGGGCACAAATTGTTTTATGACTAGCATGACACAAGGATTTGTATCATGCTGGTTATAAAACAATTGATAGAATTTATTGACTGGTCAACTGCGACAAGTGCCTTAGAATTTAGGTCACTGGAAGAGCAATTGTCATTGACAGGAATATGAAAATTCTGAGGGGCATCTCAATATGTTTCTTAAATAATAAATTATGAGTATGAAAATTAGAAAATTTATACTCTTAAAACAATCATGTGGCATCCAGGTAGTAAAAGATGATAGATTGGAGCCCTGGAGGAAATACCAGTTTACAGTTTGGAAGTTAAGAATTGCAGCTGAAAGATGATGGGTGAATTTTTAAAAATTAATGAATCTATAAATGCCTCTAATCATCATGTATTTTTCTAGACCATTTAAAAGTATTTCAACTATCTGGTGGAGAGATCCATGACATCTTTTGAAAATTTTACATTTATCAAAGTAACACAGGAATATAGATGAAACAAAATCAAATATGAAAGAAAATGACATTTCTAAACAGTATTTTCCTACATTTTGTCTCCAGAAGCATTTATTCTGAATTCTGGTCACTTCCCTTTATAATTACCCCTGTACTTCTGAATAATATACTTACTCTATTTCATTACTTTTTGGTTTTAGACATTTCTTGACTTCCTACAATGGTAGATGAGTATATAGTTCTTTCTCTACTCTCACACTCCCAACATAGTTCTGTCACATTTTGAGTTAAATAGGTTACATAGTCAGGGTTTACATTATCATAACTGAAAGAACTCATGGGCAGGGCGAGTAATAGTAATGCCCTATCATTGTCCCAGAGTTGCTTTCATGGTTCTTTGTTGTTGTGGTTGATCTCAAGCACGGTATGCTAGGTTTTCTTAGAGTTGATCTTTCTAATGCTTTAACACAGCTGTCATGTGCTCGTCAATATTTCCATTATGCTGAAATCCATGTGGCTCCTTCTGGTGTTTTTGCTGGTGTCACCTCTGCTCCTGTTCAGGCTAGGTTAGTTCTCTGGTCTTGCCTTGAGGTGAAACTCTAGGGATTTCCTTCACTGAGCTTCTGCGTTGGAGTTTGTTTTCCTATTTCTTCTCCCTCTATCTCACTGGCACCCTATCAGTAGGTGACAAAGGTGACCTACCCTTTGTTGTGGGATATTGTCTCATGTCATTTCTTTCCTTCTCCTGAACCTCCCAAATTTCTATTCTCTTTATGTTGTTAGATATTAGAGTCATCTTAGAATTTTACTATTTCCACCTACTTTGTATTCCATCTTATTATTGTTGTTTTACTTTCTGGGATATTTTCTAGATTTTAACTTTACTCTTGTTTTGATTTTTTTATCTTGGTGACTATTTTTAATTTCGAACATCTCTTTCTTGGCTTTTATATGTAAAATTTTGCCATCCTTATTTTATGGATACTCTACCTCTCTGACAATATTAGTTACAGGTATATTTTTTATTTCTTTGATTTGTTGTTGTTGTTCCCAGCATTAACTGCTTTGTTGTTCTTTATTTTAAGTTGTGTCTTTCTTCTTGGCTGTTATGGGTGTTGCTCCAGTGAATATTCTAGTACATGTTTTTAGTTTGGGGTTTATATCTAGTAGTAGGATTCCTGGGTCAGAGAGTATGCAAATGTTCAGCTTTGTGAAATATATATGGAATAGTTTTCCAAAGTGGTTATACAAAGTTACACTTTAATCTGCAGGGTACACTTGCTTCAAATTCTTATCAGTGCTTGGTTTGGTCACTCTTTAAAATCTTAAACATTCTGGTATGTGTTTACGGGTATTTTGTTATAGTTTTAATTTGCATTTCCTTGCTAACTAATGACTGAGCACTGTTTCTGTTTATTGGCCATATAGATAATCTTTTTTCTGAAGTGCCTGTTCAGGTCTTTTATGCTTTGTTTTCTATTGGTTTATCTTTCTTTCATTGACTTGTGGGAGTTCTGTATATATTCTGGTTATGAGTCCTTTGTCAGATATATATTATAAATCTCTTTTCCCACTTTGTGACTTACCTTTTTTACTCTTGTAAAGGTATCCTTTGATAAATACAAGTTAATAATTATAAGAGAGTTAGGAGGTGGGATAGAGACTGGGAGGGTGTAGGAGTGGGGCTACTAGGGCAGAGTAATATTCTATTCCTTGATCTGGGAGGGGGTTACACAAGTGTGTTTACTTGTGAAACTTCAGTGAGCTGTATATTTATTCTTTTTTATAGGTTTCTGTATGTAATCCTTCAATAAAGATTGAGAAATAGTAAAGAATATACTTTAATCTCTTCTTTGTATTTCTGTAACATGTTTAAGGAAGTTTTGCTTAATCCAAGGTTATCAGTATATTCCTATGTGTCATACTGTAAAAGCTTTGCCTTTATATTTAGATCCACAATCCATCTAGAATTGACTTTTGTGCATGATATGTGGTGAATTTATTTTTTCCCCATATAGCTAGCTATATGTTCCCCATATGTCAACCCAGCACCATTTACTGAAAAGACATTTTTTAAAATTGAAGTATAGTTGATATACAATCTTATATTGGTTTCAAGTATATAAACCAGTGGTTAGGCAGCTACCCATATTATTAAATCCTTACCCCAACTAGTGCAATTACTACTGTCAAAACAGAAAGATGTTACAGAACCACTGGCTATATTCTCCATGCTGCACTTCCATCCCCATGACCAACTTATATTGTGACTGAGAATTTTTGTATCCCTTTATCCCCCTCCCTCTCCCTCTTCGCCTGTCCCAACCCCTCCCCCATGGTAACAACCAGTCACTTCTCAGTATCTATGAGTCTACTGCTGTTTTGTTTTGTTTTTAGATTCCACAGATAAGTCTAATCATATGGTATTTGTCCTCCTCCGCCTGGCTTTTTTCACTTAGCATAATACCCTGTAGGTCCAAACATGTCACAAATAAGATTTCTTTTTTATGGTTGTAAAATATTCCATTGTATTTATATGTACCACTTCTTTATTCATTCATCTATTGATGGACACTTTGGTTGCTTCCCTATCTTGGCTATTGAAAATAATGAGGCAATAAACATAGGTGTGCATGTATCTTTAAATCAGGGATTATGTTTTCTTCAGGTAAATTCCTAGAAGGGGAATTATTGGGTCATATGGTGTTTCTGTTTTTAGTTTTTTGAGGAACCTCCATACTGCTTTCCATAGTGGCTGCACCAATATACATTCCCACCAACAGTGTTGGAGGGCTCCCTTTTCTCCACATCTTTGTCAACACTTGTTATTTCTTGTCTTTTGGATGGTGGCCGTTGTAACTGGTGTGAGGTGATACCTCATTGTGGTTTTGATTTGCATTTCTCTGCTGATTAGTGATGTGGAGCATCTTTTCATGTGCCTGTTGACCATCTGTATTTCTTCTTTGGAAAAATGTCTGTTGAGGTCCTCTGCCATTTTTTAATCATGTTATTTATGGGATTTATTTTTATGTTGAGGCATATGACTTCTTTATAAATTTTGGATGTTAACCCCTTATTGGGTAAATCATTTATAAATATATTCCCAAAAGACCATTCTTTTTCATTGCTCAGTATTGCCACCTCTGTCATAAATGAGATGCAAAGTGTAAAAGTCTACAAAAGTCAGTTTTTGGGCTCCCGGTTCTACTTTTTGGTCTGTTTGTATGCGTGAATTCATTTCTGTACTCTATATTCTATGTCATGGGTCTGTTTCTCTTCTTTCCCAATGCCACACTGTCTTAATTACTATAGTTTTATTAAAAAGTTTTGATATCTGATAGTATAAGTTTTCCAGCTTTGTTAATCTTGGTTCAGGATTTGGTTAGTCCTGGCTATTACCATTTCCACCTAAATTTTAGACTCAGCTTGTTCAGTCTTCTCAAAAACCTGCTAGGATTTACATCTATAGATCATTGTGGGGGAGAATTAGCATTTTTATAATATTAAGTCTTATAATTCATGAGCCTTATATATTCCTCCACTAAAATTTTGTAGTTTTCAGCCTAGAGATCTTAAATGATTTCTAGATATTTGTTGGTTTTGGTGCTACCCTAAATGACTCCGTTCATGGTTTTTGTATTTTCTAGTTGTCGCTAATATGTAGAAATAAGTTGATTTTCTATACTGACTTTGTATCCAGTTATCTTCTAAATATACTTATTAAATAATCAGATAAATCATATAAATCACTTTGATTTTATACATGAACAAAGAAACATATCATCTGCAAATGAGTTTTATGTCTTTGATGATCCTTAAACCTTTTACTTTATTATTTCCTTGTCTTATTTCATCGCTAGGATTTCCAGTACAATCTTGAAGTGATAACAAATATCTTTGTCTCATTGATGATACTAAGGAACATTTTAATGTTTCTCCATTAAATACAATCCTTTCTGTAGGTTTTTTGGTAAATAGCCTTTTTTCAGATTGAAGAAATTCAATTATTTTCCTAATTTACTAACAGTGTTTTATCAATTGGTATTACATTTTATCAAATTCTTTTTCTCTGCCTAGTCAAATGATGAAATGATTTTTATTCCTTATTCTAGTAATATAGTGATTTATAGTGATTGGTCTATATGGTGAATTGCATTGCTTGTTTTTTTGAATTTTAAACAAACCTTGAATTCCTGGATTAAGCCCAGTATGGTCATGATATATTATTATTATTAATGTTGTTTAGATTTGCTGTTACTTCATTTAGCATTTTTTGCATTTTATATTCACAAGAGAAATTGACTGACAGTTTTATTTTCTTGAAGTTTTCTTCTCAAGCGTTAGTATCAAGGTTCTGCTGGTCTTGTAATATATTAATAGAGGAAGGTGATCCCTCTTTTAATAGTTTTGGAAAGAGTTTATGTAAGATTGGCACTATTCTTTAAGTGTTTGGAAGAATTAATTGTGAAGCCATCTCAGCCTAAGTTATTTGTTTTTTTTAACAGGAAACCTTGAAGTTATAACTTACCAAATTCAACTTATTTAATAGTACATGTATGAATATTCATGTTTCCTATTTCTTTTTATACCAACTTTGAGAAAGTCCTTCTCTAGGGATTTGTACATTTCATTTCATAATTTGCAAATTTAATGGTGAAGGTTGTTCATAATACTTTATAGTGAATTTTTTAGTATTTGTAGAATCTGTTGTGATATCCTCTTTTCTCTGATACTGGTAGTATCTTGCTGAGGGTGGAATGAAGGACTGGGAGGGCTTTCTGAACAAGTTTTGACCTCAATCTATACATGCTCTTTTCCCCATGGAAATCTAAAGTTCAATTTTATCATCAAATTTATTAAGATAACATTTAATGTGTAGATGGGTTATGCTTTGTCTTATTTGACACATTGTCTTGAAGTATTCTTGTAGTAATATTGGGACCTCTGTTTTCTTAATCTGTATTTGCTTGCTCTTTCTTTTTATTTTCAGCTTTCTGATTCCCTTTATTTTTAGATATGTCCCTTGCATAAAACATGCAGTTGATTTTTTTCCCTGTGATCTGAGGGTCTTTTTTTCTTTTATAGGTGAGTTTACCGTTACATTTATTATTATGGATATGTTTGGTTTTGATTCTGTAACTGTGTTCATATACTGTTTTTCTGGTATTTCTATTTTTGCTCTGTGGTCTAGGTTTTCCATTTAAGTCCATACTTCTGATAGTTTTGAGAATTTGTAACCTGATTTTAGTTCTAGTGGTTGCTGAATGTCATATTTTAAATAGTACAGATGTACTTCTCTTCCTTGATTTATCAGTATTAAATAGGAAATAGTATCCATTAATGTCCCACTATAAAAAACTGAGGAATTAATTTACACTACTGAAATGAATTTCAAGAAAGCTTTTCTGAAGGGCAGCTCTTCTGATTAAAAAAACTAATAATAGCTCTCTACTAGAGACCAAAGTTCTTGCAGTTGAGTGTGTTCTAAAATCATATTAATTCATTTATTCAACAGCTGATTATATTACCAGTGCTATATAGCACAAAAGTCAGACATGCACCTTGTTCTCTTGAAACTTTCAATCTAATAAGGAAAACAGATACTGAACAAGTAATTCCAAGTGTGTGGAAATGTGACAAATAAATGAAATAAAGAACATAGTGCATATGTAAGCCCATATATGGGCTCATGTGTTAGAAGAAAATAATTATTATAACTTTTCCTCTGGAAAACTTACAGGCATCATCAGTGAGTACTGTTATTCCATGGTACCCATTCAGGCTTTTGCCAAGTATTATATGCCCACTTTGTATAAAGTAGAGCATATTCATGGCAAAATTTAGACAAGCAGTTAAAGTAGATGGTTACTGTACCTCAATCCTCAACACTAACTTTTGCCCTTTCTTCATTCATCCATCATATTAAGCCCAAGTTACTATTCTTTGCACTGACAGGAGATCTCACTATAGTTTGTTTAGGCACATAAATCAAGCTTTTCTTTCATTTACATAATAATTTTCTTATTATTATCTAGCCCTTTCTTCCTAGGCCAGTCCTACAAAATAAGGGGGTAGCTCCTGTTGGGCTTTTGATGTTTGCAGGCTGTGGTATTTAAGGTAAGTGGTTTTTGCTGACCAGAACTAGTCAACTCAGATATATGGGGTTGATTGGAAATTGAGAAGCTTATAAACTAGACAGTGAATTCCTCCTGGGCAGGAAACCCTGTTCCTCAGTATAGCCCTAAGCCAGTGTCTTACATATTTAGCTTTTAACCTTCTGAGTCAGTGAACATAAAGTGCACATTTTCTGGGTTTTGCTTTAGTCCGTACGTGACAAGGTCCTTTGTTCTTTGATTAGGTTTAGCAAAAGTCTTAGAAAAATGAGTAAGATACTCATTGAATTTGTGAAATCCTAACATTAGAAAATATTCTGAGCAATTCCATAGAAGTTCATACTTTCAAAGAGTTTTCTTATTTTTTTATCAGTGTTTTGCTAACCTTCTGAGTTAGATAAGGCAGTTGTTAGTACTTTTTGTGAAAATACACCCAGAGAGATTAAGTGACTTACCTAAGACAGCACATCTGCTTAATGGTTGAGTCAGGGCTGAAGCACTTAGCTCCCAAACCAGTGCTCTTTCTGTTACCCTCTACTTCCTCTACTTCATCCCACAGACATTTGAGTACCAAGTAGGTATCTAACATCATGCTCTTGACAGAGATGGAGACTGCCAATTAAGACTCATAAAATGGTAGATTTTAAAGGTAATTTGGTTCTTCTGTTTTACAAAGAATTATGTTTGTCCTCATATACCTTAAAAGGTATATCATGTCTTACGCATTTTAAATATTTATTTCATTAGGAAAAAATGCTACAGTCTGATTTCTTTGACAATTACTGTTTGAAGTTTTAATTTGTTCTTTAGTAGTAATACAAAACACAGAAACATACAGGGAACCATCATAAAAGCAGACTTTCCTAAGTCTTCTGACAGCAGGTAATTGCAAGAGTGGGCAAAGGAGGCCTGAATCAGGGAACTGGATTTGATAATTAGGAGGTTCCTGTGACCGTGGGCAGGTCATGTTGATGTAATAGTAGGTGTAGAGCACAGGTCAGACGGAAAAGACCGAGTAGAAGGTGAGGAAATAAGATGAGAAGTTTCTCTCCTTATGGAAAGAGGAAGAAAGATAGAGAGGGTTTCAGGGAGAAGTAGTATGAATAAGGACATTTTTTTAGGGGATAAATGTTCGGGTGTATCTGTCATTTCAGGGGAAGAATCCCAAAGAGAGGAAGGAGGAGAATGGAAAATGTGAGAGTAGAATTTGGACAAATTGATAGGGCAAGATCTGGAGGCAGGGGAAGAGGTGGCTGAGGTCCAAGAGTAGAGGTACTCTTAGGAAGGCAGCGGAAGTCTTTCCCCCAGGATGGCGGATGCATGAAGGTCCAGAGGAGGTCCAAGGTGGATGGGAGGGCATGAAGAGGCTCACAGAGCTTAGGCTTGAGCTCCTGGCTTTTCTAGCTGGTTGTAGAGTTGATTGTTACAGGCTTCTTGGCGTAGGAGCTAATATTCAACTTAATGGTATTTAAAATAAACAGAATCAGGAGTTCGGATGTATAGGAGTTTTAGATGAACTTTACTTGGTTTCATACTGAAATTTCATGTGCTTCTGTATAATCAGTTCATTCTTCTCTAAGGGAGATTATAATTTCAAAAAGTAAGGGAAGGTGAATTTTAAGATAACAGATGAGGGGTAAAATAAGATTTAAGTTTTTGTGTGGCTCTGTTTGGCGAAGTGCTTATTCTCTGGGCTTTTAGTTTAGAATTGGTGGGGTCCTACTGATAACTTCATCCTGAGAATTTATGGAAACTAACATGGAAGATGAGCCTGTCGGCTCTGTAGTGTTGCCGCATATACCTGAACACCTGATGTGGGTCTGAAAGGAGCTGGGCCTTCCAGTAGTCACTGGCAGATTTGGGTGTGCCTGTGACCCTGTGGTCATGATGGAGAGCTCTAAAATCTTCTAAAATCTGTTCATCAGATGTTTTTTTAACTTACGGTTTGGGATATAAAATGTCCCGGTCCAGTTTTTTGGTCCTCTATCTTCCAGTAGAAATGATACCATAAATGGCTCTAGCATCCCAGACCAGCTCATTGAAGACCATTTAATTGAAAGTGTGTCTGTCTGAATTACCAAAAATAATTACTGTTGATAACCATGTTTCTGTCAGGAAGTACGTTAGATTTCAGCTCCTAAGGTAAGACATGTTTCTGCCACAAACTTCTGCTTTGTCTTACTTGGCCCCTAGCCGTCTGTGAGTGACAAAGAGGCACCCAGCTCCAGGCTGCTTGGGGTGGATCCTCCAAGCCCAGGACTGAGGAACTGGGGTACAGGTTCTTAAAAGTGGAGAATGGAGCTGGCTGTGTCCCTCTGATCTTCTTCCCTTGTCCTTTCTCCGGGCCAGTGGTTCTCAACCAGACCTGACTTTGTTGTCCCCTCCCCAACCCCCGTATACCTGGAGAAATTTGGAGAAGTCCAGAGACATTGGTTGTCCCAGTGGAGGTGTGCACCTGGTGTCTAGTGGGCATAGTGGGGTGTCTAGTTCAACATCCACAACAAAGACCTGTCCAACCCGAAATGTCATTTAGGCCATCGCTGCTGGTTCTAGTTTTTTTTTCCCCCTTCCTGCTTCACTGCAGAACAGAAATAGCTTATGTTCTCCAATTCTCTCCCACCTTCTATTCTTGAAACAAGCTCAGAGCCCTCTTGAGGTTTCTCTAAAGGCTTTACTGTCATCACAACCTGGAAATTGATGAAGTATAAATAACAAGAAAATTATAGTTTCAGGAATCTTAATTAAAAGCTTTCCATGTTATCCCCTGGACTTTAAATGGAACAATATTCTTTCCCTTCTCTAGCTTCAGTCCATTCTTTGCCGCTGTGGTTTCGTCATTCCTGGGGCCTCCCCCCTCCCTGACCCCCCCTGCTCGGCCTGGGAAGAGCCTCGGCAGTGATCCTCTCCCTGGTCGTGCAAAGGAGGCACGACAGGAGGGGTGAAAACTCCTTGGGTTGTTTAAGTGAGGAGTTAAGGGCCAGTTCCTTTGTCCTGCATAGATCCAGCCAGAGCTATTGTCTGATGCCCTCCTTTTAAGAAATTCTCAGAAAGAGATTATATCACAGCGTTTCCCAAAGTGCTGGGGCAGGGCCCAGCGGCCTCCTTTCTCTATTCATCTCTCCTCCTTCCCGGCCCCCACTATACTTACCTCCACCTCCAGCTTCACAGGCATGGACCTGAGCAGCTGCACAGGGCTTCATGCTGAGAGGGACCAGTTGACTGCTCTACTATTGCTGCCATGAAATTCTTAATACTTTTTGAACAAGGGGCCTCCCATTTTCATTTTGTCCTTGGCCCTGCAAACTGTATAGCTGGCTCTGCTGACTGAAGTTCTCCCAGCCAACTTCGGTTCTAGGTGAGAAGCAGTATGGCTTAGATGGGAACAAGAGGAAGAGTTTCAAAATACGTTTAGTAGCAAGAAGCTCCCGGCTGAAAATTGGGAGGGAGGACAGATTTGGATGCATGTGCTCAGTCTTCAGTTGTGAATACCTGTCTTTCGGAGTTGATTATTTTTTGCTTTCCTTACATTTATTAATTTTAATAATAATTTTAATAAGATGACCAACTGCTTATTAAGTGCATGTGTGATCAGCAGTGTGCTAGAAGCCGTGGGTGAAACTAAATAATAAAATGATGCTTGTTCTCTTCTGAGCATGTTGAGTGTTTATGAAACCGCTTTATTTAGTTTCCATAACCCTTTGTGATTTATTTTACTGTCCCGTTTGGTAAGGTTGGAAACTGATACTGAAAGAGTTAAGTTCATCATTCAACTTTAAAAAGCTAGTATATGCAAAGCAAGGGTTTGAACAAAGCAATAGGTGGGTCAGACTCTGAAGCCCAGTCCCATTCATTCTGTAACTGAGAAGTTAAGTCTTCTGCCCTCTGAGTTAGTTGACTCCCAAGCTGAGGCCATGAGTTAAACACAGAAGGTCAATGCGTCTTTGTTAGTGAATTTTAAAAAAATATTACACAGGCATGTAAATGCTTTTCAAATTAAATATAACGGTAGATAAAAATAATACTGGTATATTTGGTGCTAGTTGTTTTTCAGTGTATTCATGAGAAATAGGTATTAACATAATTAACCTAAACTGCTATTCTTATAGAAAAAATTCAGAACCCTTCAGTTATATATGCTTATTAGTAAATCACTCCCTCTCCCCTGTTTTATGAAATACCTCCTACCACTCCATTGTTAGTGTGACTTATAGAAAGTGTTTTCTTGGAGTAAGTGTCTCAGTCTTTGATTTACATCTACCAAATAAAAATTTAGTTGATATTTGCAATTTATTCTAAAAAAGTTAATTTGCAGAAATATATATTACACCAATATTTTGGTTTTTATCATATGAGCCAGCCCAAATTATTATTTGTCTTCTAAAAGATCAATGCCAAATATGAGTCTGGGCTTCTTCTGCTTGATGAGGAGGCAGGCATCAGCACAGAACACCTACAACTGATGACTTACACAGTATTACTTATTAGTGGGTAAATGGATTAAGAGTGATTTGATAATTTTCTTAGCATTTATTGATCTTTCATCAGCCTTTGATTTCATAAATGGAAGGGTCTAAGACCTATTACCATATGCTCTAACATAGAGCCAAACTTGCAAATGTTCTTCCAGAATTTTAATTGTTAAGATTACGACTGTTTAATTACATGACCAGAGTTTTAATTCCAGCTGAACCACTGACTAATTGTGCAACCATTGGTAAGTTACTGTAGGTGGGACTAATAATATCTTCTTCAAAATGCTGTGGGAAATACTGACTGAATTACTGTACGTCAGGCACTTAGCACAGTGCTGCCTGTGGGAAGGGCCTGATGGGTAAGTGGTAGTAGTTCTCCTCCTCCTCCTCTTATTCCACCAAGAGAATGTGACTGGGCATAACCAGAACTCTGGGGAAACCCTTTCTGTATTTACACCTAACAGTTTCATATGCTCTTAAAAATACTTGGGCACATGTTCTTCTGTAATGAAAAATAGAAAAGCAAATGTCTTCCTCCTTTCCTCTGCAAGGAGAGGATAGAATGATATAATTTTTACCTTCTTATAACCAGAAGTGAAACCCAGAGATCTCAGGTGATCAGTATGTGCTAGCTGTGTGCATGCACTACCATTCTCTTAACACAAACCAAACCAGTCTTTCTCGAGCTGAAATTCCTGGGCCTGCCTTAAATCACCTTAAAAAAATAAATGATAATCTAGCCCCCTGTCCCCAGACCCACTGAACAGAACTTCTGAGGCCTTGGAATATACCTTAAAATAAACCACCCTGCTTATTACTCTTCTGTATAAAAACATCTAGCAACGTTGGCCTGTACTCCCTTTCTCACCTCCTCACCTTTGCTTTAGCTGTATCCTTGGCCTGGAGTGGTCTTTCTTCCTCTATGGAATTCTTACACATTTGTTAAAGGTTGGCTTTTCCTTCTTGGATTCTCTCAAATTGAAGTCAAATTTATATCTTCATTATTGCCGTTACCACAGTTGACTCTGGAGTTTTGCTAATTTTCCACGAAACAGTAAGCTTCTAGAGGGCAGTGACTGCCAATTATCCCTGGTGCCCAGCAAAATACTTGTGTGTAATGGGCACTAAAAGAATATTTATTGAATTTGGATCAGTCTCATTACTTTTTTCCAGTAAACCATCCTGTTCTGACTTCCAGGAGAACACAGATCCCTCCAGAGTACCTAAACTCAGGGTGACAGAGGATAGTTACCTCTGACCAGCCTTAGTTCCCAGCACATCAGAATGGGTGTGTGTGTGTGTGTGTGGTTGCGAGGAGTTGTTTGTGTTCCCTGTTCCTGCCTTACCCTCTTCTTTGGATAGCCTTTGTAAGGCAAGTTGAACAAATCCCCCAAAGTCCCAGTTAAATCCACAGCAATTAAGAAAAGAAAATGCTACAGTTGTATTCTGGGTGGGTTTTACTTTCAGGAAACAGGTTTGATCTTTCATCCCACGAGAGCTGCAGCTTTTCCTAATGTAGCATCACGACTGTCCTCTGGGGCTGTCAGGTGATAGTGGACATGTGGCTGTGCCTCCACTGATGTCAGAGGGATGCTTCCTACAGAGGGGACAGCTCCAGTTTCTAGTAAGATGGTTCCTCTAAAGCTGGACTGCCCCATCACTGATATTTTAGGCACTCTTGTGGTTTTGGATGACATTCAATCCCATCCTATGCTCCTCCACCAGCTGGTTTTATGGTATGGGGCATTGCCTACACCATCGGCACTGTGATGGGATGCACACATGGGTGCTATCCAGTCTTTGTACGTACTTGAGGGTGACAGAGAACAAGATATTAGAGGCCCTTGGAGGGTCTGGCTAGTACAGATTAAAAGTGGATGGAATAACTGAGAGTGATTGCACATTTTGGTAGTTTCTCCAAATATCAAATCACTGCCCCTTAAAAGTATTACACTGATTATTTGGCCTTACACCAGGCAGCAAGGTTAAGCTGAGGAAAGTATTGGATATAGCAGGTAAAATCACATTTTCAGTGGGTAGCTTAGGGTTTACGAAAGCAGCAGTGTTTAGGAACGTGTAGGGGAAGAGACTGGATAGCTAGCACAGAGGAGGACTCTACAAATTTATGGAGACTCATCTTTTCAATACTTTTCATGTTTAGACTTCTAAGATTGGAGAAGTAATGCAATAGGAAGAACTCCAGATGACCACAATTAATCACCTTTGTAAAACGTGGAACTTAGTGCATAGATCAGGAAATTTTAACTTTAGGCAGAGGAAGACCTCCCCTACCTGCAGCCCTTCAAGGCATTCAGGGCTATAAAGTGACAAAGAATGATGAGAAAAGGACATTGAATTTGGTGAGAGGAGTAGAGTAAATGTAGTGGAAGTTCTTGGAAAGGGGATGGGATAATAAAGTTGAAATGGGTCTGGGGGGAATGGAGACATTGCTTATTGATCATTCCTTGGGGTATTGGCTTGGAAAAAAAAGAAAATGTAATGGATAATGTTTGTGTTTATAAAAAAGCTGAGAACATAGTAACAGCACCCTGAAGAACCCCCTCGTGCTGACCCCCTGTAGTCAGACCTCCCTCCACCCTTAATCCCTGGCAACCATTCCTATGGCTTTTTCTTTTTCAGAATTTCATATAAATTGAATCATACAGGGTATAAAAGAGTGGCTTCTTTTTCAGCATAATGCCTGCTTTATATAGATTTTTAAAATACTTTAAAAAGCAAAGAATCCCTTCCCTCCCCCAAACAAATAAACAAAACAGAACAGGTAGGAACCTGAGAAGATGAATGTAGAGAAGGTGAGTTAGGGGAACATACTGATGCAGGCAGACACTTACCTCATGAAAACTGTTTCAGTTCTCACGAAAAGTAGGCGAGTTTATTAGCTTTGACTGAGTGGTAGGAAGGATGGAGAGGAGGGCAGTGGTGACCTTGACCAGTTAAATGTTTTCTTAAACTAGCCTCCTCCTCTGACCTTTCTCACTTTCCCAACAACTCTGGGATTTGTGGGGGGGTGGGAATTACACACACACAAACATAGATAAATTAATGTATCTCCATTTTCATGGCATAAGACTATAAAGAGATTATCAGTACATACCAGATTCAATTTAAGATTTAGTTCAGAGCTATTGTTTGACATGGGATGGAGCCAATTTGTAATCTAGAACTGGACACTCATTTTTTAACCCAAAATTTATTTGGCAAAATTTTCCTTTCTAAATTTTACATCATTTTCCTTCATATTAATAGGATTTAAAAATTAAGAATTAAAAATTATAGGATGTAAAAATTTAACTTTTGATATCTCGAGTTGGAATTTTTAGATGTAAAATATTACTAATCATATCTGTACATAATTTCCATACTTTATTTTTTGGTAATGTTGATTACTTTTTTGAAAATTAAATTACATACATATTTATAACATTTTATTATAAAATCACTTACTAATCTCATACTGATTCTTGTGAACATTTTTTCATTAGGAATTAACTGGCCTTTGTTTTCTTTGTTTTTTAATATAACTAATAGTCAGAGCATAAATGGTGTTATTCCCCCAAGGACACAACAGAAATCAAACAGAATTTCTTGGGACATTTATCACACATATGAATTATTACCTTCACCAATTTTTCTCCCTTGATGGTTAATGGATTCATGTTCTCATATATGTTGATCACTTATTCTGCTGATAATACAGTTTGTAGATAGATGTAAGAAGATGTCACCCTATACTAAAAGGAGAATGAAGTATTACCTTGCTGGTAACCCTGGGTGCTAGCATTAAGGTCATTATAAATCCAACATGTTACTATTCTGCATACAATTATTTTACTGTATTTTCACATTTGTCTAGATGGCAATTATCTGATATTTTTTATATATCCAGAAGTCAGAATATAGGCCCAGAAAGCCCTCTGAGTGGTCAAAATTTGCCGAAAGTAAAAATAATAAACCTTCCTCTGTGACAGATGCTTTACATATATGGCCATATTTAATCCCCATGACAGTCTTATGTGGTAGTCATTGCTGCCACATTTTCCAGAAGAGGAAATTGAAGCTTCTGAGGTTGTAGAACTTGCCCAAGGTTCTAGAACTTGCTCTACATCTAGAGCCTGGGTTTCAACTTAGGTTTGTGTGTCCCTGTAGTTCCCCATTCTGAGTCCAGTTCCTCCCATATTCAGTCATTCACACAAATATTTTTTCAGTACCCACTATGTGATAGGCCCCATATATCTAGGATTATGCACAGAGTCTTGAGGAATTCATTTATCTGCTTTTTTTGGGCTGCAGTAAATACAAATCAGACTAGAAAAGAGAGGAGGCTGGAGGGCAAAAACACTGCTGCATCCACAGGGCCCAGCACAGCACATAGTAGGAACTCAATAAATACATGTTGAGTAGATGAATGACGTTAGCAAGAAGTAATAGTTAACTGGGAGAAAAAAATAAAGCGTAGAAAGGATATAAAATCAAACAGCAGAACTGTCTTGGACCATTGAGTGTTTGAATAAGTTGCATACTCAGTAGGCCAATAGGGTGTGGAGAGCCTTCAATGTGCTCACTGAGCCTGGAATGATGACCTGGGGCCACTGAGTGACTGAGGTGAGGCAGGCTCTGCAACAGGGAGAAAGTCACTCATGAGTGTGATATCCTGTTTAAACAACAAGGAAGTGTGTAAGACATTTAGAAAAGTTTCCATAAAAAATGGCCCCATTTCTTCTTAAAGTATGCCAACAGATGAAACTTCAGGGTCTTGGAAAAAATCAATAGGTGGTGCAGTTCTTTCAAGAATGATATTGGGTAAAGGGGTATTACATAATATAATTTGTTTTCTTTTCCCTGATAAATGATAACCTTCAATTTTTGTGCCAAATGAGTCTTTAAAAAATTCAAGTTACATTCTCTGGAAGACACCTTCTCAAGAACTCTCTATAGAAGACAGCAGATTACAATCTTTAGTATTGTAACATGCAAATAAGTTTCATAAAACCAAAAAAACCCCCAGCATTTTTTGAGTAATATCATTTGAAAGAATTATGGTATGTTGAAGTAATTCATTTTTGGAGTATCCTTTAGCTTTCTGTTCGGAAAGAAAATGGAGAAATTAGGCAACTATTGGAATGATTTCAATTTCATTATTCAACAGCATCGATGCGCTACTTTCTTGTTCCAAGAATGTATCTATTAACAGTGATGTTTTGCCTTACAGCTTTTCTGGGAGAAGAGGCTACAAGGACTTAGTGCATCAGATGTAACAGAACAAATTATAAAAACCATGGAACTACCTAAAGGTCTTCAAGGTATTATCCAAGTTCAGTTGAGCAGTTACACGCTGTGTGCCAGGCTCTGTGTTAGAGGCTGTGGATTCAGACATGATTGAGACAAAGTCTTTACTATGGGGCATCGTGTGCTGTGCTGGGTGATAGACCTCTTGTGTTTAGTACACTCAGGGAAAATGTCCTTGAAAAGCGTGTGTGTTTCAGGGATGCTTCCATGCTGTTGTTACCTAAGACTTTTTCTCTGTAGAAATTTTGGCTTTCATTTAGATTCATCATGTAAGTTAACCCATGTGCTGCTTTTAGAACCCATGCAGCTGAGTGGCGGAATTTCCCAAGCTTCCTGCTCTGAGCAGCATCTGGCCCCAGCACTTGCTCTTTCTGTCCTCCTCTTATCAAAAAAAACCTGCTAACAGCTCACCTGTCTCTCCTTCCGCAACTGCTGCTGCAAACAGTGGGAACAGGTGCACATTGGTCCTGTAGCAGCAGCAAGTGGGATCTGGGAGCGAGAACTCAGTTGCTGGTGTACCTGTCATATCATCTGTTAATTCCAAGTTCTAGAGAAACATTATTCTTCAAATATTAGAGCTTAGGCTTCTACATCTTGATAGAATATAGACTGCTCAAAAATCCTCGTAATTCATGGTCAGCATATTGTCTCATCCATCTATGTTCTTGGAAATCACTGCTTTATTAGCAAGTTTAGGACTTCAGGCAGTGCATTTGAATGTGGCCTTGGTGCCGGTCTCCTCCAAGTAGCCAGGGTGTGCAATTATTCGTTCTGTTAGTTTGGATATTTTGTTAGATATTTGAAAAAGCTGTTAAAAGCTGCGAAGTGTGGCATCCCTACACTAACTTCTCCTTTGAAGTCCTAAAACAAAGGCAATAAGTGTTGAGATAGTGCTGGAAATTAATGCTAAAAGCTGCAAGAGAAACTATTCCAGGACTCCAGGGACACTTCATGGAGATACTTGAGTATAATAAGACTTTTGTATGGACTTAGGTCATTAAAATAATTGACCTTGCTTGAGGAAATGTAGCCAACTTTTAGAAAGTATAGTACTTTGGAAAATGTATTTTAGAGTTATGTTTCAGTTTTATTAAAATGCTCAGCTGTTTTGTTACTGTTCTTAAATGTTGATTCTTTGGTGTGTAATAATTGTTAAGTACCTATATTATCCTTTGCTACTTTGGTTTGTGTCAGTTTTAAATCTGATCCTGAAGGAGCAGAAGAATATCCATTGTTTTAGGTTATATAAAGTTTTCTTAGCACATCTGTAAGTTTCCTGTAATTAGTCCTGATGTCTAATTGCAGGAGTTGGTCCAGGTAGTAACGACGAGACCCTTTTATCTGCTGTTGCCAGTGCTTTGCACACAAGCTCTGCACCAATCACAGGACAGGTCTCCGCGGCTGTGGAGAAGAACCCCGCCGTCTGGCTTAACACATCTCAACCCCTCTGCAAGGCTTTCATCGTCACAGATGAAGACATTAGGTGAGGTGGCGTAACATAACTTCGAAACCTTGGTTTTAACAAGTTAAAAAATTTGATAAATTTTATACTGCTTATTAGCTTTGGTGGTACATCTAGTAAGTGATGAATCAATCCAAAAGTTACACTTTTTTTTTTCAACAGATCTTTTGTTTAATGAATGGAAGGTGATATAGAATGTTTAGAGCAAATGTGCTCTTGAAAAAGGTAGAAGTGCTGTTGTTACCAGGGGCGTCATCACAATCATGTGCTGAGGGCAGATCGGTGGCACTCTCTGCACCCCATTTTGGCAGTGTCTTTTGCAAGTTGGGGTTCAGCCCTTCTGCTCTCAAGAACCCCTTTCATTCAGTTAGGCCCTTTGTAATCACTTCCTGCATTGGCATGTCTGCACACCAATCCCTCTTTAAAGCATATCAGAGCCATGCTGCTTTAAGCTCAGTTGTGTTTTCAGAATTCAGCTTACTTACCTTGATTATTCTTACCTCGCTTAAGCTCAAGTTAGAGATTTATTATCTCTACTTGACCTTGTTTCAAGTTAAGATTTAAGGTGAGTCTAAAGACACACACACACATACACACATACACTCTGCCAGATGAGGAGCAAATGGGAAAGAAGCAAAGGATGAAGCAGTAAACCAGAGCCAGGAATGAGGAGAGGCCACAGGCTACTTCTGTTAACACCTTTTACTCTTTCTAAGGCTGGGCCATAAATTAGGTTTTTAGCAGAAAATAGGGAAAAGAAAACATACAACGCAGATTGATAATGCCCAGAAGTATAAACAAACCATTGCCCAGAGGAAGCAAAACTATTCCAGATATTAAGACCAGAGATTCTTACATGGGATTTATGAACTTCAGTATCAGTACCACAGAATGATTCTGCAGTATACTGTATTTTCTTTAAGGCTAGGACAGACACTGTGTGTACTTCACTGTTTCTAGCCTCTGCATGTTAGATCAGGAAGTTCAACTAGAGTATCGGTCCTAGGCAAAACCAGCAGGTGGCACTTTTGAATCATAATTTTTGAATATGTTTTATATTTGTACTTTTTTCTAAATACATAAAAAGTTAGCATGGAAATGTTTTTAAATTCATGAGTTTATAGTCATTCCTTTTACAAAGATGTAAAAGGGTTCAAAGTTGTATTTGTATGCCTTGATTGTGTGGAATTTTATAATCAACTTTATTTTTTAAGAAAAACAAAATGTAGAATCAAGGAAAAAAAATCATCTTGCTTTTTTTTTTTTGGATTATTCTTACCCTTGAGGAAGGAAATTACTCGGGAAACAAATTCTCACCTGTCTTAGTACCCAGTTAAACAGCAGGGATTTCACTAGGCCATTAGGGGTGTTGACTGAGTTCTGTGCGTGACATCCTGGGAATGTTGATGGCCTCAACCCCAGATGTTTTGATTACAGAGGAAACTATCTCAGAGTCAGACCTGGATGATTTCCTTTCAGGGTAAACTTGTCTAACAAATTGCCCCTTGATTTCATTGTCATAGAAATGTTGAATTAGTACAGGTTCAGAGAAATTTAATGCAAATGGGAATTGTTATCCTTCTTCCAATTGAGTAGCCACTATTGTTTCATTAAACCTTCAACTAAAGATCTCAACACACAGTGTATACTTTTTTCTGCACATTTTGTGGTATTTTCATCTAGGGGTGTAATTGTTTTCTAATACTGAGTAACACATGCTCACAAATTTAGCAGCTTGAAATAACACTTGTTTATAGCTCACAGTTCTATCAGTCAGAAGCCTGGGCCAGGCATGGCTGGATTCTCTGCCCTTGCTTTTACAAGGCTGAAATCAAAGGGTGGGTGGGACTACATTCCCTTCTGGATATTGGGGTCCTCCTTCAAGCTCCTGTGATTGTTGCAGAATTCATTTCCTTGTAGCTGTAGTACTGAGGCCCTTTTCTCTCATGGCTGTGGGATGGGGCTGCTCTCAGCAGTTAGAGACTGACAGCAGGTCCTGCCCCGTGGCCTCCTCCATTTTCCTTCTCCAACTTCTTTCAGGAAGGACCGGCCCCTTTTAAGGGCTCTTAGGTCAAGCCCTCTGCAATAATCTCTTTTGATCATCTCCTAATCAATTGATTAGTAACCCAATTAATGAGTAATACCCGATCATATTCATAAGTTCTGCCTGCCCTTAAGGGAGGGAGTTATACAAGGAGAGTGGGCACAGGAGTGGAGCACGGGCTTTTTGGGGGCTGTGTTGGAATCCTGCCTACCACACTGGGCACAAGCTTTCACAAATTGGGGGGTAATGCTCCTGACAAAAGAGGATCAACTGCAAATTAAAGATATACTTCTCTGGCAGACGCACCACTTGCCCTATTTTTTTTCACTTCGTAATAAGTTTACTCTCCTACTCGCTGTTAAGAATGAGAGCCTGCCAGTGAGACTGATGTGCCGTTCGTCATAAGCCTTGAGTCCCTGAGCCTGAAGCAAGACTAACTCTTCTTGACCTTGTTCCACTACATGAAAATGTGTTCAGCTCATTTCTTTTAATATGACAGAGGCTATAGTTCTCAGACTAACCCAATGACAGCCTCCCTCTACTTAAAAATTCATTTAAAAAATAGGAGTCTGTATTACTTAACTCTGTGCTGTTTTTAGAGTAATAAAGATGACATCTAAAGGTTTTGTGGCTACACACGTTATGCTGACTTCTCACCTTGGATGCTGTCTCATGAGATAAAGGGACATGCAGGCTGGAAGTGTAGTAACTTCACAACTGGGTGAGCACCCAAGGAGTGAATGCTCAGTGGAGTCTTTAGAAAATTGCTCCCCGACCCTTCTCCTTTCCCACGTTTGGGGCAGTGGTGCAATATGTCTTCCTCAATTACTGGTAGAGAAAATCGCTTTTTTTCTTCAGCAGACCCTGGTATTCCTTGCTGTGTCTCTGGGCGCCTCCATCATAACCAGCTTTCCTCTGGCCTCGGGAGGCGAATCGTCCTGTTTTCTAGACAAGGCAAAGCCTTGCACCTGGCCTTTGCTTCTCCACTTCTGGGTGTGAATCTCTATCTCTCGTCTATTCTTGCTAAGACTGTTGTGTGAACCCTTCTCTTGTCCTGTCAGGGAGCCGCTCTCTCAAATTTTTTTTTCAGCTTTTTAAAGATAAAGTACATACCAGTAACCTTTCTGTGCTGTTTCTGTCTAAGGGTTCAGAGCCTTTTTTTATGACTTGGCTTTATTAACTCTCTTTTGGGTTCCTGCTGCAGTGCCCAAGACACAAACTGTGGCGTGTTCTCAACCTACTCAGATCATCCCAGCTGAAGAGATGTTTTTCAGTTTCCATCCTTGGAAATAGGATCATGTGGTCTTACCTCCTTCGTGACGGCATGTTGCCAGCAGGCCTGGAACCCGGGAGGGAGCTCTGACAGGCTTTCCCCTGACATAGCCAGAGAATGCCAAACTAAACCCCAGTTTATCATGCCCCTACTTCTCCATCTTTCTCAGAGCTCCAATGAACAAATCTCTTTTCTTCTTTTATTTTCCGTATTACTTCCCTTTTCTATGCCTGCTTGCAAATTATTACCAATTATCCTTTATAGGAATCACCCCAAATCCTCACATACTTGAAATTTTTGAAGTTGAAGAAAAGGTCACTGAAGTAAATCTTTATACTTTTGGCATTATCTGTAAGGTGAGGGTCACCTGCCTGTCTGAATATCCGCCCCTCTTTTTGGCAAGGCTCCTCCTTGGTGTGATTTGGTTTTGTGAGTGTAGACATGATTTTTACAAAGTCTGAGAGGTAGAAAATGTATTTCTGAGGAATTTCCATGATTTTGAAGTAAAAATAAACAAGTAGCAGCTGCACGTTTCCCTTACTTGCCAAATTATTAGTGTCTTTTTATTCTGCTTTTAAAAGGAAACAGGAAGAGCGAGTACAACAGGTCCGTAAGAAATTAGAAGAAGCACTGATGGCAGACATCTTGTCACGAGCCGCCGATACAGAAGAGATGGATATTGAAGTGGACAGTGGAGATGAAGCCTAAGAATATGATCAGGTGGGCTAACAGAGAGAGAGAGAGAGAGACGTGGGACTTAAGATGTTTTCTTTTCATTTCTCCTCTGCAGTATATAAAAAGCCTTCTCCTCTACATGCACTGTTTGGCCCCCTGTGTATTTAAGGACCATATAAGTCATTGCTTCATTTTTTTCTCATTATGTGAAGACATTCACACCCTTGCAGCCATTTGCAAGGGCTCTAGCTTCCTTTATTAGCCATGGGGAACACCTCCAGAGTGTCTAGGGAAGAGCCGGGGAAGAAGGAAAGGGCTCTGCCAGGTGGGGGTAGCAGTCCCCCCACCGCAGGAGCTTTCAGTGCCTCTTTACGCCCTCCTCAAAACTATGGCCACAGAGTCGGCAAAAATCCCTCCTTTGTCTAGGTTCTCTCTGGCACAGGCTAGATGCGGGAGAATTAACAGGACATACTAAAGTATAATAAATAATTTACCTGAAAAGTACAAATTTTGACCTATCCTGAAATCTGGAACTCCCACGAGTCTCACAGGTTCTGTTCCCCTGGGTGTATCTTCTCTTGATGGTTATGCTCAGATGCCCTGAGGTGTGGCATTTTGCGTCAACTCTGTCCTGCTTTGTTTGGGCAGGCCTTGTCTTGCCTTCTGCCACCCATAAGCCAATTCTTGATTTGTATCCTTGAAGCCAGCTGAAAGGTGAAGGGAAGAGAGGAGAGATGAGAGAGAACCAGCACAGTGGGTAGGAAATCTCTGCCCCTGGAGGTGCCTTTGAGCCCTTCTCTATCCTTTTCAGTTTGGGAACTCACCCCTTGTCCTGAGAGCCTCTTTTGCATCCAGTCCTGGGTCCTGGGGACACTCGTGGACACAGCCACACAGTCCCTGTGCTCACAAGATGAACGGCATAAGTGTATTAAACAGATGCTCACATGACCATAAGTGTTATAAAGGAAAAACAAAGGCATGGGAGCTGATGGCCGGGGAGCTGGTGGGATGTGAAGGGCCACCACAGAGGGAGTGACATTTACCATGAGTCTGCAAGGCAAGTAGGAGTGAGCCGAAGCCGGTAAAAAGTGTTCCCATCAGAAGCAGCACAGCAAGGTGAGCTGGGTTCCTTTAAGGAGCAGATGAGATCGCTGTGGTCGGAATGTAAGTCTAGGGAGGTTGGGAGAATGTGTCGAGACAGATCTCATCACTCTGAGCCATACTTCCGTGTGGATTATTGTTAAGGATCTTGATCTTTATCATTAAAACCATTGGGAATCCACTGAAGGCTGAGTAACACGGTCAGATTTGCTTACTTACTAGATCTCTGTGGCTGCTGCGTGAAAACAGGGATTGGCATAGGGAAAGCTCAGAGGCAGGGAGGCCAGTAAGGAGGCTGCTGGGGTCCAGCAGGAGGGATGTGGCTGCAGCAGGTGTCGGCTGTGGCTATGGGAAAAAAGAGGAAAAGTTAACTTAAGGTATGTTTGGAAATAGAGTTGATTTGACCAGGTGATTGGTTGGAGGGGCAAGTGGTGAGGCTATCACTTGAGGCCTGGGAGGAGCAGCGTGGGTCCCGTGCAGTACAGGACCAGGCTGAGGGCGCTGGTGCAGGGGCTCCCTTCCCATCAGTGCCTGGGTCTTAGTTCACTTCATGTGGTGCCTCAGCGAGACAGGAATCAGGCGAATCAGGCCATCACTGAAATGTGTTCATTTACATATTCAGAGAAGGCAGCCCCATCTGGTCACACAGTTCCCTGAGCACACAGAGCCATTTGAATCCAGTTCAGTGCTTATTAAGTCTTTTTTCCACCTTATTGAGGACAGGAAGATACTGTGTGGACATTGAATCTTGTTTTCTTCTGTGTGTGTGTGTGTGTGTCTTTGTTTTGTATGTATGTGTGTGTGTGTGTATACATATATATATATATAAACATATATATATAGCATATATATAAAACCTCAATAATAGATTGAAGTTATTGTGCTACCAAATATTTTATAGTCATAGAGGAGCCCAAGTTAGCAAACATTCTGGGAATGACTGCAAGAAGACAACTATTAAAAAAAAGTGTTAAAATATTTAGCTACAGATGAGGTATAGGACAAAATACAGAAATAGTTCAGTTTGCAATTGCATGGTACACATCCAGGTTAAACAGTAATAAAACTTCACTGCTCATCTATCATCTATAAATGCTCTGAAATAAATCATTGTGAAGTAAAACCACTGTTAGTGGAAATTTTCCTAAATTTTCTCAAAGATGTTTGTACTTGACTGTATCTAGTATATATTTTTTTCATGTATATGCCCTATGATTTCTATTTTTTGTGATGATTTAAGTAAGTATAGATGGAAAATATTTGCAGTAGTATACAAAGGGGTACATGGGATTTCTCTGCAAATGAAATTTAAAGGTTATCATCAAAATAAAACACTTGAAACAATGAGGAGATATATTGAGTACTTTTGTGTACAATGTGCTGTAACTAGATGCCAATCTGGGCTTTAAAAACATGGTTCTAAGTGAAATGTAACCTCTAACTACTTTTCCAAGTTTTGCTGACCTCAGCTGAGAAATCACCAAGTTAATTCAACTTGTTTGTTTTTCCTTACAGGTAACTTTTGACCGACTTTCCCCAAGAACAAATTTGTTGAACAAAAACGTTTCCACTGGGTTTTGCCTGTAAGAAAAAAATGTACCCGAGCACATAGAGCTTTTTAATAGCACTAACCAATGCCTTTTTAGATGTATTTTTGATGTATATATCTATTATTCAAAAAATGATGTTTATTTTGAGTCCTAGGACTTAAAATTAGTCTTTTTTAATATCCAGCAGGACCCTTACGATGAAGCAGGGCTTTGATGCCAGGTGCAATCTACTGGAAATGTAGCACTTAAATGAAATATTTGTTTCCCCTACAGTTTTATTATGAACAGATCAGGAGTACCAAATAAATTTCCCAATTAATGATTATTGTGACTTCACTGTATATAAACAGATTTTTATACTTTATTGAAAGAGGACACCTGTACATTCTTCCATCATCACTGTAAAGACAAATAAATGATTATATTCACAGACTGATTGGGATTCTTTCTGTTAAAGAGCACACACAATAAGTAGCCCCTCCTTTGGTTTTCTGACTTACATTCAGCTGTGACCCCTGGAGCCTAGTCTTTGAAATGGGGGTGACAGAAAGTCATCCATACATTTGCAGTATGCCTCTGGATAGCCTGAGAATTACACTGCTATCACCAGAATTCTAAGTTGGCATCTGGAATGTGTAGGTTTTTTTCATTGCCTGTGACCAGCACTTCTGTTAGTTCTATAAACAGGGCATTTTCTTCCCTTGGGCATGAGTTAGGTACACAAGTACCCTTTGGATGTTACTAGAAATCCATGTCTGTTT